>NW_027491200.1:2428925-3036157 GCF_021521415.1 Bidens hawaiensis
GATTTGGGCAACTCTACTGCAAACTAACAGTTTCCACATCATGATGCACATAACAAGCCCTAGTATCTCAATTCATGGCCGGCTATGAGGCAGGCATGGTGTTCGACTGTCCCCGGCCCGATCATCACGGTAGGCCCGATTTTTTTTTAAATATTATATATATTGTTTTGGGTTTGGATCAAATACAAATTAAATTAACATGCTAATTGTGAGAATTAAGCAGTGTAATTATATATACAACATAGTGTAATTATAGTGTAGAGTAATTACAGCATAGTGTAATTACATTGCTTGTAAATATAACTACATTACTTGATTCTCACCGTTAGCACGTTAATTTTATGTACATTAACTTTCCCCTATTGTTTTTTGAAAACAAAAATAAATGTATTCTTAATGTTTAAACCCAATTATCAACTCATTCAAGCCCATTTTTATAAAAAATAAAAAATTGCACAACCCAAATCATAACCGGGTAAGCCCGTTTAAAGTTTAAACCCAATAAAAAACCCTTTTACTCCAAACATATTTAACGGGGACATCGGCATGCACATAACAAGTGTAAATATGTGAATTTATGATCCCTAAATTATAGTCTTCAAGTTCAATCTGATTATCACACAAACAATCAAATCAAATCATCTAGACCTAACAAACATAGAATTAAAACCATTACCCGTCCATAGGCATTAACATCGAGCCCATTGGCCAACAATTTAGCAAGATCTTCTTTCAAGAACCTCTGTTTGGCCTCCTCTCTCTTCCTTAACACGGCTATCCTTGTCCTCGTCAGCTTAATCAACGATTTGCTTCAAAACCCACCATTTTGTTACTAATAACAGATTCAATTTTGAAAAAGAGAACATGGGTATGACTATGAGAGAATAATAATAAGTCTAACCATTTGGAGGTGAAGGCGTTGCGGCCCAACAACCCGTCTAACATTGTTCAGATCTGATCTGAACTGAACTGAGATTGATGTTGGTGTCGTTATCTGTGGTGATCTGAGTATAAAATATATGCGGCGGATAATTTGGATCTATAAAATTGGTTGATGGTTTCTGCTGGTAATAAAGTAAGGGAAAGCTTTCATCACTGTCGTCAATGGCTCTACTTTTTTATTATGATATAGAGAATAGAATGATGTTGCTTTTTGTGGTGTTTACGTTATGTTTCTTCTTAGCCACTTAAGTTTTCAAAATATCAAATTAAGGTCCTTTTCTTTTAAGATTGTGACATTTTGCTCCTTTCATAATATCTTGAACTTAATAACTTAATAACCTAATATCCTAGTTAAAGACTTGAAATACAAGACCAAAGTCGAATTAAAATGTATAGACCATTGGTAGGGGCGCAAAATGAAGAATTTAACCAATAGGAGGTTTATGTTTGTGTGACTCACACAAACATTAATGAGGTATTAAGCTCGAAATTATTGAAATAAATGTTCATGACTCTCATAAAATTTTCTCTCTTTTTGAAGATTCACATGATGATTAGGTAACTTAATCGGAAATGCATTTACTTAGTTTCTAAGATTGGGAATAACACCCTGTATAGGGGGGGTGGAAATCTCATCACACACCCCACCCAATCAAATTATGCCACATCACCAACCCCAAATCCATCATATTTTGTTGGAATTTGGTAGGGGTGGTGTCGTGTGATAGGTTTTGGTATATATACATACATATATATATACATATAGGTTTTTTTGTGAGTGAGAGGAGTGTATTTGGGGTGTATATATATGTATATAGAGAGAAAGTTCCATCACTCAAACCCACTTAACACGTGATGGCCATCACGCAAAGCACCTCCATCAAGCTTGATAAGGGAGTGGCGGCGGTGTTCAAAAACCCATCACGCGTGATGGGAGCTCCATCACGCGGTGCCTCGGGTCCCCTAAAGAAGTCTCTTTTACATATAGTTTGAGAGAGTTTAGCCTATTGTAAACTTTTATCAACTTTAAAAGAATATCATAATGAGACATGTAATACATTCTAATTAAGGCCGGTGTTCTATTAGAGAATAATTATATGATATGGTACTAGGTTATTGACCCATGGGCGTCACAGGTGAAAAAATATAAATCATGTAACATCCACACGTTTTTAGCATCAACTGATATATAAATCATATAAAAACATAACATTCAACTAAAATAACATCCATTTTACAATTATAAATTAGTAAATATTTCCTTGCAAACCACATTTATAGTTTTATTTGTAACTTTACTTTCCTTGTCTAATATAAGCATTTTAACACCGTCTCTACTCTTCACTGGTGATAAAGCCACATATAGTTGACCATGTGTAGACACCGGTTCTCGCAGGTATATGCCAACTCTTGCTAGTAATTGGCCTTGACTTTTATTAATGGTCATTGCAAAATAAACCGCAACAGAAAACTGTCTTCGTTTCAATATGAATGGCAGTTTCTTATCTGAATGAGTTAGACCACTACGAGTTATATAAGTGCGAAACTTAATGTGTGTACCTGAAATAACATTTACTTAGATAAAACACCTCCCCAAGTTAATTACTTGTAATCTGGTTCCGTTGTATAAATCGTTCTTCTTATCAATATTCCTTAGTAACATTATTGGCACACCAACTTTTAGAACCAATCTATGATTGGGCATACCAGACATCTTTAAACCATTTAGAAAATCCGGTGAGTGTAATGTTGGATATAAACCATGACCAACACTATCAGACTTGTCTATACTATCAGATATGAGATATTTAACTTCTTCTCCGAGAAACAAAGACAAAAATTTATCATTAGTATCTTGGACAACCTCATTTAAAAGTGCAAGTATGGTCCTTTCTTGAAAATATGAAATATCATTAAAATTTTCCAATAATGTTGGATATACAAAATCAATCAGATCAGAAATAGGATCGGATGAATCACCAATCAAAAGATCATCTGGTATATCTATAATGGCATTGTTGTATTATAAATAATGAAATACAAATGTTGTATTTATAAATAAATGATAATTTTATATGAGTTATAGGACATCATAACTTATTTGAATCAAATACAAAAACATATAATGACTAACAAAGATAAATGAAAAATTAAAATATTTTATAACTTATATCATGAGTACAATAATAAGCAAACAAAGAAAATAATCTCTAAATCAACAAAATTTTTACAATTTTGATTCAATAAAACTTCTATCTAAATGTTGATTCAAAAGATGAACTTTATTTAAGACATTTGTTACACATCAATAACCGTAATGTTTATTACTCTAAGATAGTACCCGTGCTTATTTACACATCAATTTAAATATTTGTTAAAAATCAATGTTAAAAGATGAACAAAATCTAAAACATTTCTTTTTATAAGTATATGTTAAATTTATGTTACAAAACAGACTGTTATGACATCCTAAAATATAAATTTAGTCTTTCATAATACTATAATTAATTAATCTTTAAAATAAAGTCTTAATCAATATTCAATATAAAATTAATTTTCATTCAAGTATAGTTGGCATATAGTTGATTCCTAATATATATATTTAGAAAATTAGGCAAAGCTTTCTCATCCATTTTTTTATAACTCCTTTGTGGATAAATTATGTTAAATAGTTATTGCATACATATAATAACAATAATAATAATAGTAATAATCCAATATTGTTTTAATAGATTGTGCTCTATAGCTGTATTGTTTTACCCATTTAGACAAATTGCATCTACTCGGAAGATTAAACTTTTTGCCATATTTCGCACATGCTAATTTGGTGGTGATGAAAATTGAAATTTAATTTTGTTAAAACTTAAACATATGGTCAACTATATGTTGCTATATCACGAGTGAAGAGTAGAGATAGTGTTAAAATGCTTATATTAGACAATGAAGGAAAAATTACAAATAAAACTACAAATGACGTTTGTAAGGAACTATTTTATAATTTATGAAATTCTCATTTTTAATCTATCTAATGATTGTAAAATGCATGTTATTTTCGTTTGAAAGTTACGTTTAATAGTTTTATTTTGTTACCGACATTATTAACAATTGTATATCATCTTCTCGTCTCCACATGTATGTATGAAATTATGTTTTCCACTTTCATATTACCGGATTACCGGTGGATGTTACATGATTTATAAGTTTCCACATGTGGCTCCCACGGGTCAATAACCTAGTGGATAATATACATCTTTGATTCTTTAAATGCATAATGTATGAATCTTACAAGTTAGAAAAGAATGGTATATACACTTTAAAAAGTGTTGTGGGTAACAATATGACAATCAAAAACCTAAATTTAGTCTTTCATAATACTATAATTAATTGATCTTTAAAATAAGGTCTTAATTAATATTCAATAACATATTAATTCCCATTCAAGTGTAGTTGACATATAGTTGATTCCTAATATATATCATTCAGAAATTAGCCAAAGCTTTCGCATCTAGTTTTTTATAACTCTTTTGTGGATAAATTACATTAAATAATTATTAAATACATATAATAATAATAATATTGTTTTAATAGATTGTGCTCTTTAGCTTTTATGTTTCTTTCAATGTGTATCCATTTAACCCGTTTCCTTTGTAGCTATATTTTTTACCCATTTAGACAATTGGATCTACTCGGGAGATTAAACTTTTCGGCATATTCCGTACATGCTAATTTAGTAGTGATGAAAATAGAAATTTACATAAAGAATTAATTAATACCAGTCAATTTAAAAGTGTAACATAATTTAAATAAGTTTATCTAATATAACGATTATTATTGATATCTATATATTAAAGCTTAAAAGTTACAACTTAGTCTACTCCCAACCACAAAAAAACTTCAACAAAACACATACACATTATCTTTCATAATAAACAACCATCCACTTCTTCAAACTTTCTAACAGCATATACTTAAATTGTTTCATCACCTGAAAATATAAAAAAACAATATCATGCTAATATCATAGACCATTTAGTATATTTAAGATAACGATTATTATTGATATAATACTTATTATTGATATCTATATTAGAGTCGGTGTTACAGACGGGTGAAAAATATAAAAATAATAATATAAGAACTTGTAAAAAATATACTTAATTTTTTCAAACCTGGGTCATAGTTCCAAATCCATAATGTAAGGCCCCGTTACCGGTGCCTCACTTTAACGTTGGATTTACTCATAAATACAGTTCATAATATCAGAGTTAACAAAAACATTCGCGGAATATTAAAACATTCAAACCATTATGTTACATAACCATCCTTTCTTGTCTTAACAGACATTCAAATTATTTAAACATAAAACATTGTCTTTAAAATAACATAACATTTCTTGAGATGCCAGCTTCTTCAAGTTCATGCCATGTGCTTCCTCTTATGCAAGCTGCCTCAATCTACTCACCTGCGTGCATACTAAAAGTCAGCTACGCTAAGTGAGTTCTAGTTATTCATACAGCATACAATCTGTTCTTATACTTGCACACGTGCCCGAAGGGGTGTACATTAATCATACTTACTCTTCATATATAACTATCCATCCTATTTAAAGAGCCTTCCGCCCTATAACCTCACAGATATTATAAGGGTCTGGTCCCTAACATGACAGATATTATAAAGGGTTTGGTCCCCAACATCACAGATATTGTTAGGGTCTGGTTCCTACCATCACATATATTATTAGGGTCTGGTCCCTTTGTTTCATGCAACTGTATCATACATGTTCTTACATACTCTCCTTGACAATACGTGCAATCTCCGAAGAGCGTTCACGTACCATCAACATTTCATACATACATTATGCATACATCATATATATTCATACATACATCATATCTTACATCATACATATCAATCATATCTTTAACTACCATCTGACGGTACATGCAATATCCGAAGATCGTTCACGCACCGTCAAGCAATCATCATACACAATTCATACAAGGCATACACTTACCACTTAAGGTAAGTGTATTAACTATCACATCGAGTGTGCACACAACCCCGAAAAACATAACAAAGAAGTGGGGCTAGAAACTCACCTGAATGCGGTTACATTTACCGTTTATAGTAATCCCTTTCTTGAGTTGTGCACGACTAACTGTATAACAATTACACGTATCAATTACTATCACTACCCATATCGTCTTTCTAGTTCAATTATTACCCGCAACTAACGGGGGTCCCGGGGCAGCGCCCCTGGCAGCAGGGTTCTAGGGGCGGCAGCCCCTAGCGGGGTCCAAGGGGCAGAGCCCCTGGCTGGGGTTAAGCTGCCAGGTCAGCTTGGAAAAATTTTATTTTCGTTAACTGTCTTAACGTATTTTTCATTAGGATTTTAAATTATTATTAATTCGCTAACTCATTTGCCCTAACGAATTAAGCCTGATTCATTAACTAATTCGTTATCTTAACATGGTCTGGTTCGTTACTTGGTTCTTAACGAATTGGGTTCATAACGAACTGGTCCTTATAACGAATTGAATCCTATAAAGAATGACCCTCTGTAACGAATTGAACCTTCTAATTCGTTATCTCCTTTAACGAATGACTATAACGAATTGGGGCTAATTCATTATCTTTTCCTTAACGAATCTGGATACGAACTAAGGCTAGTTCGTTAAGCTTCTTGTAACGAATCATCTGACGAATTGCCTCTAATTCGTTAACTCCCCCGCTAACGAGTTACCTCTAATTCGTTAACTACCCGTTAGCGAATTAGGGTTAGGTCAGGGAATGTCAGAACATTCCCTGACATTATATACCTCGTATTAACTTTTCTGGCGCCGCCGCCGGAAAACCGTTGATTCGCCAGAAAAACGAGTTTTAACTCGTTTTCGTCTCGTTCGATCCAGATCTGAGCTAGGGTGATCCCTAAGCTCATCATAGGTTCGGTTTATATCTGATTCCACCCGGATCTCGTGAATTAAATGGTTTAACGGTGCCGGCTCGTCGTTTCATGATTATATCTAACGGGTTTAAGCTCATACAATATCATACTATCATTACCTTGGATCGGGATCGGTTTTCCTTGGTGATTTCGGCTAGAGAGAGAGAGAGCAAGATGAGAGAGAGCTAAGCTTGTGTTTTTGTGGTGTATGGAATGCGTGTAAAATGAATTAAATGGGTGATTAATGGTTTATATAATTACGGATCATGGGCTTAAGCCCATGGTCCTTTCCTCTTTCCTTCATAACCCAAGTCCATAACCCATATCCATTTAACCCAACACTAGCCCGACTCATAATAACTCGTATTTCCATTTATTAACCGAAACTAGAAAAACGGGATGTTACACATAATAATCTAGCTAGTATTTGAACTAACAATATACCAAAACATATTTATAATCTAATAATACAAAATGACAATATGGTTCCAAACTACCAATTAAAAGTAAAATATAACCCACAACCTTCATCTCCTTCAAACAATGTGAAATTTGAAATGAATGATCAACTTTGTATTGTGAGTCTATTGGACTTGCTTGGCTGCTACAAATTCGAATTATAAGGTATTACGTCATGAATATTAGTTAAACGGTAATTGCATCATTTAAAATTGAAAGTACAAATCTAATATAATTAATATGTTATAAACAAAATGGATTCATATGTTATAAACAATTACAAAAGTTTAAATAAACATATATGTTATAATAATAATAACATATAAAATGATTCATAAGATTTTATTTCCGATCCCAACATCACCTATAACATCTTTTGTCTTAGACTTAGTAACTAATTTTGAAAACTGCACCGTCAACACTATCATAAATATCCTCGATGTTCCTCTTTAGATTTGTTTACAAAGTTTGCCTCAACAATTTTCATATGAGTGGCACTATTCTTACCAAAGGATGTCCTCTCCTTCATAACAAAAGAGAAGTTAAAAATACATAAGTAACAATCCCATATCACAGATATTAAACATACAAATTAAAAGTTTTCAATATTGCATTGACGGTGTCTTAGGATTGGATATCACCATTGCTAATCTGGTCTAATTCGGACATTTCAACCATTCAAGTAACAAAAATTAAGCAAGTATTTTAATCTATAAAACAAATAATATGATCATATTTATAATATTACTAATACTATTTCGTTGTTAAACCTCTGTTCCAAACACACCAGAAACAACATATCATTAGCAAACTTATCAATATTAAAACACGTTGCTCTTTCAAAATCGTTGTCGACCAAGAGGAGTAAGTATTCCTTTCAAAACATAGCATTCCCAAACTGATGTAATTTCATATAGTTTAAAAACCGTGTGAGTTATTTTTGAAACAATATTACGTAACATTAATAAAGGAATCTAAATTGTGAATTATGGATATGTCATAAGTCATTTATTTAAAAATCTCTTACATAAAATTAAATTTAAGAAAATGTTTAATTATGGATTATGTATTAATAAAATATATAATAAATAATTAACTTGTTTATTATATATTAAAATTTATATCGTTAGATAGTTTTACAAAAATAATACACCTTTATTTTAAAATTTAAAGTGTTACTAGTTTGGATGCATATTTTGATAAATATTTTTGATTAACATTTAATAGTATTAAATGTGAGTGATGTGTATTATAGAAAGTTTTTGAAAATATAATTATGTATTTTAGAAAACTGTAATCTATATTTATAAAAATTATAGAGACTTGGTCAACACATTAAAGTTTGAGAAAACAGTCTAAATTAATATTGAATAAACACTTAAACGAATAATAATGCAAAAATATCTATATTAATATTGAATAATAATAATGTTGTGAACAATATATGTAAAGTAAATAATATGAATGCAAAAAAAACATTTTAATGTTTTTCATTTCAAATATTCTATTAAAAGGGATTTAATTTGAATTTAAGCTATTTAAGTTATTTAAATTCGGTATTTTTAAAAAATAAGCAAAGTCAAACTATATAATTGTAATCATGGGATTCTTAGACTAAGATATATATATATATATATATATATATATATTTAAAATTGTATATTTTCAGAATAAGATATAATAATAAATTTTTGTAAACTAAGTATAGATGAGTAATAATCGGTTTCTATAATACCATATTAAATGTGTATAAATCTAAAAAAGTAAATTAGAAAATATGAGAATATTTTTCATCCTGATTTTAAGCAAATAATTATGTTTATGTGATATTTTCCTTCTTTTCTCATCCAAAAAATTCCTAAAATTTAAAAAAAACAAATCAAAACAGAATGTGTAGATTTAACATATATTAAAACGACCTAAATCATGTTGATCATCCGTATAAAATATATATAAAAACACAATAAAATTAAATGTATAATACTAATCAAGGGGAACTTGTGTTCACAACTTACAAATGTAAATTAGAAAAACAAAATGAGAATATTGTTTGAGTCATACTCATTTCAAGCAAAGAATCATGCTCATGAGATTTTTTACTTCTTTCATAAAATTAAAAAAAAAATTCCTAAAACTAAAACACAAATCAAAACTATGAATGCACAGATTTAGTTTTCCCTTGATCATGACCATAATACCAAAGATACCACCTAACAAACTTCTTCAACACGGTCGTCAAATCCGTCGTCGGCTTATACCCAAGTTTTCGTCTAGTCAAACTTATATTCGCGTGCGTAAATGTTAACATCAATATAACAATCAATGACCTATTCTCACCAAGCCACACATCATACTTGGGGATGCAAGCCTTCCTCACATAAGCTTGAATTATGTTTCCCTAATACATTATTATTAACATTAGTACAAAATTGTATGAATAATATAGTAAAATTAACGAATGTGTAACAATACCATCTCGTCTTGTAAAATCATTTCTATCGACCAATCTTCTCCGGGCTTTGAATTATCCTTGAGACACTATAGTTTCAAAATACGCACCTTGAGCACACAGTCACTGTTAAGCACATCCAATTGATTCAACATTGTGATGTTTGTTGGCTCCATCTTCCTGGTGGTGAAAAATTAAAAATAAACAAGATATTAATTTATAACCAATAAAAATTTTAACCAAAAAAAAAAAAATCAAAATGAATTATATAAGCACGATCAGAAATATAAACCTTACAAACAAACAAATTGGTTTTTGCTAAATATGGTGTGATAGTGTAAGAATTCTGGTGTAAGAATTATGTTTCCCTAATACATTATTATTAACATTAGTACAAAATTGTATGAATAATATAGTAAAATTAACGAATGTGTAACAATACCATTTCGTCTTGCAAAATCATTTCTATCGACCAATCTTCTCCGGGCTTTGAATTATCCTTGAGACACTATAGTTTCAAAATACGCACCTTGAGCACACAGTCACTGTTAAGCACATCCAACTGATTCAACATTGTGATGTTTGTTGGCTCCATCTTCCTGGTGGTGAAAAATTAAAAATAAACAAGATATTAATTTATAACCAATAACAATTTTAACCAAAAAAATAAAAATCAAAATGAATTATATAAGCACGATCAGAAATATAAACCTTACAAACAAACAATTTGGTTTTTGCTAAATATGGTGTGATAATGTAAGAATTATGGTGTAAGAATTATGTTTCCCTAATACATTATTATTAACATGTAAGGCCCCGAACCCGGTAGCCCTACTTTAGCGTCGGATTTACTCATAAACACAGTTCTTCAATCAGAGTTTATTAAAACTTTTCGCGGAATATAAAACATCAATCATTTGTTACAAAACGTTAAACTTTTTCTTTGATACCATAACACAAAACTTTATATTTAAAACATCTTTACTTCTTTCTTCAGATGCCAGCCGTTCAATCCATGCCGTGTGTCGTCCTCATGCTAACTCTGTAATCAGCTCACCTGCGTGCATACTAAAAGTCAGCTACGCTGAGTGAGTTCTAGTTAATCGAACGCCATACAATACATACACATACATACATATCCGTAGATACATATCCATACTTCACTAGTTACCCTTCTGTTCTACATACACACTTACTACCATACATACACACATATTTATAACCACTAACCTCAGTCTACCGTGAGTACGTTCATAGTCCGCCGTCTATACCTGTACTCAAGGTCGTGAACACGTAAAAGGTCCGCGGTCCTTACCTATGTTCACCCTTTATGGTACGTGCAAGGTCCGCAGTCCTTCCCTATACCATCCTACATCCACAACACGTACAAGGTCCACAGTCCTCCCCTATGTTGCAACCTAAACCATAGCACGTACGAGGTCCGCAGTCCTCCCCTATGCTACCACAATACAACTACAGCACGTATAAGGTCCACAGTCCTTTCCTATGCTGATGCCTATCTATAATACGTATAAGGTCCGCAGTCCTTAACTACGTTGTCGTCTATTATCTGTAACGCGTATAAGGCCCACCGTCCCTATCTACGTTTACGTCTATCATCTACTTTACGTATAAGGCCCGCAGTCCTTAACTACGTTTACATCTATCATCTACTTTACGTATAAGGCCCGCAGTCCTTAACTACGTTTACATCTATCATCTACTTTACGTATAAGGCCCGCAGTCCTTAACTACGCCATCACCAGCCGAGTCTATGTCCGACAAAAGCTAGAGGGATTTGCCATCCTAACTTACTATGTCGAACGTAGAACTCACATACCATTCGTGTAACTGCATACACCTACTTCACATATACAATAATTACATCATAGCATAAGAACACCCTAGGCGTTCTTTACATCATTCATTTAACAACCATACCTCTTGTCGATACGTGCAATATCCGAAGATCGTTCACGCCCCGACAAGTATTCATTTGTAATGTTCATACATCTTCGATGTATAATATTCGTACCTTTATTTTTGACCTGACAGTACGCGCAATATCCGAAGATCGTTCGCGTACCGACAAGCAACCATTCATAACCATCACATATATCACATATGGCATACACTTATCACTTAGGATAAATGTATTAACAACACATCGAGTATGCACACAGCCCCGAAAACATAACACATAAATGGGGCTAGAAACTCACCTGAATACTGTTACGCTCTCCGTTAATAGTTATTCCCCTCTTGAGCTGCGCACGGCTAACTGTATAATATTTACACGTATCAATTAGCTACTACTACTTATGTTGCGTTTCTATCTTTATATGACCCACAACGAACGGGGGTCCGGGGGCAGCGCCCCTGGTAGCGGGGTTCTAGGGGCGGCAGCCCCTAGCGGGGTCCAAGGGGCAGAGCCCCTGGCTGGGGTTAAGCTGCCAGGTCAGCTTGGAAAAATTTTATTTTCGATAACTGCCTTAACACATTTTCCATTAGGTTTTTAATTTATTTTATAGACGAACTTCGCTTCAGGCGAAGTTAAACCTTAGGCGAACTTGGAAACAGCTTGGTTCTGGCTTGATTCGATCGAATAGGAACACGTTCGATCGAATAGGAACACGTTCGATCGAATACATCACGTTCGATCGAATAGGAACACGTTCGATCAAACAGGAACACGTTCGATCGAATACATCACGTTCGATCGAATAGGAACACGTTCGATCAAACAGGAACACGTTCGATCGAATAGGAACACGTTCGATCGAATACAACACTCATTCGATCGAATACAAAACTCATTCGATCGAATGAGTTGGAGACCATTCGGTTGCTTCCCTATTCGGTCGACTGGACTTGTTCGATCTACGCATTCGATCGAATGGACTGATTCGATCGACTGGTTCGATCGAATGAGTCTGATTCGACTCCTTCAAGCTGGGCGACGGAGAAACCCACGGGTTTTCCAGATTTTCCAGATTTTTGACCCAAAATCGAAGTTTTTGACATGGAAATGCTCGGGATTGAAAGGGCTATCGATCCCTAGTACTTTTAAACACAAAAGCTTGTATTTTGACACCAAAACAAGGCGGTTTTTGACCCGAAAACTCAAGTTACGAAAATGGGAGTTTTTGCTCGATTTGAGGTCGAAAATGGTTATGAAAACGGATGATTTTCGAGGGGGACTTACCAAAAACGATTAGGAACAAGATTGTGGACTCGGATTTGTGATTTGAGAACTTTCTCTCTCTAGCTTCTCTCTCTAGAAATGAGAGTGTTTGGGTGGGTGTAAGTGAAGGAAGATGGTGAAAATGGTGGAAGTGTCAAGAACTTTCGTTTATATACTACGGGTTTGGTTAGGCTCGGGTTGGCTTCCTACGGGTCGAGACAGGCCGAGTTCATAAAATAACTAAGCCCAAGACCCGTTCCTTACTCGACATTAAATAACTAAAACGTGAAATTACTAAACATAACTTTCTTTATTCAACATTATAAATTTTAGGATGTTACATAACATTAGTACAAAATTGTATGAATAATATAGTAAAATTAACGAATATGTAACAATACCATTTCGTCTTGCAAAATCATTTCTATCGACCAATCTTCTCCGGGCTTTGAATTATCCTTGAGACACTATAGTTTCAAAATACGCACCTTGAGCACACAGTCACTGTTAAGCACATCCAATTGATTCAACATTGTGATGTTTGTTGGCTCCATTTTTCCTGGTGGTGAAAAATTAAAAATAAACAAGATATTAATTTATAACAAATGACAATTTTAACCAAAAAAATAAAAATCAAAATGAATTATATAAGCACGATCAGAAATATAAACCTTACAAACAAACAAATTGGTTTTTGCTAAATATGGTGTGATAGTGTAAGAATTCTGGTGTAAGAATTATGTTTCCCTAATACATTATTATTAACATTAGTACAAAATTGTATGAATAATATAGTAAAATTAACGAATGTGTAACAATACCATTTCGTCTTGCAAAATCATTTCTGTCGACCAATCTTCTCCGGGCTTTGAATTATCCTTGAGACACTATAGTTTCAAAATACGCACCTTGAGAACACAGTCACTGTTAAGCACATCCAACTGATTCAACATTGTGATGTTTGTTGGCTACATCTTCCTGGTGGTGAAAAATTAAAAATAAACAAGATATTAATTTATAACCAATAACAATTTTAACCAAAAAAAATAAAAATCAAAATGAATTATAAGCACGATCAGAAATATAAACCTTACAAACAAACAAATTGGTTTTTGCTAAATATTGTGTGATGGTGTAAGAATTCTGGTGTGAAAGTCATATTATTTATACACAAGTAGTAAAGGATTCAAATTTTAGAGACTTGCATAAAGAAGGAAGGTATTAATGTAATTAATTAAAAACATAATATTTGGAATTTTGAATTAGCTAAAATTATGGACGAGAATATGTAGGTTGCATTAGGGGATTTTCAAATTTTGAAATACTTGAATGTAATCTTGTTAAATTATATTATAAAGACAAAATAATTAAAATTGATATATTTAAATCTACTTCATATTTCAACCTACAACATTAAGTTATTAATATAGAGAAATAAGTTACTAATTTAATTATTAATATTAATATAATTAATCATCAATGTTTTTAATTCTGTATATCTAAAATTAATTATCAATTATCGTATATCTAAAATTATAATAAATTATGATATATTAAATCCTTTATCATATGGTTGAAATTTTTAAAAATAGTTAACATAATATAATTAATAAGCAATTGAATAATTAAGTAATTGATATAAGTTGTGCAAAAATAAGTTAGTAATTTAATTCCGTAATTAAAGTAATCCTTAATCAAATGGTTAATTTTTTCCTAATATACACAAATTGATTACTGATCTCAAGTTATATTTTTAATTAGTTAGTGGGTCATATTTCATAAATCTATAATTAAAACCAGTTTTAGTAAAATTAAATCCGTAGTAACGTTGACCAGTATGAAATAAAAAAAATATAGTTTCAATTGAATCAAAATACGAAAACTAAAACCTGATGATTTAACTGGCCTGTAGTAACGTTGTGGATTATGAAGGGGTAGGCCGATATACTTTAGATAAAATGTCCGGTTTGTGAACAGCTCATCGATGATGGACGGTGAATTTGCCGGATAAATGAATTAAATGTAGAGATCTGTGGAAGAGGATGGAGGCGTGTAAGAGGAGGTAATTGATTTGGGTTTTTAGGTTAAACTATGACTTGTGTATACAGAATAATAGAAATAATATAAATAATAGAAATTGATATTAATAATTATAAACTGCATTTGAATCATTAATTTGAATCATTAAAGAGATTAAAGAAAATTGATTGTATATAATTTTAATTATTTTTAATTTATTTTATTAACATGAAAATTAGAGAAGTATTAGATATATATGAAAACTTTAAGAAACAACCAATATGAATAAGCCAAGTTGACTTAAACTCTTTTGGTTTAATAGTATAGTTAGATTAGAGTTTGAGTGTTATATTGATATTTTTGATCACCCTAGTTCTAATGTTTGCTTACATTAATTGTGATTTGTTACTTGGTCAATATGTTGATTTTAATCGGTTGCTTGTTTCGGCAACCTAACCAACATTTTTGTAGATCAATATAACATATAACATTAAATATTGTTAAACCTACTCCATTGTTATCGTATAGTATAGTTACTTTTGTGTTAAAGCTCCCATGTATTGAATTACTATATTTTTTTTCGAATGAACAACGAATGAATCTCGGCTATTCAGGGTAACTCAATGGCGAAAGGCGACATCATACGTTCACGATCGCAGACAACACTAGGTAGCCTAAGCTCACTATATTCTGTTACAGGGAAAACCCATCACCCAAACACTTACGAAGATAAAACCATGTTTATATACTTCAATTCCTATTGTATCCCACCCGGACCACCAATATACTTCAATTCCTTTTGTCACCCTTTAGGGCCCAAAGAAAGTAAATGTTTATTGTAAAGGAGAGGATGGTACTCTTTGGGAAAATTTTAGAACTAGAATAAAAAATCATTTTACCTTTTCATTTTCTTTTTTTTTTCTTTTTATGAATTCTTGTTCTAGTTTTAGTAAAGCTTTAAGTTGGTAAAAATGTACTAGACCAACCAATGTTTGTCGTTATCCAGGAATGTAAATATCATCTCATAATGTCAACATGAATACATGCCCCTTTTAGTCTTTTACTAGTAAACATCATATCATCCATATGATTCCATGAATGTCATCAAAGGAAATTGGAAATAGTCCAGATAAAAAAAAAGTTGGCCGGTTAAACGAGATGGAGGAAAACAACTATATTAAACTAGTTTGACTCTCGTGTATTACACGATTAATTGATGAAAATTTTTAACTTTAACCATTTAGTAAAATACAGTCAACGACATAATCATATATTGTTAATACAATTATAATTTAATTTTTAAATTACCGAAATTACATAACTAAGATTACACAAATATGTTACAAATAAGTAAAACATTCCTTGTACACTACATTTGTGATTGTATTGGTGGGTGTACATTGTTTATCAAAAATCAAAATCTTTAGTACATGTCTGCTTGTAACTTTTAATAAGGTAACATATAGGTCTACCTATAACCCTTCCGTGTGACAAGTAAAGTTCTTCAAGTACATACCAACCCTATGTAAATGATAATGTATTCATGAAACTAACAAAAAAAATATTCATACACATAAAAATATTATACATTTTAATCAATTAATATGATCTCATTTGAGATCATCTGCTCATATTTATCCAAAAATCATGATTATCCCAAAAACTATATTACCTGACCTTTGATTAAATGATCATCCTTAAAATACTTAGAATTTGAAACTAATTAATCATGAGTGTTGTCATTAATATTTTGTGTACGACAAATTTTTAATTGATTTTATACTTTACAATTAACAATTATATAATCAAGCAACATATGAAACCGAAATTAAAATATAACAAAATGATTTTTTTCATTTCATATGAATGTAAGTGTCAGAAAAATGACAAACACATATTAACCTTAAAGCATGTTCTGTCACACCCCAACCTACGGCGTAAATGCCGGGGCGTAACTGATTGCTCACAGCTTTTCAAAGTCTACTATATGCAATATTAAAAGTGTCAATATCTATTAAATTTTATTACATAGTCAAGTACATCAAACTCATAAGTAAACAAGTAAAATAAACATTCAAATCTAATTCTTGTATCTTCTTCTCTAACATGCATCCTAAGTTGCTTCAAACAATCTTGATAATCACGTCACACGACAACCTGTATATGCGTTGAAAATAGAATAGTTTTGTCAACACAAGGTTGAGCGAGCAACACACCAGTTTAAATTTACATATAGTATATATATATATATATCTAAGTAGTTGCAACAAGTCATATGAGAATAACAAATTAACCAAATGAGCAAGTATAACTGAGATGCCGATAAGCACAAAGGCTAACGACTGGCGTATGATCATACTAGACTGAGAATGTTGGACCTCTCCGAATGCGGAAGTATACAAAGAAAATTAGCACATAAACAAGTAAGGTATAAGTTGTTAACACATAAGACAACAGTTGCAGTTTTGTGTATAACTATATATGAGAAATACATTTTACGCATATGTCCCCAAAACGTGAGAAAACGAGTAAAAGAGGGGAATGTGATACTCACCTGATTAGATTATCAAAGAAGATAATATTAAGACAACAATGAGGATGGTAAATCAATCTCTGACGGAAAGGCATAATAAAGAAAGTGTGTGGGAAAATAAATATAGATAAATAACAGATATAATAGGAAATTGGGAATCTAGATGATTAGTTATTATTTTAATAAATATATAATACTTAGATTTTTTAAAAACCCTTATTATGTTTATAGATCTTTAATAAATAAAATACTTAACCATACTTAATAAAGATTTATAAAACTTTATGGTTTATATAAAGAGATTTGTTTATTTAAATCTAAAAATACATAAAATATATATATATATATATATATATATATTGTTAATAAAGATTTCTTATAAAATAATAAATAAAAATAGTAACTAATAATATTTATGTAAATTATAATCTTTTTGTAAAACACCTGGATTTATATAATATGTTAAATAACATGATATTCTAAATGTATATATTAAAAACCTTTAAAATAAAACTTTAACAATTTAACAACTAACATACATACATACATACATACATACATACATACATACATACATACATACATACATACATACATACATATACATGATTTAACCAAGGTTCAGAAACAACTAGTTAATGTGTCGGTTTATAGATTAAATTATATCGTTATAATGTATATTAATTGTATAAAATAACACATATATCTATATATATAAATATAGAAAAGAAATCCCAAAAAAATAAAAAGATCAAAACGTGTCTGGAGAGGCTCGAACATGCGCCCTCCAGAACCCTAACCAACAACATAGACACACACCAGCCATATGTGCTGGTGTGTTATTTGATTTTATAACTGATTAGAATAGATCATAACCAGAATAGAACTCAAACCCTAAATTATGAACCCTAGATCATCAAATCGTTCAATCCGTTAAGAGTTGATTCGATTAACGTTAGGGTTAATGCATAGCAGAAGAAAACGAACATAACGGTGTATTTTATTACCTATGAGGCTGATTATACACTGGTTAATTAGAACTAGTTGCAGACGACCCGACGAGGTTCACGAACACAATACTGCAGATCTTTATAACGTAATTATACACAGGGTTAATGTTGGCGATGGCTTAATGACTGTACAAGGAGGATTAATCGAATGATCATTGTTGATTTATGGTCTCACCCTAAACGAGTTTGGCGGTTTTGTTATGATGAGAAATCTGTATCATATTGATCCTCGTTTCCTAAGCATCGGTGAGATATATATGGCATGTAGAATAATAAGCACAATTAAATTCCAATATAGACGCGATGATTTAGGCTCAAGAAACATAAACGGGTCACGATTTAAGAAATGGATCGGGTTTAGCTTATTGTTAATTGGATTTGATATAAACTTTGGAAGAAATTGCAAAATGGTCCTCCAACTATGGAGATGGATATGTAACCAGGTTAATGTAAGTTTTGGGGTTAAAATTTTCTTTAGTTCAAAGTTTCTTTTATTAATTAGAATAATATTTAAACAATAACATTAAAATAATAATAGTAATGTCTCGATAAGCGTGTTTTTTTTCTAGATAGAATTTTTCCGAACATAAAAGCGGGTCGGGTTATGATTAATAAATAATTTAGAAAAACCCGAGTTGTTACAGTCTCCTCTACTTTATGGAATTTCATCCCGAAATTAAAGAGTAATATAACACCGTTAAAGTTTGAGGAAAAAAATTGTAAAATAAAATTTAAAAATTTATCATAACACCGAAATTTGAATAGTTAAAATAACGCTCCAAATGCAAATCCGATAAAGACACTTTTATATAGGATGTACCAGCAGCGTATACACCATGTCCTTATCATCTTTACATTTGTACCGCTATTCTAACCACTTTCAATTCTGTATTATGACACACAATCTTACGCATCATGATTTTCATGCGAGGACTTTGATAATTATGTTCCGGACCATAATTATTTTCATCGTTGGATGGTTCACATGATTCGTCCCATCGTGTGGATTTAAAAAACGTTTGATTAAAACATGACTTTGAGGAAAAAAAGTTTTAAGGAGTTTAATTTATAACAGTAGAGAATCAGTAATGCATAAAACAATTTCAAAAGTTGTAGTGGACTTTAATAAAGTAAATAATATCTAAAACATCTTTTAAGCGTATAAGTATTTAAAGTTGGAAAAAGAGATAATTTATTAATAGTTAAGATTAATGGGGTGAAAAAATAAGATATAAGTAGGCTTTAATAAACAATCATTTTAAACAAAAGAAACTTTATTCAAGAGATAGAAGATAAATAGTTCAAATGAGAAATAATTCAAAGCCATAGCGAGGCGTTACAATACGTAGTTAAGAAAAGACAAAATAAATCAAGATAGATAAAGGGAGCGGCAAAGGTCTTCATGATCGTTGAGTAGCTTAATTGACGTGACTCGGGGCACCATAAGGAGTTGCATTCATAGAAGTTGGAGTAGTCGAGGTAGGTTGATTTGGGGAAGCTAGAATAACGTGAGCTTGAACGATTTGCAAGAAGGTTATTTGGTTGAAGTATGTCTAGTAAACTTGAGCCTCCGGTTACGGGGTTTGGTAGTGTTGGGTTAAGTGAGGTTGACCTTGATTAATGGGAGGATCTTGAGGGACATGAGGTTGATGGGTTTGAATTTAGTGAGCATGGGTCAAGTAGTAGGGTGTAAACATGGTTTGGGCTTGATGAGCATGGATAAGTTGAAGGCACGCATTACGGAGGTGATTTGGGTTTCCACAATGGTAGCAAGCACGAGTATTAGGAACACTGGGCTGAGCAAGAGAGGTAGGTTGTTGCAGAACAGCTTGTGCAGTAGGCGAGACACGGCAGGTATTAGCAAATTGGCCATAATGGTTACATTGGGTGCAACGACGACATAGGGATTTAACCGAGTGATTATGATTTCAAGTGGAGCATGACGGAAAAGGACAGAGGTAAGGTTTCTTGTTGAGAAGACTTGCGGGTGGTTAGGATTTGTTGCAGCAATGTTCTTACATTTCTTGTTGTGAGGATGAGTGGAGGTAGATGATTCGTAGACACCAACAAAAATTAGTCGGAAAAGTTGAATCAGATGCATTGATGTCCTGAGTTCGGGTCACTATCCGAGGGATCGCAACAACTATCTCTTTGGCGATACAAGCAGCCATACGGTGGTTGTGAGAATCAAACGATTGATGTCGAGGATGACGGTGGTTTCTTGAATGAGACATTCTATAGGGACCAAAAATGAGGATTTACAAGATGAAGGATAAATTGAGAAAATCATAAGAATAGTGAAATGTTTAACTATGTGGAAATAATAATGTTTTCTTAAGAAGTGAGGAATTGCGTCATGAAGATTTAAAAGTAAAAGTTTATAAGATGAAGGGGGTACGATGCGTAAATAGTTATTAGTTGATATAGTCAATAAGATTAATGTGTGATGACTACATGAGGAGTTAAGTCAGTTTAAAAATTCAGATTATTAAGTTTAAAATAAACTAACGAAATAAAAATTGTGGATGTTGGCCTCCCATGAGCTTTCCATGGCAATTTGAATGGCCCAACGAACTAACGAAAAACAACTGAGTTGGACAGCCCATGAGCGTTAAATGGAAATTTGATTGTCCCAACTAATTAACGAATTAACAACGCATTGAAGTTTGTCGGCCCAATGAGCGTTACCCGGCGTTTTAACCGACCAAACTAAATAACGAACTATCAAAATAAATATGGGTAGTCGGAGTATCTTGTGAATCACCACGTTTGATTACTCCAACAAAATACGAAAACAAGTTGAGAAATGGATAGTAGGAGTGCCCATTGGTTCCATGGATTTTTCACCCAACTAATGTAAGGCCCCGAACCCGGTAGTCTTACTTTAACGTCGGATTTACTCATAAATGCAGTTCTACAAATCAGAGTTAATTAAAACTTTCGCGGAATCGTTAACTTCGATTATTCGTTACAAAACATTAAATCTCTTCTTTGATACCATTACACAAAACATTATATTTAAAACATCATTTCTTTCATCTTCAGATGCCAGCCGTTCAATCCATGCCATGTGCCATCCTCATGCCAGCTCTTTGGTCAAATCACCTGCGTGCATACTAAAAGTCAGCTACGCTGAGTGAGTTCTAGTTAATCAAGCAACTTATCATACAACCACTACATGCATTATATACGTATCCGAAGATACATAGCCCACTATCTGACCTGCTCACTTTACCACTTAACCTCTTATTTGCCCCTACAACTTAGCCACTTTAATAACGAATAACGTTATGCCACTTTGAAACTTTAATAACGAATAACAAAGTCACGCATAGGTTTACCCTACCACGTACTAACGTCATGCCACTAACACCCTTACTAGACCCTTGCTACTTCTATCACACCCTACCTCTATTTGTCTACAACACACTTTATATCATTACATTATTTACATAATAACTAAGTTACACCACAACATTTACACGCTAATAACCACTTGGGGATCATTACCGAATGACGGTACGCGCAATATCCGAAGATCGTTCGCACACCGACTAACGATACCTTCCATGTCTACATGTGCAATATCCGAAGATCGTTCACGCAATAACAGACATCCATTCGTGAAATATATAAATATATCACATCAAACAACATAGCATACACTTACCACTTTAGGTAAGTGTATTCACACTTCACATCGAGTATGCACACAGCCCCGAAAACATAACAAGAAAGTGGAGCTAGAAACTCACCTGAATGTGGTTACGCTCACAGTTAATGGTTACTCCTTTCTTGAGATGTGCACGGCTAACTGTATAACAATTACACGTATCGATTAACTATCACTACCCATATCACGTTTTAAGTCTAATTATAACCCACAACGAACGGGGGTCCGGGGGCAGCGCCCCTGGCAGCGGGGTTCTAGGGGCGGCAGCCCCTAGCAGGGTCCAAGGGGCAGAGCCCCTGGATGGGGTCGAGCTTCCAGGTCATCTTAGAAAAAAAATTATTTCTATTAATTGTCTTATCACATTTTCCATTAGGATTTTATATTATTATCTAATTCTCCATCTCATTTGCTATAACGAATTAAGTCTAGTTCGTTATCAGATAACACTCTAATTCGTTATCCGCTTCGTTGTCCTTATTCGTTAGCTTAATTTGCTATCTTTCTGATTCGCTAGCTGATTCGTTATTCTGGTTCGTCATTCCGATTCGTTATCTGATCCTGACTTGATTCGTTATCTAAACATAATGAATTGGGTGAGCTGATTCGTTATCTGGGCATAACGAATGGGTGAGTGACAAATCACTTAACGAATGGCTTAACGAACTACTTAAAGAACTGCCTCTAGTTGGTTATTTCTTCTTAACGAATGGGCATAACGAATTGCTTGCTAATTCGTTATGTCTCTGCTAACGAACTAGGGTTAGGGTTCTGACATTCTTTCAACTTCGTACACGCTTTTCCGGTGCCGTCTTTCCGACGCCGAAATCGCCGGAGAAACGAGATCTCAGTTATTTCTCACCGTTCTTCACCATTTTTCGTCTCGTTCGATCCAGATCTGAGCTAGGGTGATCCCTAAGCTCATATTTTGGTCGGTTTATAACCGATTCCATCCGGATCTCATAACTTTAACGGTTTAAAGTGTCGGCTCGTCGTTTCGCGACTATATCTAACGGGTTTGGATCTCAACAATATCATACTATCATTACCTCGGGTTGATGCTCGGTTTCTTCTTGCTATTTCGGCTAGAGAGAGAAAGTAGGATGAGAGAGAGCTAAGTGTGTGTTTTGGGTGGTGTATGGAATATGTGTAAAATGAATTAAATGTGTGATTTAAGGTTTATATAATTATGGATCATGGGCTTAGGCCCATGGTCTTTCCCTCTTTCCTTCATAACCCAAGTCGACAAACCATATCCATTAAACCCAACACTAGCCCGACTCATAATAACTCGTATTTTCATTTTATTAACCGAACGAAATTTGGGATATTACAACTAACTATTTAATAACAAAACACAATAAGTGGGAAAACTGAGTTTAGCCACGAACCACCGTGAATTCGATTTAAAATCAACCTAAGGTGTCAGTCGTATGACAGTTGTGTTCCTCTTTGACTGAGAGGAACTTGTCATGCCACGTAGCCTCAAGATGAATGAGTAAAAACAAAACTAGGGAATTCTTAAGGAATTTCCCAAAAATAAAAAGACAATCTAATTTCGAAAAAATTTCTTTGAATGTTGAGGCATAGCCTCGGAGTTGTGTGTGTGTGTGTGCATAACAATACAATAATAAATAATCACTAAATAATTATCTAAAAAAGTTGTAAACAATTAAATTTGAACGCATAAAGGTAAACAGATAGGCACATATAGGGCTCCTAAACATGTGTATAAGGCAATTTCTAATGACATATCTTAAACCTTCGGCTTTGATACCAATATGTCACACCCCAACCTACGGCGGAAATGCCGGGGCGTAGCTGATTGCTCACAGCTTTTCAAAGGCTACCGTATGCAATATTAAAATTGTCAATATCTATTAAATTATATTACATAGTCAAGTACATCAAACTCATAAGTATACAAGTAAAATAAACATTCAAATCTAATTCTTGTATCTTCTTCTCTAACATGCATCCTAAGTTGCTTCAAACAATCTTGATAATCACGTCACACGATAACCTGCATATGCGTTGAAAATAGAATAGTTTTGTCAAAACAAGGTTGAATGAGCAACACACCAGTTTAAATGTACATATAGTGTATATATATATATAAATAAGTAGTTGTAACAAGTCATATGAGAATAATAAATTAACAAAATGAGCAAGTATAATTGAGATGTCGAGAAGCACAAAGGCTAACGACTGGCGTATGATCATACTAGACTGAGAATGTTGGACCTCTCAGAATGCGGAAGCATACAAAGCAAATAAGCACATAAACAAGTAAGGTATAAGTTGTTAACACATAAGACAACAGTTGCAGTTTTGTGTATAAGTATATATGAGAAATAAATTTTACGCATATGTCCCCAAAACGTGAGAAAACGAGTAAAAGAGGGGAATGTGATACTCACCTGATTAGATTATCAAAGAAGATAATATTAAGACAACAATGAGGATGGTAAATCAATCTCTGACGGAAAGTCCTGATAAAGAAAGAGTGCGGAAAAATAAATATAGATAATTAACGGATATAATAGGAAGTTGGGAATCTAGATGATTAGTTATTATTTTAATAAATATATAATACTTAGATTTGTTAAAACCTTTATTATGTTTATAGATCTTTAATAAATAAAATACTTAACCACACTTAAATAAAGATTTATAAAACTTTATGGTTTATATAAAGAGATTTGTTTATTTAAATCTAAAAATACATTAAATGTATTTATATATATATATATATATATATTAATAAAGATTTCTTGTAAAATAATAAATAATAAATAATAAATAGTAACTAATATTTAAATAACGGGATATTCTAAATGTATATATTAAAAACCTTTAATATAAAACTTTAGCAATTTAACAACTAATATAGATACATACATACATACATATGGAGAGGCTCGAACATGCGCCCTCCAGAACCCAAACCAACAACACAGACAAACACCGGCCATATGTGCTGGTGTGTTATTTGATTTCATAAATGATTACAACAGATCATAACCAGAACAGAACTCAAACCCTGAATATTATGAACCCTAGATCATCAAATCGTTCAATTGGTTAAGAGTTGAATCGATTAACGTTAGGGTTAATGCATAGCAGAAGAAAACGAACATAACGGTGTATTTTATTACCTATGAGGCTGATTATACATTGGTTAATTAGAACCAGTTGCAGACGGCCCGACGAGGTTCAAGGACACAATACTGCAGATCTTTATAACGTAATTATTCATAGGGTTAATGTTGGCGATGGCTTAATGACTTTACAAGGAGGATTAATTGAATTATCATTGATATTTTATGGTCTAACCCTAAACGAGTTAGGCGATTTTGTTATGATGAGAAATCCGTATCATACTGATCCTCATTTCCTAATTACAAGCGTCGGTGAGATATATAAGGCATGTAGAATAGTATGCACGATTAAATTCCAATATAGACGCGATGATTTTGGCTCAAGCAACATAAACGGGTCACGATTTAAGAAATGGATCGGGTTTAGGTTATTGGTAACTGGATTTGATATAAACTTTGGAAGAAATTGTAAAATGGTCCTCCAACTATAGAGATGGATATGTAACCAGGTTAAAGTAAGGTTTGGGGTTAAAATTGTCTTTAGTTCAAAGTTGCTTTTATTAATTAGAATAATATTTAAACAATAACATTAAGATAATAATAATAATGTCTCGATAAGCGTGATTTTTTTTCTAGATAGAATTTTTCCGAAAATAAAAGCGGGTCGGGTTATGATTGATAAATAATTTAGAAAAACCCGAGTTGTTACATGTTCAAATAGAGTTAGCAGAATATTAGAAGATTTAAAGTTGCATAAAGTGAATGTAGTGATTCTTATTTATAATAATTGAAAGCATTGGATTATGGATGTTTAAATTTTAAATACTAATCCCGTGTATAAGTTTATATTATAGGAAGTTGTTGGAATATTAAACTAATCAATATATACATTTTAACAACTTATAGGGAAAAAAAAGAAGCAAAAATTTTGGATTTTATAGAAGCATGGTACATGACTTTTAACTAGATTAACTATTTTTTTAATAAAAAAATTAATGTAAAAATGGAATGTCCTTGAAATATAATGAGAAGCATGATTAAGTTACTAATAAAAAATAAAAATAAATTATATTACTATTTAGTTACAGTATAATTAAGATGTGAATCTTAATGAATTTCTATAAATTTTAATAATAAATGTTGTAATTGTAACTTTTTAAAAAAAAATTGTGTACAACTGTATTATTTTGAATATAAACCATAATAAACACTTTAATTTTGTACTAACCAACATGTAAAACTAACATAACTCAGTTCTTTGTATTTGCATAAAAATAAAAACAATAAGTTAATATAATATTGAAATTATGTAAATAACTGATTAAAAAGGTATTCTAGGTTTTAATATACTAAATGATTTTTAATAAAAAGAGATTGAAACAATTTTTTGGTTTAACGTTTTGAATGCTTTTAGTTAATAAATTTGTCTTATAAGGCATATTAAATTAAATATATTTATATGTTTGAAAAAAGTATAAATCAAATAAAAATATATATTTCTAAAGCATTTTGGAATAATATTGTGGAAGAAAATATTGAAAACCAAATATGGATCTTCTTATTGCTAAAACATTTTATACTATACGAAAAAGTCATATAAATGAATGACAAATAATTCATATAATAAATCGTTATGCATATGGATTATAATTTTAACGTTCAAGATATATATAATATGTATTCTCCATGTTTGCAATATTTATACAAAACATTTGGAGAAAATTAAGAAAAACAAACATTTTTCCGAGTTCAAATGCATATGAGAAAATTTTAAATCCAAATTTGAAACCAATCTTATATAAAAAGTTATGCACGGCTATACGAACCTTAGTTTAAAAATAATTTATAGTTTCCATACAAATCCAAATTCTTCAACAATGATGCATCTTTATTTTCTTTAATTTGCAATTACCTTTGACTTTAAAATTTTAATTTAACAAGTCTACAACTTCAATTTTGTTATTTCTTCATTTTCTTAATTCACAATTAATGTTAATGAATGAATCGGTTAGGATTTACATTTAATAAAAATTGAATTCATATATTGAAATGACTTAAAAGATAAGAACCATATATTGAAATGAGTTTAAACAAAGGTGAGAATTATTAAGAGATTGACAAGTGACAAGAATGAGTAGTTATTTATTAGAATAGATAGATCGTAACAAAACTAAACTCTATGACAACCTCTAATATAAATCTATAAGTCTGTATAAAAAAAATATGATGCATCAAAATCAAAACCGAGTGCAAGCTTTTTCCCATACTTTTTCATAGCCACACTCATTAATCCATGATAGCACGACATTTAGTGGTGGGGATGAGTTTGGTAATGGTATCAATAGTGGTGGATTTTGACAACTAATATAGATGAGCTGAAAGTCACGATATCCAAATTTTTTTTCCTACTTTTAAGTTTTGGGTTTGCAAGTCGGTTCGGTTGGGTTAAACAATAAAAACTCTATATTCAGCCACTCAACTAAAACACCAATTCAATCGTTCAACTTACCGTTCTTACACATAAAAATCATTTTTTTAAAATAAACAAAGATAAGATGCGAAGGAAAGATGAGTACCTGAAAAAGAATCACAACTCAGCGCAACGACCTTTAAGATATTTAAATTCATCAAATACAGTTGTCGAATTAAAATTCAGGAAGTTCTCTTTCAATATAAATAATTAACCTAGCACATATCACCACAACAAACAAAATTTCTTGTAAATTCATAAATTTAACACCACAAACTAATAATACAGTCAACGACATAATCATATATTGTTAATACAATTAAAATTTACATTAAAATTATATAAATTACATAACTAAGATTACACAAACATGTTACAAATAAGTAAAACGTTCTTTGTACACTACATTTGTGATTGTATTGGTCGGCATACATTGTTTATCAAAAATCAAAATCTTCAATACATGTCTGCTTGTAATTTTTGATAAGGTAATATATGGGTCTGCTTATAACTCTTCCATGTGACAAGTAAAGTTCTTCAAGTACATATCAACCCTATGTAAATGATAATGTATTCATGAAACTAACAAAAAATATTCATACACATAAAATATCATACATTTAATCAATTAATATGATCTCAGTTGAGATCATCTGCTCATGTTTATCCAAAAATCATGATTATCCCAAAAACCATATTACCTGAACTTTGATTAGATGATCATCCTTATAATATTTAGAATTTGGAACTAATTAATCATGAGTGTTGTCATTAATATTCTGTGTACAATAAGCAGGTTCGGTTAAAACTTTTAAGTTTTGGGTCGGCAAGCCGGTTCGGTTGGGTTAAACAATTAAAACTCTATATTCTGCCATTCAACTAAAACACCAATTCAATCGTTCAACTTACCGTTCTTACACATAAAAATCATTTTTATAAATAAACAAAGATAAGATGCAAGATAAAGAATCACAACTCAGCGAAACGACCTTTAAGATATTTAAATTAATCAATTACGAATGTCGAATTAAAATTTCAGGAAGTTCTCTTTCAATATAAATAATTAACCTAGCATATATCACCACAACAAACAAAATTTCTTGTAAATTCACAAATTTAACACCACAAACTAATAATACAGTCAACGACATAATCATATATTGTTAATAGAATTATAATTTTAATTAAAATTACAAAAAATTATATAACTAAAATTACACAAATATGTCACAGATAAGTAACACATTCTTTGTACACTACATTTGTGATTGTATTGGTCAGTTGTCACACCCCCATCTTAGGGCTAGGCGTGTGACCAACAGTTGGTACCGGTTTTGTAAATATATCAGAGTTTGTTTTTAGCATAAGAATTTTAAAAATATTTATATACTTTTGAAACCATTATTTAATAAAATATAATTTCTTTTGTTTGAAAATGCTTCTCGGGAATAAATACCCAAATATTTGTTTTATAATTTTTTGTTTTAATATGTCGTTTAATAATTTAAAACAATGAGCCATCTCTACCTTGCGAACATCCACTTCATGAATGGCTCCATTTCTTGATACTTTAATTTCCTGATATGTTAAAGAAAATACGTCAGCGATATGCTGGTGAACACGCTGACGCTAAAAATATTTTTCTTTACTTGATTACCCCTCGAACATAGTTATGCTCGGCCCATCTTGGCTTAGGAATAGTCAAGTTAAAACAACACAATTATAAACTCGAGCATCTACACTAAATACCTCAGCAAACACCGCAGCGTTAGACTTAATTAAGTACCTGTATGTATACACATGGTCACACTCCTCGCAGGAAGCATCAATATGACCAGGTGTGGTGTGCCCACCACATATGTAAGGATCCAGACAAACGTATACTACATCCTGAGGGCTAGGCTTATACTCTTGTTTATAAATGTTTTAGAGAGAAGTAGTCTTATGTAAACTATTTTCATATAATTCATTTGACTCGTTTGAAAATAAGTTTGTAAAGTTTGGGCGTATTCAACTTTTTGATTTGTATCGGCTTCAATACACCGTCCGAGGGTCTTTCCCGTTGCTATCTCGCACCTATAGTACGAGTATAACCTTTTCTTTTGGATCAGCTTCAATACACTGTCCGAGGGTCTTTCCCTCTTCTTTGTAATCTCGCACCTATAGTACGAGTATAACTATTTGTTAGTCGGATATACTATCCGGCTTAAGACCTCTAGTCTCTTTTGTAAAATCTTTACCTCGATTTTAATTTCTCCATTAACCTTTAGTTCAAAACATCTTTTCTTTATTTTAAACCTTTAGTTTAAAAATATTATTTCTTTCTTTTCTTTTTCTTAAACTCTACGTTTCTTCTTCATTAAGAAACGTATCCTTTTATTTTCTTATTACTTAAGAATAATAACTTAAATAATATTATCAACTATAACTATCTTTTCTTTTTCTTTTATAATATGTTTAAACCTATAGCCCAATTCATATATCTCTTATTCCCATTTTCAGACCATTAGTCCATCATGTTTTCTTTTCTTAAATATACGTTTTCCAAAACGTATACTTATATATACATTAATCAGTTTATAAACAATATATATATATTTTCATTTACTTATTATTATTATTATTATTTAAATTACTTTTAAATAATACTTTTTATCTTTATTTATTAATAAAGAGTATTTCATTTATTTCTTTATTCTTTTTCTTTTTATTATTTAAAATCTATTTAAATAATAATCACATTTCATTTATAATAAAGAATTTATACTTTTATTTTTCTCTTTATATTTCTTTGTTTTATTTTCGAGGTATTGACTATACCCTTGACTAGCGTCTAAGCCTTTATTATTTTATTAATATTTTATTCGGGCGTTATGCATACCTTGTTCGGCTTATTATTTTCTAAACTCACTGCTTGCATGTATATCGAGAATCTTGATCAACACCTCCTTGGCAAGCAAATTGAGGCACGCCGGTCTTCAAGTCACGTCGGCACGCACTTCGAGGCGGGTCGTCTCGGGTCGGCACATACTTCAAGGCGGAACGTCGGGTCGTCTCAGGTTGGCACGTACTTCGAGGAGGAACGTCAGTATGTCGCGGTATCGTTGGTTTATGGCACGTATTACGAGGTATAATGTCGGGTTTTTGGCACGGAAAATGAGGTGGTCGTTACGTTTATCGAGGAATTTTTAGAGAGATGTTAGAGAGAGAAAGAATGTGTGAAAAATGAAGTTGGAGTCCTCTATTTATAAGCTGAACAGGAGACCCGTCGCGATACGCGATGGGCCCAGACATAGCCGTCGCGTATCACGACGTAGCTATTGTGAGTCACGGGTAGGTTTGCCACGTGACAGACGCGGTGCCTCGTGGTGACACGTGGCAGAACACGTGTCACTCCGTCATTCCTTTATGCCACGTGGTGACACGTGGCAGGAACATGGGGCCACCATGTGACACGTGGCGGGACACGTGTCACATTGTCAGACCTCGTCATCACGTATGGCGATAACATTGTGTTTTTGGTTCGTCGCGTATCGCCGTCTTCCCATATCTTAGATTTTGAAAATATACCCATCGCGATACGCGATAGGCTTGCCTTTTTTGACGTCGCGTATCGTGACCAGACAGGAAGTCAAAATTTATATTTTAAGTCCTTGTACTATTGAAACTTGGTATTTTTGACCCGATATTTTCGTGATGTTACATCCTCCCCACCTTGGAATGAATCTCGTCTGCGAGATTCGCTCTTAGAACAAGTGGGGGTACTTTTTCTTTATTTCGGATTCACATTCCCAAGTATAGTCCGGGTCTCTTCTTGAGTCACTCGTTTATTTGACTATATTCAATGTTTGCCTCTTTAGTTTCTTTGATTTCGAAATTCTTGATTTGTATGGGTTTATAATTTATTTCAAAATCTTTTATAGGCATAGACAAAGATTTATTGTATATCCCTTTCGTTTTATTCGAGTAGTCACAAATGGTGTGCAACAGTCCCGATTCGCTCGAGTATTTCGAATGGTCCTATAAAAGTGAACTAAGTTTTTTTTCTTACCCGAGCGAATGACGTCTTTTTAAGGCGAAGCTTTAATTAACACTCTATTGCCTATTTTAAATTCTGACGGTTTATGATGGACATATAACTCTTTTGGCAAATCTTACGCCACCTTAAGTCGTTCACATATTTGTAAGACTTTATTCGTCGTTTATTGAACTACTTCGGGTCCAGACATTTGGTTATCTTTCATTTAGATCGATACACGGTGTTTGGCTTTTATGTTCATATAACATATCATATGGTGGTGCGGCTTGAAATATATTATTATACGAGAAATCTATTAGGGAAGAATAATCTTTCAAACTTCCACTTAAGTCTATTATAATTGCGCGGAGCATATCCTCGAACGCTTGGATTGTACTTTTTTACTTTGCCCATTTATTTGGGGATATGTAACATCTTGTTTTCTAGTTTCGGTTAATAAATGAAAATACAAGTTATTATGAGTCGGGCCAGTGTTGGGTTAAATGGATATGGGTTATGGACTTGGGTTATGATAGAAAGAGGAAAAGACCATGGGCTTAAGCCCATGATCCATAAATATGTAAGTCATAAACACCCATTAATCATTCATTTCACACATATTCCATACACCACAAAAATACACATTTAAGCTCTCTCTCTCTCTAATTCTCTCTCTAGCCGAAACATAGGAGAAGAACCGATCCCGACCCAAGGTAATAATAGTATGATGTTGTATGAGATTAAACCCGTTAGATATGGTCACGAAACGACGAGCCGACATCGTTAAACCGTTAAAGTCGCGAGATCCGGATGGAATCGGGTATAAACCGAACATAAGATGAGCTTAGGGATCACCCTATCTCAGATCTAGCTCGAACGAGATGAAAAACGGTGAAAAACGAGCCAAAACTCGTTTTTTCCGGCGAATCCGCGGTTTTCCGGCGACGGCGCCGAAAAGGCGGCGCCGGAAAAGGCAATACGAGGTTAAGAAATGTAAGAGAATGTTTAGACGTTCTCTAACCTAACCCTAATTCGTTAACGGGAAGTTAACGAATTATAGGTAATTCGTTAGAGGGGAGTTAACGAATTAGACGCAATTCGTCAAGCGATTCGTTAAAGATAAGAGGACGAACTAGCTGTGATCATTCGTTAAAGAAGATAACGAATTGGAAGGTCCAATTCGTTACATGGATTGATTCGCTACATGAACAAATTCGTTTAATAACCAGTTCGTTAGAGGGTTCAATTCATTATTAGAACCAGTTCGCTAAGATAAGCCTGTTCGCTAAGAACCAAGTAACTAATTAAAAGTTTGACAAAATGACAGAATGAGAAGGATTTAATTACAAAGAGGCCCTTGAAGTTTTAAGTTAGCAAATTAATTAATGAATCAAAATTCTAATGGAAAATGTGATAAGACAGCTCGACCCCAGCCAGGGGCTCTGCCCCTTGGACCCTGCTAGGGGCTGCCGCCCCTAGACCCCGCTGCTAGGGGCGCTGCCCCCGGACCCCCATTCGTTGAGGGTTATAACTAGACTAGAAACGGGATGTGAGTAGCGATAATTAATTGATACATGTAATTGTTATATAGTTAGTCGAGCACAGCTAAGGAAAGGAATAACAATTAACGGTGAACGTAATCGAGTTCATGTGAGTTTCTAGCCCCACTTCCTTGTTATGTTTTCGGGGTTGTGTGCATACTCGATGTGATAGTTAATACACTTACCTTAAGTGGTAAGTGTATGCCTTATATGAATTATGCATGGTGATTGCTTGACGGTGCATGAACGATCTTCGGATATTGCATGGACCGTCAGGTGGTAGCTAAAGATATGAATGATATATATGATGTATGATTTATGTATGAATGAATTATGTATGATGTATGAATGATATATGTATGGTGGGTAATTAGTACGTGAACGATATTCGGATATTGCACGTGTTATTAAGGCAAGTATGTAAAGGACAGGTATGTTATAGTAGCACAATATAAAGGGACCAGACCCTATAAATATCTGTGAGGATAGGGACCAGACCCTAATAATATCTGTGAGGATAGGGAACAGACCCTAATAATATCTGTGAGGATAGGGAGCAGACCCTTATAATATCTGTGATGGTAGGGACCAGACCTTAAAAAATATCTGTGACGTTGGGGACCAGACCTTTATAATATATGTGAGGTTATAGGGCGGAAGGCTCTTTATATAGTATGGATAGTTATGCAAGTAAAATAAAGTATGAATAATGTAGACACCTTCGGGCACGTGTGCAAGTATGAGAACAAATTGTATGTCGTATGATTAACTAAAAATCACTCAGCGTAGCTGACTTTTAGTATGCACGCAGGTGAGTAGATTGAGGCAGCTTGCATAAGGGGAAACACATGGCATGATCTTGAAGAAGCTGGCATCTCAAGAAATGTTATGTTATTTTAAAGACAATATTTTATGTTTAAATGTTTTGAATGCCCGTTAAGACAAGAATGGTTGGTTATGTAATATTATGGTTTGAATGTTTTAATATTCCGCGAATGTTTTTATTAACTCTGATATTATGAACTGTGTTTATGAGTAAATCCAACATCCAAAGTAGGGCACCGATAAGGAGGCCTTACAGGATAATAGGCAATGTTAAAGTTTAATCGAGTTCCTAATGTTTGTTGGAAAGTATTTCATAAATGGGATGTAATTCGACTATCTTGATTGGAGATTATGAATAGTGGCACACCGTGTAGGGACACAATGTTGTTCACATAATTTCATGCTAATCTATCAATCGAGTACTACTCGTTAATTGGGAGAAAGATGGGTAAACTTTGTTAGTCGATCAACAATAACCCATCTTGCATCGCGTTAGCGTGTAGTCTTGGAAATACAGCTTATGGTTATCATTACACATTTCTATACGGGGAGTTTGAGTTGTTTAAAGTAATCCAAAGATTTCTTATGCTCGGTTTCAACTCGTAAAGGGATTAGACATTTCATTACATACCAAGTAATATCTTGTTCATATTCTTCTATTACAAATTCGATCTAAGGTTTGTGGGGTGTTTTATCACCTTCAAAGTGTATCCTATACTTATGAGCTTTGTTCATTATCGTCTCGCGTAGCTTTCCAACTATCGGTATCCACTTTCGGTTTCCGAGTCTAAGGATATCATTATCTCCTTTGTCTAACAAGCCAATTGTGTCATAACATTCTTCTTCAGAGATTTGATATTTGTTGATTACTTACTCTTGGTGTTTCTTGGTTTCATTTTGTTTAAGTTTATTTAGAGTTTTTGAATCTCTAAAACTCAGTTGCTCTAATTTTCCATGTTTTTTTATTCTTCAGTTTATAGTTAATAACAATCTTCAGACTCAATGGTTTTATCTTTAGCATCTATTTAAATCTACTATCTTAAAGTAGATGTTCTAATGCTATACCATCTTGTTTTACATCCACTCTTTTATATATTTATGTAATCTTCTTTGTAAATACATTTCCGTGATTTGGTCGAGAATAGATCGCCTCTTTCTATGGCCATCTTGTTTGCCTTTTTATTAATACTTCCGAGTGTAGTATATCTCTTTTGATAGTTCTATATCTTTGGATGATATAGTAAGTTTATAATTTAGAATGATGTAAGTAATTGTAAATTGCTAAACACAGTGGCCAATTGCGTTTAGTTATTTACCTTACCTTCCGTATTCTAAATATCTACTAATATTAACTAGATATTTCTCGGATTCCATCTATCGAATTTCTTTTGAAGAATTCTTCATCTATCCTTGATAATTTCTTTTCATCCATCAATCTTTCGATTCTTTCTTAATTTCTATCTTCATTAAATCTAATTTAATCAATTCTTTTCCTTATATTTACTTTTCTACTTATGATAGATGTTATTCTAAAACTTGAATAACTAGTAGCATTCTTTGTGTAAAGACACGATCTATATGCTAATATTTTCTTTATATATCAGGGACTTAAATACCCATTTATCATTAACAAATTCTCTCGTGTTAAAGAACGAGTTTGTAAACGGGTTACAAGAGTTAACTAGACTAATAGTTATTTATAAGAGTTAACATTCCTTTGACCTACTCTTGTCTTTTCTTGATTGTCTTGACATTTCTTCATGCATTCATCGTGAGTGTTTCAACGTTCTTCTCTTTATCTTTGCTCTTACTTGCTTTATTTTCCGTACATTCATATTTGTAATGTCCTTTTTCTCCACATGTGAAACACGTAGCCGCTTTCCTTCTACAGTCATTCTCTAAATGCCCTTTTCTCTTACAGAAGGTACACATGACTACGTTGATTAGCTTCTTACATTTTTCTAAATGCCTTTTTCCACAGTTTTTACATATGGGTCTTATGAATTTAGGCGATCCTTTTTCTTCCTTGCTTTTCTTCACTTCTTTTGTTTTATTGTTTTCTTTTTCTTCTGGCTTTATTGTATATTTTGCCAACATCATAGCCTCAGAGGTTGTTTGTGGTACCTGAGTTCTTACTACCCTTCTCGTCTCTTTTGGTAGCCCAGATATGTATTTCATCATTTTGTCAAACTCCAAATCATCTAATTGCGGAGTTAATTGACAATATTCTAAGAATTTAGCGTTGTATTCCTTGAGATTGTTATTAATGACCTTCTGGTCCCATGGAAAGATTTGGTTTTGCTTCATTTTGTTAATTGGGCAAAATTTCTGTAGAATAAGATTTCTAAATTCTTCCCAGCTTAAATCGTACATTACTTCATTTCCTTTAACTTGAAGTAATACTCTCCACCACTCTATGATTTATCTTTGAACATTTGTGAAGAACACCAAATGGCTTGTCTACTTGTGCAACTAATATTGCTTAAGATTGTCTCTTGCTCCTTAAGCCATTTCAAGGTGGATATGGTATCTTTATTTCCACTGAACTTCTTAGGTTCATTGGCTTTATAACTCTTAAAAACATTTCCGGTTGAAGTTTAGGTTTCTTGTTATTCTTATTCCTTAATTCGTTCTCATGACTAAATTGGTTACAACTTTCTTTTGAAGAATTAGGCTCGCATTGAGTCCTTTTTCTTGATTCTAAGTTTCTAGGGTTATTGAGCATCTTCATTATTGGAGCTACAACTTCATTAATCATCTCCCGAACCTCGTCTCTAAATTGGTTATTCATTTCTTTGTTTCTCTCACTTCTAACTTCTTTGGAAGAGTTTCCTTTTATATTTTCTTCTTTTGATATACTACAAAAATCTATAGATATATTTAATACCTAGGAAATCAAAATCTATCTTGTATTGTACAAGATTTTCTATTACGAATTGGTTTTAGAAAATCCTATTGCATAACTAATTGGTTTTATTCTTTATAATTCCTTTTACTTATTCATCATAAATGCGGGTCTTCATATCTTTATTTTTAACATTCCTCTTACTTCTTTGGAAAGGTTTCTTTTCTTCTTTCTACAATCATTCATAGCTATATTTAGTTATATATGAAATCAAAACATATCTTGTACTACGCAAGATTTTCTACTATGAAATGGTTTATTGCTACCAATTGAAAGAATGTATCATCTTATTTCATATTTATAATTCATGTCCACTCATGTATGAGGATCTTTATTTATTTATATCTACTAATTTATTTATTTTACTTGATCATGTTTCAAGTATTTCTCCTTTTTTTTTTGTTTTCCATTTTTCAAACATTTTTCCTTTGTTTTTGCTTGGTCTCACTCTTTTACTATTCATATCGTAAATTTTTTGGGTTAAGCAAAATTCATATTTTCTTCTTCCTTTTTTTGTCGGAAGTTGTCTTGTTCTTTTAGTCGGACCATAGTCGACTATTTCCACATTATAGATTATATGTAAAAATGTACTTTTCCTATCTGTAATTGTTATATCTTATCCCTAACTCTTTATATATATATATAAATTTTGATATTGTTAATTTAAGTATTTAAACTTTTCTAAACTTATAAAATCTTGTAATAAAATATTTATCTATCATTTGATCAAAGCCTAGGTATAACTGAATACCTAATTCGTTAAGATCGATGGCTCTGATATCAACCTGTCACACCCCCATCTTAGGGCTAGGCGTGTGACCAATAGTTGGTACCGGTTTTGTAAATATGTTAGAGTTTGTTTTTAGCGGAAGACTTTTAAAAATATTTATATACTTTTGAAACCATTATTTAATAAATATAATTTGTTTTGTTTGAAAATGCTTCTCGGGAATAAATACCCAAATATTTATTTTATAAATCTTTGTTAAATCTTGTTGTTTAATAATTTAAAACAACGAGCCATATCTACCTTGCGAACATCCACTTCATGAATGGCTCCAATTCTTGATACTTTAATTTCCTAAAATGTTAAAAAAAATACGTCAGCAATATGCTGGTGAACACGCTGACGCTAAAAATATTTTTCTTTACTTGATTACCCCTCGAACATAGTTATGCTCGGCCCATCTCGGCTTAGGAATAGTCAAGTTAAAACAACACAATTATAAACTCGAGTCTCTACACTAAATACCTCAGCAAACACCGCAGTGTTTGAATTAGTTAAGTACCTGTATGTATACACATGGTCACACTCCCCGCAGGAAGCATCAATATGACCAGGTGTGGTGTGCCCACCACATATGTAAGGATCCAGGCAAACGTATACTACATCCTGAGGGCTAGGCTTATACTCTTGTTTATAAATGTTTTAGAGAGACGTAGTCTCATGTAAACTATTTTCATATAATTCAATTGTCTCGGTTGAAAACAAGTTTGTAAAGTTTGGGGCGTATTCACCTTTTTGATCTGGATCGGCTTCAATACACCGTCTGAGGGTCTTTTCCGTTGCTATCTCGTACCTATAGTACGAGTATAACATTTTCTTTTGGATCAGTTTCAATACACTGTCCGAGGGTCTTTCCCTCTTCTTTGTTATCTCGCACCTATAGTACGAGTATAACTTTTTGTTTGTCGGATATACAATCCAGCTTAAGACCTCAAGTCTCTTTTATAAAACTTTTACCTCGATTTTAATTTCTATATGAACCTTTAGTTCAAAACATCTTTTCTTTATTTTAAACCTTTAGTTTAAAAATATTATTTCTTTGTTTTCTTTTTCTTAAACTCTACGTTTCTTCTTCATTAAGAAACGTATCCTTTTCTTTTCTTATTACTTAAGAATAATAACTTAAATAATATTATCAACTATAACTATATTTTCCTTTTCTTTTATAATATGTTTGAACCTATAGTCCAAATCATATATTTCTTATTCTCATTTTCAGACCTTTAGTCCATCATGTTTTCTTTTCTAAAATCTACGTTTTCCAAATCGTATATTTATATATACATTATTTAGTTTATAAACAATATATATATATTTATTTGCTTATTATTATTTAAATTACTTTTAAATAATACTTTTTATCTTTATTTATTAATAAAGAATATTTCATTTATTTTTTATTCTTTTTCTTTTTATTATTTAAAATCTATTTATATAATAATAACATTTCATTTATAATAAAGAATTTATACTTTTATTTTTCTCTTTATATTTCTTTGTTTTATTTTTGAGGTATTGACTATACCCTTGACTAGGGTCTAAGCCTTTATTATTTTATTAATATTTTATTCGGGCGTTATGCCTACCTTGTTCGGCTTATTATTTTCTAAACTCACGGGCAACACTTCGATGCTTGCATGTATATCGAGAATCTTGATCAACACCTCCTTGGCATGCAAATTGAGGCACGCCGGTCTTCAAGTCTCGTCGGCACGCACTTCGAGGCGGGTCGTCTCGGGTCGGCACGTACTTCGAGGCGGAACGTCGGGTCGTCTCAGGTCGGCACGTACTTCGATGCGGAGCGTCGGTATGTCGGGGTATCGTCGGTTTATGGCAAGTATTACGAGGTATAATGTCGGGTTTTTGGCACGGAAAATGAGGTGGTCGGTACACGTTTATCGAGGTATTTTTAGAGAGATGTTAGAGAGAGAAAGAGCGTGTGAAATGGGTGTGTGAAAAATGAAGTTGGAGTCCTCTATTTATAAGCTTGCCAGGAGACCCGTTGCGATACGCGATGGGCCCAGGCATAGCCGTCACGTATCGCGACGTAGCTATTGTGAGTCACGGGTAGGTTTGCCACATGGCGCCACGTGGCAGATGCGGTGCCACGTGGCGTTTTTTGTGCCACGAGATGACACGTGGAAGAACACGTGTTACTAAGTCATTCCTTTATGCCACGTGGTGCCACGTGGCAGGAAAATGGTGCCACCATGTGACACGTGGCGGGACACGTGTCACATTGTCAGACCTCGTCATCACGTATCGCGATGACATTGTGTTTTTGGTTCGTCGCGTATCGCCGTCTTCCCATATCTTAGATTTTGAAAATATACCCATCGCGATACGCGATGGGCTTGCCTTTTTTGACGTCGCATATCGCGACCAGACAAGAAGTCAAAATTTATATTTTAAGTCCTTGTACTATTGAAACTTGGTATTTTTAACCCGATATTTTCGTGATGTTACATCAGTATACATTGTTTATCCAAATTCAAAATCTTTAGTACATGTTTGCTTGTAACTTTTAATAAGGTAACATATGAGTCTGTTTATAACTCTTCCGTGACAAGTAAGGTTCTTCAAGTACATACCAACCCTATGTAAATGATAATGTGTTCATGAAACTAACAAAAAAATATTCATACACATAAAATATCATACATTTTAATCAATTAATATGATCTCATTTGAGATCATCTGCTCATGTTTATCTAAAAATCATGGTTATCCAAAAAACCATATGACCGGAACTTTGATTAGATGATCACCCTTAAAATCTTTAGAATCTGGAACTAATTAATCATGAGTGTTGTCATTAATATTCTGTGTACGACAAGCCGGTTCTGTTGGAACTTTTAAGTTTTGGGTCGGCAAGCCGGTTCAGTTGGGTTAAACAATAAAAACTCTATATTCCGCCATTCAACTAAAACACCCATTTAATCGTTCAACTTACCGTTCTTACACATAAAAATCATTTTTTTAAATAAACAAAGATAAGATACGAGGAAAAGATGAGTACTTGAAAACGAATCACAACTCAGCTCGACGACCTTTAAGATATTTAAATTCATCAATATGGATGTCGAATTAAAATTTCCGGAAGTTCTCTTTCAATATAAATAATTAACCTAGAACATATCACCACAACAAACAAATTTTCTTGTATATTCACAAATTTAACACCACAAACTAATACTAATAATAATAATAATACTAATACTAATAATAATAATAATAATCCATTGTTGTTAAGTTTCAAAATTAAAACACATCAAATTCATATTTAGATATCAAATTCACATAATCAAAACACTCATATTCCTAATTCATGAAAGGAGACCAAATTCAAGCATAAATTCTTTCAATAATTCCTAACCCTAACATAACAAATAGAAAAAAACACGTCGAACCTACTGCTTGAGTAATGTCTAGATTGTGATTCATGAACACTCGTGACTCGACCTTGGTCTAGTGGTCCGGGTCTTCTTTGAACGACATGTTTTTACTTCTGTTCTATTTCAATTTTCACACCTTAGCCCTAAAACTCTTCGATTAGGACTTGGAGTGTGGACTTATTGTTAAATCTTTTTTTTTATGTTTAAAAATCATTTGGGCTTGACCTTTTTTGTTTAAAAAAATTGAGCTTATGGGGCTCTCTTTACGTTTATTAGATAAATGTTTTCCCGTTCTTTGGTTTGAAGGAATATATTTTAAAAGAAAATCAAGTGTGGCCGGACACAGATAATATGGGTGGGCCAGACTCAATATATATATATATATATATATATATATATATATATTACTTTTTAAGAAAATTTTACCCTACTACACGAAGAAGCTGAACGGGCTTATGTCCCTCTTGGCCCCTTACAAGATCTATCCATGGGTAGCATACCGATACTGAAAATCCTCAAAATATAATAGTGGTACCGAAAATTCTCAGCATGGTACCAGTAACAGAGACAAAAATTCGTTAAAACACTGGTACAAAACCGATCTCGAAACCTTAAAAATGGATATCGAACTGGTAATGAATTTAGCTGTTGGTTTGAGAACATCTAATTGTCAAGGCAACATATTAAATAAAAAATACAAAAGCTAGAAAGGCCAAAATTGAGTTACATTATAGTATAAGAGATGTTTAAGAAACATGTGCACATGCTATAAGGCGTCAAACACTTTTCCACGGGACCACAAACCTTTCTATCGGTCAGGGCCGGCCCATAGGGGTGGTAGGGTGGTCGACGGCCACAGGTTGACGGCCACAGGCCCGACACCCCGTTAGGCCAGAAACTTTTTTTTTCTTAAAAAAATTATATTTAGTTTTATTAACAACAATATGTATATTTAATGTTTAAACTTATTTACATCACTACTAACTTGGTCTAGTGGCAAAGGGGTATTACTCTCAACTAAAAGGTCATGAGTTCAAGTCTTATTTGAGACATGTTTAATCCTATTTTTGTACAAAAAAATTTTACACAATTCAAATTATAACCAATTAAACCTATATATAAATTTAAATGTTTAAACCAACAAAATACTTTTTTTCAATTAAGGCCAAAAAATATTTCGCCTTCGGCCCAAATTTTTTTTCGCTTTCTCGGAGCCGGGCCGGCTATCTGTTGACGAAAAGGACCATTCTCGTCGGGTTGGAAGATTACCTAGTGACCGTTGGATGTTTGGGGTGAACGTGGGAGAAGTGGGTTGGGCAAATGGACGGCGATGATTGTGAGTGATTCAGTCACACTGAAATGGTAGGTCCCACTCACCAAACCACTCAAGAAATATATTTTAAAAATGTTAGTAAAGTAACTTTTTTAGTTGTTACTCTACATCCTAAAAAAAGGTTTCATAGCATAAGTAAAATGATATTAGTTTGAAGAGGTGATATATACCGCGGGGACATGAATTTATTTTGTTTTTAACTATAAACAAGGGTTATGACCCATGCATTTAGTTTATTTGCAGTAAGCATGACCTACTCATTTTTCCCCATTAGTTACCACACGGGTGAACCGCCTATTTATACATAAGTTACATATTTGGGGTTTTTTTCCCCATTAGTTACTACAGTGACTAATTACAAAAGTTTCATAGGTGGTAGTGGGCAACGTTATGTTACCTTTAGCTTCTACAAAATATAAAATTGAGCAGCGCTCCTAAAGATCGATATCAGTGACGGATCCAACGAAAATCTCAGGGGTAACGTTCAAATTTTTTCCTTTTTACCGTATTTCATACAATATAAACGGAATTCTTTTTCATACAATAACCGAATTGTTTTACCATACAATAACCATTTTTTTACTGTATTTCATATAATAACTTTTTGTTGGACATATATCATCATTTTATTGGAATTTTCGTTTAAAAGGATTACTAATAAGACGACGTCGTTTCATCTTTCAAGTTCCCTAGTTTTAGAAGAAACAAAATTTAAACCCTAAATCCCCAATTAATTACATTTTACATTGTCCAAATATCCAATAAACATAATCAATCATTCAAATATTCATTTGCCCATATTCAAATCCAAATTAACAATTTATATAAACAAATTAAAAATTACAATTTTAGATAAAAGTAGAAGAATAACTAAACCGAACAAGTAGAAGTCGAACCGTGTAAGATGGACTGAGGGAACCCTAACTACTTGGCTACATGGTGGAGGTTCGGTGACCGGAGGAGGGCAGAAGGGGGTCAGGCAACATGGGGTGGACAGTGGCTGAATGAAACTTTGTTTTGTTGACTGTGAAGTCCGGTCTAGTCTAAGCGTCCAAGCATAAGGGAACAACGAACGATGATTGTATATGGTTTGAGCTTTACTTTGTTTGGATTTTAAACTTTAATTGTTTTTAGCTTTTAATTTGGTTGGACTTTAAACAAATAGGGGTAATGCTATATTTTTTCAGGGGTAGCGAAATACGCAAACCGACTAAATAAATTATTTTTTTTGCACTACCAATGCAAAGTTAAGGGGTAGTGGATGTTACCCCCTGTTTATAGCTATGTCCACCTGATCGATATGTTAACTATTTGTGGGGTGTAAATGTTATTTGGCTAAAAGGGACATATGGTAATGTGTGGGTAGAGCCCCTATAAGGGCGTTGTGTGACATGTGCGCCATGTTAGCATAAAGCGTTTTTTTTTAAAGAGATGTAGTGATGAAGCTCATTTCAATAATTACCTCAAGATTATTATTATTATTTTTTTAATAATTCAAATAAATTTTTTTAAATGAAATAAATTAAAAAAAACTACATTAAAATTAAAACAAATACATTTAAAAAAACATCACTAGTAGTAAAATTATATATTACTCTTCGAGCATATATTTTTTAATAACTTTTTCCTTTTAATTTCCGCTATCCTCCGGGCATGTCCGGTAAGATGGTTGATCAGTTTCTGCAAAAAAGCAAGATCTTTGTCCATTTGCCTGTCGTTCAGTACATCAGCAAACACCTTGATGAGTCAGAATTTTGTTGCATAACCTGGAAATGTTGACTCCCAAGGTTGTGTAAACCGGCGAGTCGGCAGTTCAATTTCGGTGAATTCTTCTCTAACTTTCACACTTGGAGCAGTCGCCGCTGTCACACCTTGACTTAGGGCCTAAAAGAGTGACCACGAGTTGGTACCGGTTTTGTAAATATATCAGATTTTATGGGTTGATTTTAGCGGAAGACTTTAGGTTGATTAAAATATTAATTTACATTGAAAATTTACTTGGGAATTAAATACCCAAGTATTCGTTTACAAAATCATTGTTAATATTACAAGGATTTCATTATCAAAAACTTAGCCATCTTGTAACGCGAGCCTTTATCTCCATGATGACTCCAATTCTTGCAATTGCTTACTAATACTTAGTTACCTTCAATGGGTGGAAAAATACTTAGTTACAAAATCATTGTTCAACTTCTATGGTGGAAAATTATAGCGCCCAATTCGAGGTCGTGTGTGGTGTAATTCTTTTCATGAGCCTTTAATTGTCTAGAAGCATATGAAATAACTTTCTCTCCTTGCATTAAGACACATCCCATACCCGTGTGCGAAGCATCACAGTATATGGTAAAGTTATCTAATTCTTCTGGCAAGGCCAAGATAGGTGCATTAGTTAACTTTTGTTTAAGAATTTTCGAATGCTTCTTCTTGTTTCGGTCCCCATTCAAACTTAGTTGATTTCCTAGTGGGTGAGGTTAATGGAACAGATATTCTAGAGGAATCTTGAATAAATCTTCGGTAGTATCCGACTAATCCTAGAAAGCTTCTGACTTGAGTCGGTGTTTTGGGTTTCTCCCATTTGGTAATGACTTCAATATTTGATGGATCTACTTGAATACCTTTTTTGTTTATAATATGACCAAGAAACTTAATCTCTGGTAACCAAAATACTGTAACATCCGGCTCATCGCACCACCAATATTGTCCACTCTGCCCACAAGGAGCTTACGGATTTGTTTTTTGGTTGCCCAGATGGAGACTTTCAAGGAGGTCACCCATCCTAGTACTACGTCCACCTAAGCACGCTTAACCGTGGAGTTTTCATGTGCTCCACAGCCAACTAAGACCAAAACGCGTTGGTGGTTGAAGATGCGGGACATTTACTTATGAACCAAGGATCTCTCTTGTCCACGACCGATGTGGGATTTGCCTAAGAGTGGGACGATGTTGTGTTTGCCAAGGGTGTTACAAATAGCTTCCCTTTGGACTCATCGTCCTCGATGAGGCGTGTCCTATCATCCTGAACGGCACAAGAGTGGCTCTGATACCACCTGTTCCAATAGTTGTAGAATGGTTAACAAGCCATCATTAGATCGTGTTTAAGCTTGGAAGTAAGGTATAATGTTCTAGACTCGTTGAAATTTCGCTAGCCTAACCCCCTTATTCAATTGTACCATCGTACATAAACCATTAAACATATTTCAAGCATTCAACTTCAAATTATAATTTGTTAAAACATGTCAAACTTTGATAAAACTCATTCACTCATCAAATTAACTCATTGATTTTCAATTGGGATTCTAAAATATCCTTAAGTTATGAATAAAACATCAGCATAACATATGTAAGTTTCGTTTTACACAATAACTCATATGAAATCTACACAACTATCCAATCATCCCATTAAAATCACATCTTTGTTAATCGTAGAATGTTTTCTCAACATCAAACAACATAAATTATTTATTTTCTATAACCGCCTCATGGCCACATGTTTAGTCAAGGAGATAGCTTTTGTGATCTCTAAAATGTAAACCCAATTTTCAAAACATAAATACAATCAATTCAATATTGTTCATTGACTACTTCGCCAATAAATTCAATTCACTTATGTAACACCCCGGCTTTAAGCAGAATACGCCCGGTGTAACTTGCTGATCACTCATAGCTCGGAACACTATTAAAGCGGCAATAATTATATATATTTCATTTCATAATGTAACAAGTACACAATTATTCATAAATAAAAATAAAAAGAAACACTTCATCAAAACAATAAATAAGTTCTTTATTCAAATATCCTAAGGTATACTAATGATCTTCATCCTTAGCATGCCATCGATTCAACCTGTAGCACGTTGAAAATAATATATTTGTCAACAATTAAGTTGGTGAGTTTTCATATGTTTTTGAGTATACATATATATATATATATATATATATATATATAAAAGTCACGTTCAACATTCGTAATGTAATAAATATTCAAGCGTAAAGTAAATGAAATCAATTAATGTCGTCCTCCCGTTCCTTTAGCCGAGGCTGTAGTAATAGGGGAAATGAGAACCACCTTACGAACAACCGAAGTCATAACGTTAGACGGTGCAGGTACGTCCTGTCGGACCCTCCAACTATGTTTATGCGTTTGCGTAACTTCCACCATAAGAATAGTAAACACGTTGCAACTAAGTTCACGTATAATGATAAACAATATGCAAGAATAATATTGACATGTACGCTAACTGTGAATCGGTTTATAAATAAGCAAATAACTAACGAGATAAAACTTGTGACTTGCTACACCCCAAAAATATTAAAAGCATTAAATGGGGTTATGAAGAACTCACTTGGAAAAGGGAATACGGTAACGAGAAGATGGTAACGATATAAACAACTAGATGATTACGGGAGAAGTACCGACGATTTGTCCTAAATAGTAAGGCGTAAACGAAATAAATACTTAACCAATATACGCAAGCAAGACACAAGGAAATGGGTTTTTAACGGATTTGGAAAAACGTTAAAGGGTTTATTATATTTTATAGAATATTTTATAAAAGTGAAATAATATTTCATTTGCTTGATTATTATAGTAAAAGAAAAAAATCCTATTTGATTATTAAATGAAACGATAAGGTATAACTATTTAAAGTATAATTACCGAATTATATATATATATGTATATATATATATATAAATATATATATGAAAACATTTTAAGAATGTCTATTTTATAAGCTTAACGAGATTCGGTTTAGTTAAACGAGTGTAAACAATATTACTTTTAATATCGTAAAGTATTTAATTATTAAAAAGGTTTAAAAACAAATAATATTAAAAATATCAACAACACCCGGGCATGGGGGAATTGAACTCGCGCCCCTTGCCGGTCCAAGGCTTAAAAAAATGTGCATGGCCATCCAGACCAGTGATTAACTTGTGTAAACTATGAAACAAAAAAATACTTAACCATAAACCCAAATCACATTATAACCTTAAGAGTCCTAGAATTCAATCGAGGGTCTTACGCTCTCTGTTAATCAAAATAGACAGAGGGGTTTTCAAGATGGTTCAAAAACGACCTATAAGCTATATTTAATTACCTTAATTGGCTACGAAAGGTAATAGAACGACGAGCTAGGGTTTGCGGCCAGAAGACGGATTCAAACGAGGTCCAGAACAGTTAGTTGGCTGCAATTATCTTAGGGGTTTGCTTCATGCCAGTGAGATGATGGTGTGGGGTATTTTAATTGAGTTTTTATCATGTATTTATAGGCTAACACGTTCAATTTAAATCCGCGTTTATAGTTAACGAAAATGATTCGATCGGATACGAAATTAGATGCTAATTACACGTTATACAATAACATGAAGGAGCGTGTATAATAAGGATCGTCCTAATTAATCAAATCCCGCAATTTATAGGTCAAATGAAATCAAAACTGGAAACGGGGGTGCTGTCGGCGACGGGGAGAAGGGAAAGAGGAGGGAAAAATCTTTTTGTTATTTGCAACATGGTCCCTCATGATTGGTTTGGTGGTCAATTATGGTAAACAATATAGTGTAGGGGTTATAAGTGCACACAATAGATACTTTAAACGATTATAAATTAGATTACTACGAGTCACGCGTAAATAAAACAATAAATATGAAACCGAATAACATACTTTAATAATAGGACTTTTTTTTTATTAAATGAGGATCCGATTATAAACGGGTAATAAAACAGACACAAACACGACCCGAACTTGACGAATGTCACAGCATTCCCAACTTTTAAGAAATTTCGTCCCGAAATTAGGAATTAACATCCGTAGAAAAAAGATGCGGATACTTAGTCTTCATTTGGTCTTCACGTTCCCAAGTGACTTCCGCACCGCGGTTAGATTTCCAACGAACCTTGACCAAAGGGATCCGGCAACGCTTGGTTTCCTTATCCATTCGATCTACTATTTCCACCGGTCTCTCAACAAAGTGAATTGTCTTATCAATACATACCTCGTTGAAAGGGATATAAAGGTTCTCGTCGCTAGACACTTTCGAAGGTTCGAAACATGAAACGCAGGATGGATGCCTTGAAGCTCTTGCGGAAGCTCGAGGTGGTAAGTAACATCTCCGATTCGTTCAAGGATTTTGAACGGGCCAACAAAATAGGGGGCTAGTTTACCCTTCATACCGAAACGGACTACTCCTTTACAAGGTGAAACCTTAAGGAGGACGAGGTCGCCGACTCCGAATTCCAAGGGTCATCGTCGCTTATCAGTGTAAGACTTTTGACGACTTCTAGAAGTAAGCAGATTATTATGAATTTGAGCTATTTTGTCGGTGGTATCTTGTAACATTTCAGGTCCAGTGAGCCAAGTCTCACCGATCTCCTTCCAACAAATAGGAGAACGACATTTACGACCGTAGAGTGCTTCGAAAGGAGCCATTTTGATGCTCGAATGATAACTATTATTGTATGAAAACTCAACCAACGGAAGATGAGTATCCCAATTACCACCAAAATCAAGCACAAAAGTTCTTAGCATGTCCTCAAGGGTTTGAATGGTTCTTTCAGACTAACCATCCGTTTGAGAATGATAAGCGGTGCTAAGATCTAGACGTGTTCCCAAAGAGGTTTGAAGCGAATTCCAAAAATGAGACACGAAACGACCATCACGGTCAGATATAATACTCAAAGGTATACCTTGGCGACAAACAATCTCGTTGACATAGATTAGAGTGAGCTGATCGATTGAAAGCTTTTGCCGAATGGGAATGAAATGGGCTGATTAGGTTAATCGATCGACGATTACTCAAATACTATCATGTTGCCTCTTGGTGGTGGGTAGTTTTGTGACGAAGTCCATCTTAATGTTCTCCCACTTCCAGACTGGAATAAAAGGTTGCACGAGCAAACCAGCAGGTTTTTGGTGCTCGTTTTTTACCTTAGCACATGTTAAACATTTTCCGACATAGGTAGCGATATTTTTCTTCATGCAGGGCCACTAGAAAGTAGTTCAAAGGTTGAAATATATTTTATCCGCACCAGGGTGGATAGAATATCGTGACTTGTGAGCTTCGTCCATTATAAACGTGCAAAGATTGTCACTATCTGGGACCCAAAGGTGGTGAAGAAAATTGAGCAAACCATCACGCTTGGTTTCAAGTTGGAGTTCAGCGCCACACGACATCTCTTTGTACAAATTGCCTTCAGTGACGGAGATGTCTTGGGCCTCAAAGATACGTAGCTGAAGATCGGTCTTGATAACAACACTTAAAAGAAGAATGCTTTTGACATGGGTTTTGTGACTAAGGGCATCAGCTACTACGTTTTCTTTACTGGGATGGCAACGTATTTCAGAATCGTAGTTGCTAAGAAGTTGGCCCATCATCGTTGCCTCATGTTTAAATCTTTTTGGGCGAAAATATATTGGAGGCTCTTGTGGTCGGTGAATACCACACATTTCGTTCCATACAAATAGTGTCTCCAAATTTTCAACGCGAATACAACAGCACCGAGCTCAAGGTCGTGTGTCGTATAATTCTTTTCAAGAACCTTAAGGTCGTCGTGACGCATAGGCGATGACCTTGCCTCGTTGCATGAGAACGCAACCGACACCTTGATTCGAGGTATCACAATAGACAACAAAATCCTCGTTTCCTTTGAGAAGGGCTAGGATAGGAGCGTTTCAAAGCATACGCTTCAAGGTTTAAAAAGCTTCATCTTTCTTAGGCCCCCACTCATAAGGTTCACCCTTATGATTTAAGTTGGTGAGGGATAAAGCGATCTTGGAAAAGTTCAAAATGAAACGACGGTAATAATCAGAAAAGATCGAACTTCTGTGGGTGAATTCGGGGTCTTCCAATTTTTAATGGCTTCGATTTTAACAGGATCAACATGAATGCCTTTTTCGTTAACGATATGACAAGGAATTGAACTTCGTTTAATCAAAACTCGCATTTGGAAAACTTAGCAAAAAGTTGTTCTTTCTTCAACAACAAGAGGACATCATGCAAATGTTTTTCATGCTCAACTTTAGATTTCGAGTAAATGAGAACGTCATCGATAAACACAATCACGAACTTGACAAGATAAGGCTTGCATACGCGGTTCATGAGGTCCATTAATACCGCATGTGCATTGGTCAAGCCAAAAGGCATAACCATAAATTCGTAATGACCGTAACGAGTTCGAAAAGCGGTTTTGGGTATATCATCCTCATGAACACGCAATTGGCGATAACCCGAACGAAGATCCATTTTTGAAAAGAAAGACGCGCCTTGAAGTTGGTCGAAAAGTTCATCAATTCTAGGCAAAGGGAAACGGTTCTTAATCGTGAGTTTATTAAGTTCAAGATAATAGATACACATTCGAAAGGAACCATCTTTCTTTTTAACGAAAAGAACAGGTGCGCCCCAAGGCAACGAACTTGGGCGGATGAAACCTTTGCTAGAGAGTTCTTGGAGTTGAATCACTAGCTCTTGCATTTCCTAAGGTTCGAGAAGATAAGGAGCTTTGGCGACGGGGTTCACACCAGGCACGAGATCAATACGAAACTCCACTTCACGAGTAGGAGGTAAACCCGAAACATCTTCAGGAAAAACTTCGGGAAAATCACGAACTACCGGAATGTCTTTTATTATCTTCTTTTCTTGTTTCTTTTCCAAGAAGTTGGCAAGGAAAGCTACATAATTTTTACGTAAGTATTTTTGGGCTTGAGTACATGACATAAGCTTGAGCCCCTTGTAAGGCCTCTCCTAGAAAATACGCAAATCCGATCGTCGTCTAGTGGGATACGAATATACTTCTCAAAGCACACGACTTCGGCACGGTGTTGAGCTAACCAATCCATGCCTACTATGATATCAAAACTTCCGAGTTACATAGGAATGAGGTCGACAGAAAAGTCATAGTCGTTGAGATTTATAGTACAACCACGAATAACTGAGTCAATCAAGATAGTTTTACCATCCGCGACTTCAACCGTAAAGGACCTTTCGAGTTTAGAATGAGACGACGAAAGCATAGGCTCAAAATCAAAAGAAACAAACCTCATATCAGCACCGGTATCGAATAAAATGGATGCATCATTGTTATGCCGGGCTTGATTTACATTGATCACGAATGCCCTCCCGCGAGCATTGGGGACGACTGGTGTAGCTTAAGAAGTCGAGGCTTGATTGGCTTGAACCGGTTGAACAACTTGGTTGTCCATAAGTTGCGGAACTGGTTGAAAGGCCTGAACTTGATAGGCTTGAGCAGGGTACACAGGCGGAGCGGCCATTTGGACTTGATATGCGATTCGGGGACACGCATTGCGGAAATGACTAGGATCTCCACAATTGAAACATGCTCGAGGGGTGGGGTAGGCTTGATCAATGGGTTGAGCTTGAGTTAAAATATGGTTTTGGTTGAAAGTGTGGGGAGTGCGGGGTGGTTTGGCGAGGGTTGGGTTGGGTACGCATGAGTTCGAAACATGCGCTTAGCAGGTGTCCAAAACGGCCACAATGGGTGCATTGTCGGCAAGGGATGCCGAGTTGATGGTGTCGTTGGCAAATTTGGCAAAACGGGTGAGTTTCGTGGTAAGGTTTCTTTGGAGGTGGAGCTTGAAGGTTTTGGGTTTGGGTTTGGGTTGGTTGGTATTGAGGTTGAGGTGGGTTTTGTTGGGTTAAGGCATAGTTTTGCTTTCGTTTCTTTGAATGGTTGTTGTTGTTGCGGTTTGGTTTGGTGTGGCTTCAGCCTTGACCTTTTTGGAAGGTTTGACCTCGGTTTTCTCAATAGTCTTCTTGCTGCCTTTGAGGGTTCCCGCCTTAACGTGGTTGTCAGACAAGGATGCAGAAAGGACAACCGCCTCGTGAAGATATTTGGGAGCACTGCTTTGAACCGAGTCTTTGATTTGTCTTGGTAAGCCCCGGATATACTTTCTAATCCCACGAGAGAGGGGAGTGACAAGATGTGGCACCAAGATGCTAAGCTCGTTGAAGCGAGCGGTGTAACGTTATCACCACCCTCTTGCTTAAGATTCCAAAATTCCACCTCAAGATTCGTGAGTTCATTGGGTGGACAGAACTCTTCGGTCATAATTGCCTTAAGTTCCTCCCATGGCAAGGTCATGGCTACTTCAGCACCACGAGTGAATTTTTCTTGCACCTACCAAGTTAGGGCTCTTTTTCAGAAGACACTTGAATCAAAGCGTGTCTTCTTGTCCTCGGGATATTCGATATGGACGAAAGTACTCTCCATACTTTTGTACCATTCCAGTAGGGCAGTGGCACCTTCAGAGCCATCAAAATTAAGAGGATTCGTATCGGTGAAGGTCTTGTATCGACAAGAGTTGGAGTTTGTACCCGATGTGGCTGAGTTCGAATTGGAAGCAATGGTTTGGTGCATTTGAGCCACCATTTCTGGAAGCACAGCAGCCAGTTGCTTAGTGATCTGGGTTGTCATCTTGTGGCTGGAGTTTCTTGCGGGACGACGAGGGAAACGAGAAGACATGCTGAAAAGAGAGTACTACGCGTGTGAGTTATCGAGTGATGATTTCGAGAAGTTGAATACTTAAACCATTTGAATAAAATAAGAATAAAAAAATTGATAATACTTAAATCACATGAAAATTATATTGAAATTAGGATATTCATTTACCATCATAACTTGTATGTAATTTAAGAGCAGGAGTGCAACCATTCTCTATTCACAAAGGAAAATAGCCACGTTTCACAACTTAAAGTTATGGTTCATATGACGTTTGGTGTGGTATGATTTGGCCTAATAAGTTCCAGCACACGGTTTCGAACCCTCCAGGTAAGCAACTGGGTCTCGCGTCTGATTGGGATTTATGTGCATTGCTTATCCTTAAGTTTAAAAAAACCTTGATGTCAAGGGTTCGAAAAACAAGTGTGTCACCCTTCCAGTTACGACATACACGTCACGTAGAACCATCTTTAAGAGGATTGAAAATCGTTTTTTTAATAAAATAAATAAATAAATAGAAATGAAATAAATTGTTTAGGCATAAGCCTTGGAGTTTGTGTGTGAATATGTGAACAAGTGACGCTATAAAACATAATAAATTAGAGCGTATAAATGAACTTTTAATAAAATGCGAGCATGTAGCACATAGGCTATACATGCAATTCGGGGCCCTAAAATAAACTATAACTATACTAGGCCGATACGTCTAACAACCTATCTTATAGTTGCGGCTCTGATACCAATCTGTAACACCTCGACTTTAAGCGGAATACTCCTGGGTGTAACATACAGATTACTCATAGCTCGTAACACTATTAAAGCGGCAATAATTATATTTATTTCATTTCATAACGTAAAAAGTACACAATTATTCATAATTAAAAATAAAAAGAAACACTTCATCAAAACAATAAATAAGTTCTTTATTCAAATATCCTAAGGTATACTAATAATCTTCATCCTTAGCATGCCATCGATTCAATCTATAGCACATTGAAAATTATATATTTGTCTGCAATTAAGTTGGTGAGTTTTCATAAGTTTTTGAGTATACATATATATATAAAAGGCACGATCCAACATTCGTAATGTAATAAATATTCAAGCGTAAAGTAAATGAAATCAATTAATGTCGTCCTCCCGTTCCTTTAGCCGAGGCTGTAGTAATAGGGGAAATAAGAACCACCTTACGAACAACCGAAGTCATAACGTTAGACGGTGCACGTACGTCCCGTCGGACCCTCCCACTATGTGTATGCGTTTGCGTAACTTCCACCATAAGAATAGTAAACACATTGCAAGCAAGCTCACCTATAATCGTAAACAATATGCAAGAATAATATTGACATGTACGCTAACTGTGAGTCGGTTTATAAATAAGCACATAACTAACGAGATAAAACTTGTGACATGCTACAGCCCAAAAATATTAAAAGCGTTAAAATGGGGTTATGAAGAACTCACTTGGAAAAGGGAATACGGTAACGAGAAGATGGTAACGATATAAGCAACCAGATGGTTCCGTGAGAAGTCCCGACGATTTGTCCTAAATAGTAAGGCGTAAACGAAATACATACTTAACCAATATACGCAAGCAAGACACAAGGAAATGGGTTTATAACGGATTTGGGAAAACGTTAAAGGGTTTATTATATTTTATAGAATATTTGATAAAAATGAAATAATATTTCATTAGTTTAATTATTATAGTAAAATAAAAAAAAATCCTATTTGATTATTAAATGAAACTATAAGGTGTAACTATTTAAAGTATAATTACCGAATTATATATATATATGAAAACATTTTAAGGATGTCTATTTTATAAGCTTAACGAGATTCGATTTAGTTAAACGAGTGTAAACAATATTACTTTTAATATCGTAAATTATTTAATAATTAAACAGGTTTAAAAACAAATAATATTAAAAATATCAACAAAAACCGGGCCTGGGGGAATCGAATCCACGCCCCAGGCCGGTTCAAGGCTTAACAAAACGTGCACTAGCCATCCAGACAAGTGATTAACATGTGTAAACTATGAATCATAAAATACTTAACCATAAACCCAAATCACATTATAACCTTAAGAACCCTAGAATTCAATCGAGGGTCTTACGCTCTCTATTAATCAAAATCGACAAAGGGGTTTTCAAGATGGTTCAAAAACGACCTATAAGCTATATTTAATTACCTTAATTGGTTACGAAAGGTAATAGAACGACGAGCTAGGGTTCGCGGCCAGAAGACGGATTCAAACGAGGTCCAGAATAGTTAGTTGGCTGCAATTATCTTAGGGGTTTGCTTCGTGCCAGTGAGATGATGGTGTGGGGAATTTTAATTGAGTTTTTATCATGTATTTATAGGCTAACACATTCAATCTAAACCCGCGTTCATAGTTAACGAAAATGATTCGACGGATAAGAAATTAGTTGCTAATTACGCGTTATACTATAATAGGAAGGAGCGTGTATGATAAGGATCATCATAATTAATCAAATCCCGCAATTTATGTGTCAAATGAAATCGAAACTGGAAAGGGGGTGCTGTCGGCGACGGGGAGAAGGGAAAGAGGAGGGAAAAATCTTTTTGTTATTTGCAACATGGTCCCTCATGATTGGTTTGGTGGTCAATTGTGGTAAACAATATAGTGTAGGGGTTAAAAGTGCAAACAATAGATACTTTAAACAATTATAAATTAGATTACTACGAGTCACGCGTAAATAACACAATAAAGATGAAACCGAATAAAATACTTTAATAATAGGATGTTTTTTATTAAATGAGGATCCGATTACAAAAGGGTAATAAAACGGACACAAACACGACCCGAAATCGACGAATGTCACAACTTACCCCTACTCATTCTAATAACCACAACAATAACTAACGCAAGTCTAAACATCAACTACATGTTGTTAATCCAATTAACAATCAATCTCAACAAAATCATAGCGTCTCAAACAAAAAACTTTACGTCAAAATTCACTCAATACGCTTCACTTGCCACCATCACTATTCAATTCAACCCTAATATCGTTTTGTACCCAATATAATCGTTCGGATATACTTTCCTCGTACCACAAGACGTTCCACAACAGTCTAGGCTGTCTAGATCTAAACCCCATGCTACGATGTTTGCTCAATATGTATACCCTACTACCTATAATTGCTACAAGTAAGGAAATCCCAATCACCTACGCCATGTGTGTTCTCGGTTTAATCATGTTCATCGAGCTAAAAAATTTCCAAACTTTTCTATTTAACCCTACTTTGTAACCAAACCAAAATATTTCTAATCAATCAACTTCAATTATTCAAAATTTTTATAGATCTAATTAATCAAGTTATTTTAAATCAGATAAATCATAACTAAGTTTATCAAAGAAGATGTTTTTGTAATTCTATCTATACACATATTATCTTTCTCAATCGTACCTTATAACAAATCTTTTTACGATTTTTAGATTTAAACAACTTATATTCTAATATTTATTAATTTTAAGTGATTATGATCATATAATAAAATCTATCTTACCGTACGTCTAGTTTTGTCGCTTGCCCTCATTTATCCCAACTAGTTTCATTCCCAACTCAAGGGAATCATTTCCTTTTCAAGCTTCCAATAATTTTTAACTTTTATCAAAAGACGTTTTAGAAACTCTAATATTTTATTAAATCAACTCAAGAACTCAATTCATTTTTAACAATATTTTACACAACGACTATCTTCTCTTTATAACCAAAATATATTAAAACTCTTGTTTTTCTCAAAGTCATGTTTTTCCAAAAGTTTTTTGACCTACACGATGGGACGAGTTATGTGGACCATCCGACGATCTAAATAATTATGGTCCGGAACATGATTATCAAAATCCTCGCATGGAAATCATAGTACGTACAATCGTGTGTCATAAGTATAATCGAATGTAGTTTTGGAGTAACGATACATATGTTAAAAATATAAGGACATGGTAGATACGCCGCTGGTACATCTTATATATATATAAGTGTCCTTATCGAATTGTCATTTGTAGTGTTGCCCCGATCACTCGAACTTCCACATTATGATCTGTTTTATAGTTTTGTCGGTAAACTTTTTATTTTCTGAAATTTATCTATTATAACACTAAATTTGTTATAGTATTCTTTAATTTCATGACGAAATTCCTTAAAGTAGGGGAGACTGTAATAACTCGGACTTATAAAATTTTATTTTATTAACCATTACCCGACCCAAGTTATGTTCGGGTTATTTTATCAAATGAAAATACCGTGTTTATCAAGTAAAATAATTATTAAATTATTTCTTAATTAAATATAGATTCATACCTTTCGAAATATGGCAATTTAAGCCCTAAACTAAGTTTTTACCCAAATATGTTTCCACCTTCAAACTTCAAGGACCAACTTGCATATATGTGAAAATATTATTATATCTTCCTTAACCACACTCGTTAACCCATGACTAGACCCGAACCTGTAACCCATTGGTGTGACTTGCACCTTAATTCTCGTCTGCAATTGAAATTGATTTTACAAGATAGTTTACACATGTATTACGTATTATACCGACAAACTAATTTGGAAAATATGATCCGTAATATACGAAATTACATATAAACAACTCGTTCTTGTTCTTGGCGGCAATAAACCCTATAACGATCATTGTATTCCAACTAATCACCACTGCATCACCCTCAAAGCATCGCCATTCAAACCCATATGGTTAATTTGATTGCTGAGGCCGCTTCGTTCCCTAACAAGGTCGCGTTCAGGCCGTCAACTGTCGTCGTCGTTCATCGTCCATACAACGCCTTTTATGGTAATTGTTATGTGTTTTCAAGTCGTCTTTAATCATTTAGCCAAAGCCCCAAACTAATTTTATTAAACGTAAAATGAGTTGATTGATTTTGGTTTCTAGGGTTTATGTAAACTGGGGGAAAACCCATCTTCTGTATTTGAATATTAATTTGCTTATGGATACCATATGTGGTCACATATCAGTTGGTTGTGTTATTGTTACTAGCTGTGCCAGCCACCTGCCCGGGTTCGAATCCGGCAGTGGCCGGACTTGGGCATTTTTAGTTTATATTTTTTTATTGTTTATTGTTTATTGTTTATTGTTTATTGTTTATTTTCAATTGTTAAATGATTATAAATATAAAACGGACATTATTTTGTTAAACCAACTTTACTAAGTTACATTTTCTCTTGTTAAGTTTTAGTATATATATGTACATATGTATTTATATATGTGTGTGTGTATATATATATGTAACTATTATATATTTAATAATAAACTTTAACTTATTTCAACCCGACATCATCTTTGATGATTCTTGTCGATGGACGTCTTTTATAAACTTATATATATATATATATAATAAATACTAAACATATTTAACATATTTTTCTTTAAAAGATTTAAACAAAATATTTATAACTTGCTACATATTATACCTAAATAATTACCCATTAGTATTTTGATTATTTATTAATTTTATAAATTCGTATTTTATTTATTCGGGTAACTATAAGTGTATTTTATATCATATTTAGTTATTAAAATTATTAGTTAATAAATTTTATAATATATTTTTCGTATAAACTAAACACGGGATAATTTTATAAATATTAAGAATAATGATTTTAATAAATGAATGTGAAACAATTAATATTAATATTTGCAATAATAATTATTATAGAGTTCAATCGATCAATCAATAATCCATAATCCCAATCCTAACTCAAATCACATCGAATATTTTAATTCATTAAATTATTTTATATCTTTTATAATTAATTCTTATTACTTATATTTAACTAGGAATCATTGTCGGTGTATCCCGAAGGGTTCATCTGTCTCACGTCATCACTTATATTTCGTTCATCTAATCAGGTGAGTAATCACTCCCCCATTTTACTTGTTTTCAAATGTTTTGGGGACACTTGCGTACCATTTATCAAATTATTTATCTATGATCTAGTAATTCAAAACCGCAACTATTTAATCTTTGTGTGTATATCAGTTTATGCCTAACTTGCTATTTGCTTACTTGCTTACTTGAATCGCATTCGGAGATGTCCCATATATTCTCAGTCTAGTATGATCATACGACCGTTGTAGTGGCCGGCGTCTGATGCATTAACAATGGTTTCATCGAAATCTCATTTCTTGGTAACCAATGCCCATTCGCATGGCAACCGTTTAGCCCTTGCTTTATATTTGTGTGATTTGTTTATGTGTTATGGTTTAACTGTTTATTCTCACAGGACAATTTGCATTTTTCTTTATTCATTATATATTACTATTGTTGTGTCTTGAACTGGTGTTTTACTCACTTAACATGTGTTGTTGACAAATATATATTTTGTACACATTTGCAGGTTATAGATTGGATTGATTATCGAACTGAAGCTCGCGTAGAGATGACTTTAGGATAATAAACATATACAAGAATTACCTGATTTTGTATTTGTAATTTTCTTTATTTTTGTTGTATTTGAATGTTGTTTGATAATAAATAAATAGATATTGTCTCTTTATAATTTCATGATAGTACCTTGAGAGCTGTGGGCAATAAGCTCACGCCCCGGCATTTCCGCCATAGGTTGGGGTGTGACAACCGAAGATCCCATAGACTTTGAGAACAAAGAATGATCATTTTGGAACCAATGTAACCCCGGGATTTCAAGGCAAAAGATAATTTCCCATACCACTGACGAGAAGCTTGTTTCAAACCATACAAATTTTGAAGTTTAAAAACTTGTCTATGTGGAAGCTGCATTCCAGGTGGTGGGGACATATAAACCTCCTCATCCAAATCACCATGAAGAAAAGCATTGTTGACATCAAGTTGAAAAAGAGACCAATTTATTTTAGTAGCAAATGTAATCAGACCATGAATGGTAGTCATCTTGACAACTGGAGAAAATGTCGCGTTATAATCAATGCCTTCATGTTGAGTATCAACCCTGCCAACCAGCCATGTTTTACACCTTTCAACAGAACCATCTGCTTTGTGTTTGAGTTTAAAAATCCATTTACATTTTATGGCCTTTTTGTCAGGAGGAAGGTCAACCACAACCCAGGTATTAGTATACTCAAGAGCTTGTAATTAAGTTTTCATAGCATCCTGCCATTCAGGAACAATATCAGCCTCTTTATAAGAAGTAGGTTCTCGTAACCCGAACATCACCGTAATGAAAGATTTGCTAGACGGAAGAATATTAGAATCAGAAAAAAGGCAGAAGGAGAACAAGAATTAGTAACTATATGAAAACATGAAGAATCAGAATGATTGCAGACATAATCATTCAGATAATAAGGTTGAATCAAAGATCTTGAAGATCTTCTAAGAGGTTCCGAAGAAATAGGAACAACAGAAGAAGCAGGAACAACGGAAGGTGTAGGAACAGTGGAAGAAGTAGGAACAATGGAAGGAGTAGGAGCAGCGGAAGAAGCAGGAACAGTGGAAGGAGTAGGTTCCTAAAAAATTTGATTAATGAGGTCGACAGAAGGAAATAAGTGTCTTTAGATTTGGTGATTGAAGGAAACAAAGCTTAAAAACAACGTCTCTTGAGATGATAACCTTATTGGCATCAAGATCGAGTAAATGATAAGGCTTTTTACCGAAATGATATCCCAAAAGAAAAACACAAGGCACATAACGAGGTGCAAATTTATCACGTCCATGAGACAAAGTTGAAGCATAGGCAAGACAACCAAAGGATTTCATGTGCTCATATGATGGAGGCTTTTCTGTTAAAACTTAATTAGGAGTTTTATTATTCAAAATTTCAGTAGGGAAGCGATTTATTAAATGAGTTGTTGTAAGAACACAATCACCCCAAAATTCAACTGGAAGCTTAGACTGAAACATAAGAGCCCTTTAAGTCTCAAGTAAATGTTTATGTTTCCTCTCAACAACACCATTTTTTGAGGCACGTCACGACAATTACTTTGATGGATAATGCCTTTACTTAAAAAATAAGCACGCTGAGTATTACCTATTCATAGTTCAAATGCATTATCAGAACGAATACATTTTACACCAATTCCAAATTGAGTATGAACCATTTCAATAAATGATTGAAGAATAGGAAAAACATTGCTTTTAGTATAAAGCAAATGTCTCCAATTAGTTCTACTATAGACGTCCACAATGGTTAAAAAATATCGAAAACCATTGCAAGTAGATGTATGGTATGGACCCCAAACATCTATATGGACCAAAATCAAAAAATTTAGTAGTCGAAGAGACACTTGTTGGAAAAGGCAATTTGTGTTGTCTTGCCTTTGGGCATATAGAACAATGATCAAGATTAGTCAAAGAAATACTAGACATGAACGGTAATTTCTTTAACTTGTAACTTGGAAGATGACCAAGATGATTATGCCAAGTATCACCAATAACAACAAGATTACAAAATTTATTCGAATGAAAAAAATTGATAGATAACTGCTTGTTGCCTTCTAAAGATAAAGACCAGTTAGTAAATCACCAAGAACTTAAGGCGTCTTCAGAGAAGGGGCCTGCAAAACACAGGTATGTTTAGAGAAAAGAACAACTACATCAGTATCAGAACATAAACGAGATACACAAAGAAGATTATTTTTGAAATGTGGCACAAAAAGCACTTTTGACAAAGAAATTTTCTCTGTTAAAGGAACAATTCCATATTGATGAACTGAAACAGATGTCCAATTGGGAAGATTAATAAAAATAGGAGTTTTGAGAAAAGATATGCATGAAAACAAAGTTTGATCATGACACATATGTCATTGGCTCCAGTGTCAATGATACATTTATATTTTGTAAGATTTCAAGACATTATACCTCTAAAAGTTTGCTGATTGATGGTAGAAGCATTGTTACTTGTTAGCAACAGGTTGAACTTTAGTCTATTGCAACAGACTCATCAAATTAAATAATGATGTATTTGTTTCTTATTTTTGAATTTGTGTACTTGTTTAAGGTCAATGAAATGAAATAATTATTGTCGCTTTAAATAGTGAATTTTGAGCTACAGTCCAATCAATACGTTACGTGTCACACCCCGATCAAAGGCGGCGGAACATGTCGGGATGTAACTATTGCACATAAGCACATAACACTAATTAAAGCGACAATATTTAACAAACTCATTTCATTTCACAACATCGAAAATGTCACATAACAATATTCATAACAAGTCATAACAAAATATAACAAAATGTAGCAAATCAAATATTGTTCATTTTTGCTAATATCCAAGAGGTTTTTGTGACGTCTTCACCACAAGCTCCATAATCAACCAAGATGTAAACCTATAACATTTCATAAAATAAAGTTTATCAACACAAAGGTTGGCGAGCAATTCATAAGTTTGAACATATAATATATAGTAAGAAAGATCCACAAAACTCGTATACGAAAAAATAAATAAAAGCAATAATTTGGATAAAATCGCTAATAGATTTACGTTAGCGACACCTAACTATAAGGGGATGCCAAATAGTCTAGGACTTTATAGTTATCGTTAATTGCATTACGTTAACGACACCTTGCTACAAGGGAATGCCAAGTAGTCTGGGATTTATAGATCCACCAACCAAAAGCGATAAACACATAGGCATATAATCATAGAACACCAAATCGAGCAAGTATTTAAGTAAAGTATACAATAACGTTTGTGGTTTAAGACCCAAGTATAAAACATTTAGTTTAGATAATATGAAATGTCACCCCTAAAATAAAAGATAGAAAAACGGGGTATGAAAGTAGTCACGTTCAAGTAATAAACTTGAAAAGTTGATAATTTGAAGATTCACCGGAACGACGGATTTAACGTATGAAGCCTAAATTGTCTTGAATATCTTTAAATAAAATAATTGTTGCAAAAAGTAAACAATTAAAGTTTAAGGTTTAAAATGTAACTATGTAAGAATTTATAATAATAACTCTTTAAAAATGTAAGTTTGCTCAAAACCGGGTTAAAGTATCTAACCTTAATATTTACTCAACCAATGTTGAGTAATAAGGTGGGAAAAATGTAAGAATACAAGTTCCTTGGGATAAAGATACTAAAACGAGTCTTTTACGAGTGTTCGGGTTGTTGGTTCGGGTCTTGACAAATGGTCAAACCCAAAGTCAACTTTCCACAATATTAATTCTTATGAGATAACTCATTAATATATAATAATACTTAACCAGGTATGTAGATCTATTGTTTTAGAATTAACAACGTACGTTAAGCGAGTGTACGGTTTTGTCGGTCCAAACTTTGTTATGAGATCAAGTTGGATCCAATATTTTCAAGTACTTAAGAAAATAATTAAAATCAGTTTGTAAACTATTTTTAAAGAAATATACAAGTCTTGATAGCTAAAAACACACTTGTGTGTCTTAAGCGAGTAAAAATCGGATCGGTTCGGTTTCCATCTCACAACAAGTTCATAGATGGATTGTACATACCCATATATCATAGATCTTGTATAATAATGTACAAATTAAAATATTTAAGTTCTACAACTAAAAAGTTAACAACAAGTCTTTTTAACAAAAGTTCGGTTTGGTTCGGTTTCCATCTCACAATGAGTTCATAGATGGTCTCCACATACCCAAGACTTGAACATGTGACTAACAAACTAAAATGAGCAGAAGTTAATCATAAATAATATGTGCAAACAAGTTATGTGAGTGTATATATATCAAGAACATGAAGTCCTCTATGAAGCCTTGCCTTACGAGGTCCGAAACTTAATCAACCGGAGTCGGAGAAGTAACTACCAAAGGTAACAAGGGGTGTGTATTATATATATGGTGTACCAATATAAACAAGTATTAATAAGACTACATAAGCTAATTTGAATGAAAGAAATAACTCAGTTTGACTTTGGAAGTCAAACCTTCAAGAAAACTAATAAAACAACCTTTAGATTTATGAATTTGAGAGAGTTTCTTGGTGTTGTAGCATAGATTAATGGGTGGAAATGGTGGTGTATATATAGGGTAAGTTGAAAGGGTTAAGCATAGAGTGTGTTGCATGAAAATGGGGTGTTTAAGTCACATGTTTGCTTAAAAATAAACAAAGATCGTGCAACTGACACTGGTCGCGCTACGCAACGCCCTAAGGTGTCCCCAACGCGCGGCGTGATGGGGTTGATTACCAGATTTTCCAAGTTTTCAAAAATGGCAGTTTTGGCCCCCGAAGTTCGTTTTAAGTGATTTTTACGCGTTTTAAAGACCGAAATGAATGTTTTCAAGACCCAAAAAGTGTAAAACAATATTTTAACATAAAATCCATCATTTTCATTATATCAAAGGTTTCGGTTTAAAAAACGGGTCGGTTTACATTGTAAAACAAATACGAAACGAATACAAACAAGACCCGAAATTAACGAATGTCACAGTATTCCCTACTTTAGGAAATTTCGTCCCGAAATTAAGATGAAGACGACGATGCAAACAAATGTGGATACTTCTCTTTCATTGCGTCTCGTTCCCAAGTAAATTCCGCGCCACACCGTGATTCCCATCGAACTTTGACTAACCGAATACGACTACGCTTGGTTTTCTTCTCGTTGCGATCCATGATCTCAACGGGTCGTTCAACCATGATCATCGACTCATCGACATGTACTTCGTCAAGAGGTATATGGAGATTACCCTCGGCTAGGCACTTTTTGAGATTCGAAACATGGAATGTCGGATGAACACCAGCAAGTTCTTGCGGTAGTTCGAGTCGATAAGCTACTTTCCCAACACGTTCAAGGATTTTGAAAGGACCAACAAAACTACGAGCTAGCTTACCCTTTGTTCCAAAACGGACTACCCCCTTCCAAGGAGATACTTTTTGAAGGACAAGATCGTCAACATTAAATTCGATTGGTTTTCTCCGTTTGTCGGCGTAACTCTTTTGACGACTTCTAGCGGCTAAGAGATTCTTACGGATTAGATCGATGACTTCGGTAGCTTCTTGGACCATTTTGGGTCCCGTGATTTGAGCTTCACCGAATTTGTTCCAACTAATGGGGGAACGACATTTACGACCGTAAAGAGCTTGAAAAGGAGCCATATCAATGCTAGAATGATAGCTATTATTATATGAAAACTCGATGAACAGAATATGAGAATCCCAATTTCCACCGAAATCAAGAAAACATGCTTGTAGCATATCCTCAAGTGTTTGTATTGTTCGCTTGGATTGACTGTCCATTTGAGGATGATAAGCGGTGCTAAGATCGAGACGAGTTCCCAAGGCTTCTTGAAGAGATTGCCAAAAATGAGAGATAAAACGGGCATCGCGATCGGAAATGATAGTCAATGGTAAACCATGTCGGCACACAATTTTCCTGACATAGATTTGAACAAGCTGCTCGACAGAATACTTTTCACCGATCGGAATTGTGAGCTTCGTCGAGTATACAAGTACGAAGGTCATCGCGATTAGGAACCCACAAACGATTGAGAATGTACAAAAGACCATCGGGTTTAGTTTCGAGATGAAGTTCGGCTCCACATGACATTTCGTCATACATGTTACCTTCTTCAACGGAGGCACGTTGAGCTTGGAAGATACGAATTTGAAGATCGGTTTGAACAATGACACTTAAGAGTAGAACGAATTTAACATTTACCTTTCGACATAGGGCGTCGGCTACAACATTCGCTTTACTGGGATGGTAGCGAATCTCGCAATCGTAATCACTAAGTAATTCGGCCCAGCGTCGTTGTCTCATGTTGAGATCTTTTTGGTCAAAAATATGTTGAAGGCTTTTATGATCGGTAAAAACCACACATTTCGTAACATAAAGGTAATGTCTCCATCTTTTGAGAGCGAAAACGATGGCACCAAGTTCGAGATCGTGAGTCGTGTAGTTCTTCTCGTTGACCTTAAGTTGTCTTGATGCGTATGCGATGACTTGACCTCGTTGCATGAGAACACAACCAAGACCTTGATGAGAGGCATAGCAAAATACAACAAAATCGTCGTTTCCATCGGGAAGGGTTAGAACGGGAGCATTGCAAAGCATGTCCTTGAGAGTACAAAAGGCTTCCTCTTGCTTCGAACCCCAATCAGATGGTTTCCCTTTATGAGTGAGGGAGGTAAGAGGCAAAGAGATCTTAGAAAAAATTCGAATGAAACGCCGATAATATCCGGCCAAACCAAGGAAGGATCGAATTTCCGTGGGAGTCGTTGGAGTTTTCCGATCCTTAACGGCCTAAATTTTAGCGGGATCAACATGAATACCTTTGTCGTTTACGATATGTCCTAAAAAATGAACTTCCTCTAACCAAAATTCGCATTTGGAGAACTTGGCGTAAAGTTGTTCGTTTCTAAGGAGCTCGAGAATAGAACGCAAATGATGTTCATGTTCGGCTTTGGATTTAGAAAAGATGAGAATGTCATCAATAAAGACAATAGCGAATTTATCAAGGAATGGTTTGCAAACGCGGTTCATGAGGTCCATAAACACCGCGGGTGCATTTGTTAACCCGAAAGGCATAACCAAAAATTCGAAATTTCCATAGCGAGTATGGAAAGCGGTTTTATGAATGTCTTCTTCGCAAACACGCAATTGATGGTAACCCGATCGAAGATCGATTTTGGAGAAACAAGTTGCGCCTTAAAGTTGGTCGAATAGATCGTCACTACGTGGCAAGGGATATCGATTTTTGATGGTGAGTTTGTTAAGTTCTCGGTAATCGATGCTCATACGAAACGAACCATCCTTCTTTTTCATGAATATGACGGGAGCGCCCCAAGGAGAAGAGCTAGGACGAATGAAACCTTTATCGGAAAGTTCTTCGAGTTGATTCGACAATTCTTGCATTTCCGACGGGGCTAGACGATAAGGAGCCTTGGCCACGGGCATCGCGCCGGACATAAGATCGATGCGGAACTCAATCGAACGAACGGGAGGAAGACTAGTGACATCATCGGGAAAAACATCGAGGAAATCACGAACAATAGAAATATCTTGGATTTTCCTTTCCTTTTTGTCTTTTGTCACCGAGAGAGCTAGAAACGGAACGTACTTTTGGCGTAAGTACTTTTTCTATTGGGAGCACGACATGAGATTAAGTCTTCTAGAAGTAGCGTTTCCAAAAGAATTTTACCATTGACTAGCGGAATACGAATGAATTTATCGAAACAAACGACTTCGCCACGGTGCAAAGATAACCAATCCATGCCTACTATGACATCGAAAATTCCCATTTGCATCGGGATGAGATCGATGGAGAATTTATGATTAGCAAGGATGAGAGTACAATCGCGGACGACGGAGTTGATCGTAACAGAATTGCCATTGGCGATTTCAACGGAAAACGGTCGGGAAAGCTTAGTTCGAGGCATAGCAATTTTCGACTCAAATTTCAAAGATATAAAACTTCTATCGGCACCAGTATCAAATAAAATAGAAGCCAAATGATGGTTCACCAAAAACATACCGTTCACGACATCGTTTGCCACTTGAGCTTGATTCGTGTTCATCATGAAAGCTCGCCCTTGATTGCCATGGTTGACTTGAGGTGCTTGTTGTGGAGGAGGTGGTGGTGCTTGTATAGCTTGGATGGGTTTGATGAGTGGTTCATTGAGTTAGGGAATTTGGGGTTGGTAGGTTTGGACTTGATAGGCTTGGGTTTGATAGTAAGGTATAGTTACGACTTGGGCTTGGTTGGCAACCGTTAATCGGAGACAATTGTTAAGAAAATGGTTAGGATCTCCACAATTGAAACAAGCTCGGGGTTGTTGGGGTTGGTTTGGCGGGTATGGTGCATATCGGTTTTGGGAGTTTTGAGGAAAGTTTCTTGGTTGGCTAGGTTGGGTTCGTTGGGCAGATCGACAAGTAGTGCTAAGATGACCAAGTTGGTTACAAATGGTACAATGGAGACAAGGCATGTTTGGTAGGCGGTGAAGTTGGCAAGTGTTGCATAGCGGGGCGGTACCGGTATAGGGTTTTCGGTTTGGTGGTGGAGCTTGAGTTTGTTGTTGAGGTTGGGTGACCGCAAAGTTTCGGTAGTTGGTTTTGGGTTTCTTGTTGTTGTTGTTGTTGTTGTTGTTGGCACGAGATAAGTTGAAGTAGTTAATGACTTGTGGTGCGTGTTCAACCTTGGCTTGAGTTACGGGATCGAGCTTGGCTTTCTCACTCGGTTTCTTGAGGGTTAGAGTGCCCGCCTTCACATGATTTTCCGATAACGCACCGGCTAAAGTGATGGCGTCCTCAACATAACGAAGTACCGGATTTGCATTGGTAAACCCCCAATGTATTTGCCAAGCTCGCGCTCGGTTGGGGTAACCAAATGTGGGACAAGAATGCTCAACTCGTGAAAACGGAGTGAATAAGCGACGTTATCACCACTTTCTTGTTTAAGATTCCAAAATTCTTCCTCAAGATTTTGGAGCTCGTGTTTGGGACAAAATTTCTTCATCATAAGCGCCTTGAAATCGGCCCATGGAAGAGCCATAGCCATATCCGAACCCTGGAGTGCATAACACTACCCCACCATGTTAGAGGGGTTTTTCTAAACATGCTTGAAGCGAAATTTGTCTTTTCTGCTTCGGGGCATTCGCTATGTCGAAACACACTCTCGATAGATTCGAACCATTGCAATAAGGTAGTCGCGCAATTGGTTCCAAGGAACTCAGACGGGTTGGCACTAGTAAATTGCTTATGCAAGTAAGATGCAGGTTTGGGTTCAACGGGTGCAACAACGGGTGCGGGTTGGTTAGCTTGGATTTGGGTTACAAGTTTGGGAATCACAGCGGCCATTTGCTTCACGATAAAAGCAGCCATACGTCGGTTGGTGTTCTTGGGCGGTTTTAGTGGAGGCATGCTAAAAGATTATAAGAAATGATATAAGTTTTGGGTAAAAAGAAATGAATATGAAGGTGTATAAAAATAAAATAAGATGATGTTTAATTTATTGATTGTGAATCCTAGAGTTAGTAAGGAGAAGATGTTAGTGTTAGATAAAAATGTAAATCTTTGCATATAAAAAACAAAATCGAAAACAATAGTAAATGGTTTTTGAGAGGTTAAAGCTTGAAAATTTGAGATTTTGAGATTTATAGAGTCGGAAAAATCGTACATGAACCACCATGATTGATAACCCAACACTAAAAAAAATAAGTTTTTATAAACACCATATTGGAGTCTAAACATGTGCATGAACCACCACGACTTTGTCATGTTTTTGACTCAAATAACGATTATAACACAATAAATCGAGATACAACGTCAGGTCAAAACACTAGTCCACGAACCACCGTAGTTCTATTGTTTTGACACCGGAAAATAAGGATGGCGACCGGAACGCTCGTATTCGACTACTTAAAGTATTGACATGTATAACACAATTTGTGGCCTAGAAAACGAGCATTATAATCCAACCATCCCAGGTAAGTAAATCACCTTCGATTCTTAGAATCTTTTTGTCAAATGGTCGTTTTATAATGTCTCATTTACTATGATGGCTACAAACCCGATATACACGCAACCTTTGAGGGATTTGAAACAACGGGATCCAAGATAATCTTGTAATCCTTAAAAACACAATGAAAATCTAATTTTTTCGTTTTAAGGTAAGGATACCTTGGAAATACTATGAAAGTGTGTGTATGTGAACATTTAGGATATTGGTGAATTTTAAACAAGTTTATAAATAACATGTGATATGAACAATCAATATAGAGTAAACACGTATAAGCACACGTATAGGAACCAAAGCATAATAATTCTAGGTCGTTACGTCTAACCACCTATCCTATTGTCATGCCTCTGATACCAATCTGTCACACCCCGACCAAAGGCGGAACAAGCCGAGGTGTAACGATTGCCCATAAGCACATGACACTAATTAAAGCGACAATATTTAACAAACTCATTTCATTTCAAAACATCGAAAATGTCACATAACAAGTCATAACAAAATATAACAAAATGTAGCAAATTAAATATTGTTCATTTTTGCTAATATCCTAGAGGTATTTGTGACGTTTTCTCCACAAGCTCCATAATCAACCAAGATGTAAACATATAACATTTCATAAAATAAAGTTTATCAACACAAAGGTTGGTGAGCAATTCATAAGTTTGAGCATATAATATATAGTAAGAAAGATCCACAAAACTCGTATACGAAACAATAAATAAAAGCAATAATTTGGATAAAATCGCTAATAGATTTGCGTTAGCGACACCTAACTATAAGGGGATGCCAAATAGTAGAGGATTTTATAGTTATCGTTAATTGAATTACGTTAACGACACTTTGCTACAAGGGGATGCTAAGTAGTCTAGGATTCATAGATCAACCAACCAAAAGCGATAAACACATAGGCATATAATCATTGAACACCAAATCGAGCAAGTGTTTAAGTAAAGTATACAATAACGTTTTTGGTTTAAGACCAAAGTATAAAACATTTAGTTTAGATAAGATGAAATGTCACCCCCAAAATAAAAGATAGAAAAACAGGGTATGAAAGTACTCACGTTCAAGTAATAAACTTGAAAAGTTGATAATTTGGAGATTCGCCGGAACGACGGGTTTAACGTATGAAGCCTAAATAAAAGAAAGTCTTGGATTTAGAAAGGTTGTCTTGAATAACTTTAAATAAAATAATTGTTGCAAAAAGTAAACAATTAAAGTTCAAGGTTTAAAATGTAACTATGTAAGAATTATAATAATAAATCTTTAAAAATGTAAGTTTGCTCGAAACCGGGTTAAAGTATCTAACCTTAATATTTACTCAACCTATGTTGAGTAATAAGGTGGGAAAAATGTAAGAATACAAGTTCCTTTGGGATAAAGATACTAAAACGGGTCTTTAACGAGTGTTCGGGTTGTTGGTTCGGGTCTTGACAAATGGTCAAAACCAAAGTCAACTTTCCAAAATATTAATTGTTATGAGATCTCATTAAAATATAATAATAATTAACCAACTTTCCAAAATATTATTGTTATGATATAACTCATTAAAATATAATAATATTTAACCAAGTATGTAGACCTATTGTTTTAGAACAAACAATGTACGTTAAGCGAGTTTTGGGTTTTGTCGGTCCAAACTTTGTTATGAGATCAAGTTGGATCCAACATTTCCAAGTACTTATGAAAATAATTAAAATCAGTTTGTAAACTATTTTTAAAGAAATATACAAGTCTTGATAGCTAAAAACACATTTGTGTGTCTTCAGCGAGTAAAAATCGGATCGGTTCGGTTTCCATCTCACAACAAGTTCATAGATGGATTCCACATACCCATATATCATAGATATTTTATAATAATGTACAAATGAAAATATTTAAGTTCTACAACTAAAAAGTCAACAACAAGTCTTTTTAACAAAAGTTCGGTTTGGTTCGGTTTCCATCTCATAATGAGTTCATAGATGGTCTCCACATACCCAAGACTTGTACATGTGACTAACAAACTAAAATGAACAGAAGTTAAGTATAAATAATATGTGAAAACAAGTTATGTGAGTGTATATATATCAAGAACACGAAGTCTTCTATGAAGCCTTGCCTTACGAGGTCCGAAACTTAACCAACCGGAGTCGGAGAAGTAATTACCGAAGGTAACAAAGGGTGTGTATTATATATATATATATATATATATATATGTTGTACCACCATAAACAAGTATTAATAAGACTACATAAGCTAATTAGAATGAAAGAAATAATTCAGTTTGACTTTGGAAGTCAAACCTTCAAGAAAACTAATAAAACAACCTTTAGATTCAAAATGGCAGTTTTGGCCCCCGAACTTCGTTTTAAGTGATTTTTACGCGTTTTAAAGACCGAAATGAATGTTATCAAGACCCAACAAGTGTAAAACAATATTTTAACATAAAATCCATCATTTTGATAATATCCAAGGTTTCGGTTTACAAAACGGGTCGTTTACATAGTAAAACAAATACGAAACGAATACAAACAAGACCCGAAATTGACAAATGTCACATTACGCCCTGGCATGTTCAGTCGCCTTTGGTCGGGGTGTGACATCTAGGATCGAATCTCATCTCATGGTATGCCCGTAAACAACGAACTATTTCAAGATCGTCAACTGAATCTGGCTGCAAAGCTCTTGCGAATACTGTGGTAGAATTAATATGGTTACGTTCTCTCCTACATGAACTAGGCGTTTCAGTTAACACATCTCCTACACTATGGTGTGACGACCTAGGGGCTACTTATCTTTCAACGAATCATATATTTCATCTGCGTACAAAGCATGTCGAAGTATATATTCACTTTATTCGTGAATAGGCGAAACAACTGGCTCATGGTCAACTATATGTTGAATTCATCTCTATTAGTGATCATATCACATATGTCTTCACAAAGCCTCTATCATATCAACAGTTTCTATTTTTAAGGTCCAAGTTGCAAGTCGTTCCCCGCCCCCAACTTGCGGGGGAATGTTAAACCAATAATGTAATGTTTTATATAGTTAGAAGGAATATTATGTAATATTTGTGTCTTTATATTGAGAAACATGTAACCCCATAATCTAAATAAAAAAATAAATGATGATTCAATTTCAATAATGATAAAATCATTGTATTTGATCCAAACTCTATTTTTTATACCTTTATCATAATATTTTCTCTTTCCTTCACTCACAACCACTTTTAGAAAACATTAAAAATTATACAATGTGAACAATGTAACCCCAAATTTAACTTTCCTCACACTTTATCTCTCTTTTACTCACAACCACTCATAACCATACCATATAATTTACAAAACTCACTCACATAAATATAGGGTAATGACTGAGAATACTCTTACGTCTTTTTACCACTATTTCAATATCATTACATGGAGATTACTAATTGACTAATAAGCCCTTGGACTATTTAGATTATAACAATACATCTCCTCTAAACACAATTTTTGATCTTAAGAATCAAAAGAAGGAAAATGTAGTTTGAAGTCATCAAGATATTCCCACTTTACATCTGTTAAAGTTAAACCATCCCAGTAAATTACAAGTTTCATTGTAGCTCGTCAATGCGCTTGACTAATTGCCGACCAATAATAATTCTTGGTAAACATTGGAATCGTGGTGCAACATGTAGTGGAGTAATAGTGTTAATAGGACGTTTAGCTACCTTCAACAGGGAGACATAAAAGGTTGAATGGATTTGTGAATCAGGGGTTAAATCCAATTTGTATGTTGCAGATCCAGTCTTCTCCAAAATTAAGAAAGGCCCATAGTATTGGGTATAATTTGTTGTGTTTGTGATATTTTAATTAACTTTGAACATATGGTTGTAACTTGAGGTAGACCCATTCTCCTTGTTTAAAAGAGCGGTAAGTTCTTTTGTATCTGTTTGTTTCATATGTATTTCGCCACTTCAAGGTTGCCCTTTAAGTGTTTTATCCTGGCTTCTTATATCTTAGAAGTTCTTTAATATACGCAACATGTGTGTCAGCCGGAATAAATAAGGCTTCTTATGAAGTATTTAATTGAAGTGTGGTGTGTGGTATTATAACACCATTGAGCCAGCGCTACCCAGTTATAACCCACTACAAGGGCTAATGCATGCATAGAAAACCCAATGTGAATTCCATATATAGGTCACTGAAGTTAGTTTTTGTTGGCCCAGATGGATAAAAACAAACGAATGAACTAACACGAAATATTTGGGAGACAACCTAGACTCTTTTTATTATCAAACAAACTTAATGAACGAACATAACGAAGTTACAAAGAAAAGATACATAATAAAAATGATAATCTAGACCCCTATTTTAGATCTACTTAACTTTCTCTTCAAGACATACCTTTACTTACGTACAATTTAATTAACTAAAAATAAAGCATTCCAAAATAAACCCTTAACTTTATGAATAGTTCAAAACTAACCTTCATATACCCCCCCCCCCCCCCCAAATCTTGAATTATTCATCTTCTTACTGTTGTTTCTCCTTTTCAACTGACTATAGCATACTTGCTTCACCGAGTCTTTAATCTAGCATCCGTTCCTTTGGTACTTAAATTTACATCCACGTTGCTATTTTCCTACTCGACTCGCTTCATCTCATCAATTGTTTCTTAACCAACACTTTCACGAACTCCAATCAAATCATTTGAAGAAAACGATAGGATAGAGAATATGTTGAGAATATGTTGGTTTGTACTATAATACCTTGTTTTGAATGTATCGCACTATGTATCATATGTAAACCCCAAAATCCTCTACCCTTAATTTATTAAATTTTCAAATGGATAAATTCCAAAGCTATTTAGGGCTAGAGAGATCTCACTACTTCTTTTATCCATTTATCTTTCAAGGATCGTTCCAAGCCGACATTCCCTCACTTTCATTGTCGGTTTCACTTCGTATCTTCTAAGCTGTTAGTATTATAACATACCTGAAGCTTGATATCGTATATTCTATTCAGATTTCTCTAAAATCTTCATCAACAATCCTCAATTCTTGTCATATAGCCTCAATATCCCATTGGCTATTTCAATCTTACATACTTCATCATCCAATTGTCCCAAGGTAAGAAGATCAGTCTTTAACTTAGGCGTATAGAAAACAACACATAACGCTTTCTTTTCACCAGTCTTACTTACCATAGTAACATTACCATTATCATTTATTTTGATCTCGGATTTATCACCAAACTTTACTTGACCCGGAACTCGTTCATCCAAGGCAGTTGTTAGGGGTCATTTTCTTTACTAGATTGGGGTTATGGGATGAGTGGCGGAATGAAAGGAGGCGATTTTGAATTAGGGTTGAAACAATGAGAAGGGAGGAATATAGTAGAGAATGGTCTGAAGTCTGAACCAACGATACTAATATTTAACAATTAGGGTTCGATTTTAGTTTTTTTGTTTGGTAATTTATATTGGGTTTTTTTTTTGTATTGGGCTGGATTATCTTAATGTTAAATAAATGGGTGTCATTTAACATTTAGTTAACTATGTGTGTGTGTGTGTATAATAAGTTTAAACATAATACTTCGACCCCATCGAGCGAACCTATATATAATTATATATAAAATCAATTATAAAAATTCGAGCCGAACCGAACTAAGCAGACCTTTTCTCGTTTGTTGGCTTGTTTGCAAACCGAACCGAGCAGAGTGGCTCGTTTACAATCGAGCGAAAAACGAGCTAGCAACTTTCAAGAAATTTTCGAGCGAGCGGCGAGCGAGTTTGAGCGACGAGAGCTTTGGACGGCCTTAGTGGCATCATTGGAATGGTATGGCTCAAACCCACACTTGAAGATTGAGTCGATGGGTAGGTTGACTTGTTTTGAGACGACGATTTATTCGACTGAGATGTTATTGGTGATGGTCTGAAGGTAGTGATTGATCATAAAACTGAGGAATTGATCGTGTAAAGTGTAACATCCCGTTTTCTAGTTTCGGTTAATAAATGATAATACGAGTTATTATGAGTCGGGCTAGTGTTGGGTTAAATGGATATGGGTTATGGACTTGAGTTATGAAAGAAAGAGGAAAAGACCATGGGCTTAAGCCCATGATCCATAATTATATAAGTCATAAACACCCATTAATCATTCATTTCACACATATTCCACACACCACCAAAACACACACTTAAGCTCTCTCTCTCTAATTTTTCTCTCTCTAACCGAAATCACCAAGAAACCGAGCATCAACCCGAGGTAATGATAGTGTGATATTGTAGAGATCCAAATCCGTTAGATCTAGTCGCGAAGCGACGAGCCGACACCGTTAAACCGTTAATGTCACGAGATCCGTGTAGAATCGGGTATAAACCGAACCTAAGATAAGCTTAGGGATCACCATAGCTCAGATCTGGATTGAACGGGACGAAAAAATGGTGAAAACGAGGTAAAACTCGTTTTTCCGGTGAATTCGCGGTTTTCCGGTGACGGCGCCGGAAAAGTGGCGCCAGAAAAGTTAATACAAGGTAAAAGATGTCAGGGAATGTTCTGACATTCCCCGACCCAACCCTAATTCGCTAACGGGAAGTTAACGAATTAGAGGTAATTCGTTAACGGGGAGTTAACGAATTTGAAGCATTTCGTCAAGCGATTCGTTAAGGAAAGCATAGCTTCAGTTCGTGTTCAATTCGTTAAGGGAAAAGATAACGAATTACTCTTAATTCGTTATAGTCATTCGTTAAAGGAGATAACGAATCGGAAGGTCCAATTCGTTACATGGACTGATTCGCTACATGAACTGATTCGTCAAAGGACCAGTTCGTTATGAATCCAATTCGTTAAGAACCAAGTAACGAACCAGACCATGTTGAGATAACGAACCAGAATAAGGAATCAGCTAACGAACTAGATCATGAAAGATAACGAATTAGTTAACGAATCAGGCTTAAATCGTTAGGGCAAATGAGTTAGCGAATTAGAAAATGATTCAAAATTCTAATGGAAAATGTGATAAGACAGCTCGACCGAGCCAGGGGCTCTGCCCCTTGGACCCTGCTAGGGGCTGCCGCCCCTAGATCCCGCTGCCAGGGGCGCTGCCCCCGAACCCCTTTCGTTGAGGGTTATAATTAACTAGAAATACGATATGGGTAGTGATAGATAATTGATACGTGACATTGTTACACAGTTAGTCGCGCACAGCTAAAGAAGGGAATAACTATAAACGGTGAACGTAACCGCATTCAGGTGAGTTTCTAGCCCCACTTCCTTATTATGTTTTCGGGGCTGTGTGCATACTCGATGTGATAATTAATACACTTACCTTAGGTGATAAGTGTATGCCTTGTATGATTTATGTATGATGATTGTTGACGGTGGGTGAACGATCTTCGGATATTGCATGTGCCATCAAGTGGTAGTTAAAGGTAAGATTGATTTGTGTGATGTATGAATGATGTATGTATGAATATATATGATGTATGAACAATGTATGTATGATATGTTGATGGTACGTGAACGCTCTTTGGAGATTGCACATATTGTCAAGGAAAATATGTAAATGACATGTATGTTATAGTAGTACGAATGTAGGGAACCGACCCTAATAATATCGGAGAATGAAGGGAACCGACCCTAATAGTAGGGAACCGACCCTAATAATATCGGCGAACGTAGGGAAGCGACCCTAATAACATCGGCGAAGGTTATAGGGCGAAATGCTCTTTAAACGTATATGTATGAATGAAAGTATGAATGTAAGTATGAATGTAACTATGAAAGAAAGAATGAAAGTATGTGTGTATGTAAGTATGTAAGTAAATATGGAGGTATGTACCTTCGGGTGCATATGTAAGTATGTGAATGTATCATATGTCGTCTGATTAACTAGAACTCACTTAGCGTAGCTGGCTTTTAGTATGCACGCAGGTTAACAGATTGAGACAACAGGTTTGAGCAGGACACATGACAAGATTGAAGAGACTGGCATCTGGAGATTTGTCGTGATGTTTGAAATACTATGTTTTATGTTATGTTTTGAAAGACAAGTTATGAATGTTTGTAATGAATGGTTGACTTTTATATTATTCCGCGAAAGTTTTTATTAACTCTGATATTTAGAACTGGTTTTATGAGTAAATCCAACGTCCAAAGTAGCGCACCGGTAACGGGGCCTTACATAAAGCACCACTTGTCCCACGGTGGGCGCCAAATGTTTTGGTCAAAAATTACACGAGGATAATCAAGTAACCAAACTTTGATCGTGAGATGCTTGATAATGTAAACGAAATGATAAGTAAATAGTACAAGTGACACAACGATGTAGCAAGAAAAACCCTTGATCCTTGGAGAATCTCCAGCAAAAAAACCTTAGGAGAGGAAAACTATCTCACTGCCTCAATCATATTAATAAAAAACGATGATTACAAGGTTGGAAGTTGCTATGATCGTTTCTATGAGTACAAGTGAGTGTTCACGGGTGTATGTATAATATATGAAGTGATGCTCAAGATTGTTTATTAAGTGAACATAAACTCATATACTAAGCTTAAGCTTAAACATGTTTATTAAACGATATCTAATTTTAACCGGCTGATATAAAACCAAAGTTTTTTAAAATAAAGACTAGAGTCAGGTCACTAAAACTCCACGCACAACAGCCAATAGCCAAAGCCAAAGTTATGGTTGATCACTTTCTGGAGGCTAAAAAGCAAGACGTGGCCAAATAACCTCCAAACAATATGAAAAAAAGCTTTAAACTTAATAATAATTTATGAGAAAATTGAAAAGCCATTTTGATTTTCTTGATAATATTTGTGGATAAGATTTCACCCAGGTGTCACTAAACTACAAATTTCCTTTCCTACGTGCAGAAAAGAGAGTAAGGAAGAGAGTTTCATCTCTCATCATGCTTCATCCTGCTTCACTCAAACAGGTACTCTCAATTACCACATTTTCATCATCTTAACTTCTTTGATCATCATCAAAAAGCTTTCATCTTTGTGGAGTTTTAGTTTGATTTCATGCTTAAAAATGTAATCTTGGAACATAATTTGATTATTAGAGCTCAGTTTCCAGGATTCTTGGAATCTTTATGTTTGCAATATCTGATTTGTATCTTATTTTGCCCTTGAATATGACTCTACTAAATTCACGAATACTACCGGTTATGCTTACTTTATTCATGATTATGTTTAGGATGTCTAAGACATATACCCATCATGTATCTGTTAAGATCATGAATTCGAGGTGAAAGTCAAAGTCAAGTGCATCAAATTGCTTAGTTTCAAGATATTAAGAAGCATTTACATGAAAATGGGAGAACTAGGTAGAGAAAGATTGCATTCTGTGATCATCAGCAAGCACCAAAACAGACCAATCATAAGCAAGTCAAAGGTCAAAGCATCTTCCACCATGGTACACCACAAACCTTAACTCCTAATTAACAACAACATTTCAATATTAATAAATCCAACAAACTAACAATAAGTTTACTTACATTTCAGCAAACACATATGCCCGAAAAGGTCCACTTTGGTACGGTTTCAGCCGTCCTGAGTTCGAGAACTCAATCGCGCTGCTCCACCTGTCAAGAAAACAAACACAACAGCTGCCAAACGGTCCGTTCACGAACCAAACTTATGAAAATATTAATCGAGAAGAAAAAGCCACAAGAAGTCCAGTCAATCATGAAGGATTTAATCGAAGATGGCCACAAACCGACACTTGTCACATACACAACGCTCTTAGCCGCGTTAACCCTCCAAAAGCGGTTCAATTCGATCCCATCCCTCCTTTCAAAAGTCGAATCCAACGGCTTAAAACCGGACTCAATCTTCTTCAATGCCATGATCAACGCATTCTCAGAGTCAGGTAACATTAAAGAAGCCATGAAAATGTACAAGAAGATGAAAGATAGTGGTTGTAAGCCTACAACGAGCACTTTAAACACATTAATCAAAGGTCTTGGGGTCATAGGTAAGCCCGAAGAGTGTTTAAAGTTGTTACAAATGTTGACATTGGAAGAAAACGTGAAACCGAATGATAGAACTTTTAATATTATTGCGCAAGCTTGGTGTAACAAGAAGAATATTGAAGAAGCATGGAATGTTGTTGATAAGATGGTTGAGTTTGGTATAAAACCGGATGTTGTGACGTATAACACGATAGCAAAAGCTTATGTTTTGAATGGAGAGACGTATAGAGCCGAAGGGATGATATACCAAATGCAGAATAATAAAGTGGCTCCAAATAAGCGAACGTGTGGGATTATTGTTAACGGGTATTGTAGAGAAGGTAACATGAATGAGGCTATGAGATTTGTGTATCGAATGAAGGATCTTGGAGTGCTACCGAATGATGTCGTTTTCAATTCGCTTATTAAAGGGTTTATTGATGCTGCAGATTCTGATGGAGTTGATGAGGTATGTATTGGTAGGTTGGGTAGATCCATAAAAACCTTTTGTCAAGTCTAAATCCTTTTTAAGTAATTACTGTGTTATTGAAGACTGCAAAAACAAGAGTATTACAGGCATAATCTTAACCATTATATTAAAGGGGTAACCAAGTTTCCTAGTTGTCTCATTAAGTCGGTCAAAGTTTAATTGTTCCTTTGAAGTCAGTCGACTTCCATTAGGTGTTACAATCCTATGTTATATTTTTTCTGTAAATATTAAAAATAATTAACCGAAGCGAAGGAAACATATATGAATCTCGGTTACACTTCCCTTAAGAAACGTTATTATTATTAAGGGTATTCTTTTTCTTAAATACTACCTCCTGCTTCAAGTTAACTGGAACAAAATATCACTTATTATTTACCAAGATAGATATATGTTTCAATTGCCTCACTTGATTTTTAAAAATGTAAACACCTATAAAAAACTTTACATATGATTGAAACACACTTAATTAATGTTAAGTGACTTTAGAAGAACAAAAAATACTTTTGAGTGACTTAAGTGGAACACTGTTTTCCCAAGTAAAATCCATTTAGAAGGTTGTATGCATTAACAACATAATACATGCAACTTTTAACCCGTTGACCCACGTGCGAAGGACACTGATTTTTTACAAAAAGAAACATTTAACCTTTCTAGAATGCTTGAATATAAGCAATCTAAAACGGGTTCTTGAGGATCGAACTAATAATTTTTTGATGATTATTTCAGACACTAGAGATGATGGAGGAATTTGGGGTCAAACCCGATGTGATTACATTCAGCACCATCATGAATGCATGGAGTTCAGTAGGATTAATGGACAAATGTCAAGACATCTTTGATGACATGATCAAGAGCAGAATCGAACCCGACATTCACGCGTTTGGTATCTTAGCCAAGGGCTATGTCCGGGCTGGAGAGCCCGAGAAAGCCGAAGCACTTTTGCAAGTCATGAAAGAATCAAAAGTGAGCCCAAATGTCGTCATCTTCACTACTGTCATTAGCGGATGGTGTAGTGCAGGAAAGATGGATAACGCCATGCGGGTTTTCGACAAGATGGGCAAAATGGAAAGTTCACCTAACTTGAAAACATTTGAAACTTTGATTTGGGGATTTGGAGAAGCTAGACAACCGTGGAAAGCCGAAGAGTTGCTGCAAATAATGGAAGAAAAAGGGATTGTTCCACAGAAGAACACTGTCGAGCTTGTTGCAGAAGCATGGCGCGCCATTGGTGTTACTAATGAAGCTAAGAGGATCTTGGATCATGTTGAAGAAGATGATGACAGTTGTTATGAAAATGATGAAACCGTTGATTTGATTAATAATGGAAATGGATCACCAACTACGAAGTCAAGAAGTAGAATTGTTGTTGAAAGATCAAAGTTTTCACCAGAGAGTTTAAGTAGTGTGACAAGAAACTCGGCAGTTCATAGTTGTCGGTTTGGGGTGAAAACGATGTCAGTGTTTCACAAGCGGGTTCAGTTTATGGTTCAGGTTTCACTTTACGGACACATGAACACTTGCAGACTGGTGTTTTGAGGTTTACATGAGAGAAAGCCTCTTGAAGTGGAAAAAAAGATTGAAGGGTACCGTAGATTCATTTCAATTTATGTGCTTATCAAAAATTGTGTAATCTGTATAAAGAATGCTTAAACTCACACATTTTATTCGTCACCGAACCCAAAAAGTAATGTACATGTTTTTTGATCTTTTATTGTCACAAAAATCATAACAAAACAGTATATTTTTTGTATAGATCATAACATTTTGATTAATGGCCATTTGCCTTTGTAGAAATATGAGGTTTCACAAAATGGGATAGATTCTATCATTTAGTTTGGAAAGTTCATAGATACCATGTATAGGTTTATACAATATTATTAGGAAAAATTACCTAAATAGCCATTTTGAAGAGAGAGAAACACACAAATAGCTCGCGAGATTTCGTTTTCCAAAAATAGCCATCAAAATCCAACTTCCACGTGATATTGGGATTTTCCCCGTTAGTTTTCCTGGACTAATCAAAATTTGCCATGTGTCAAGCATTCCCACCTACAACACAAGTTTTCATCCCAAATCTGTCTTAAACATTACTTTTCACATCAAATCTAACCTGATGAAAACCAACTTTAACGTGATGTTTCAAGCTGTTTCCGTCTCCAACGTGAGTTTTCAAAAAAGATGATTTTTGAGCTTTTTTAAATTCATCTCCAAAGATGAATTTCAAATGCATTTCAACTCTGGAGATGAATTTTGATTACAAGTCAACTGCCAAGATGAATTTCATTAGAATTTAAACTTATTTCATTATCTTCTTGTTTTGGTCAAAAATCTACTAAGGATAATGTAACCAAATTCGTTTGGTGAGGATTAGTGCAAACTTGATAAGAACAATAATGAACCGGTTACAAATACAAACACAAGAATTTGTTACAAGGAAAATCCCTTGATCTTTAGAGGATCGCCGACATAAAAACCCCGGGTGATGAAAATTGTCTATCACCTCTTTATTAATCACAAAATCGGGTTACAAAGGTGGAGATCACAATCAGTATTACAATATTTCTAAGTGTGAGTGCTGAGCTAGAGAGAGTTTTGTAGAGATACTAAAGTGTGTGAGAGTACAAGTGTGTTTCTAGCTGATCAATGATCTCGTTATAAATATAAATAACAACTAACAAGATTTCCTATAATCATGTCACTCTTCCCACTAGCCGTTCCCTTCTCTTTGACCACGTGCGGGAGTCTCCCAGTAGCGCTAAAATAGGGTGACCAAGTCGTCCAGCTGTTATATCTAACAAACTAACGCCACTCAAATACAATTATTAGTAAACAGATAATACCAAGGATCCTTAATCCTTTGCAACCTTGAACAAATCTTAAGGATAATTTATCCATAAGTTACTCAAGGATAGAGGATCCTTAGCAGAAATTCTATGCCCTAATAATTACCCCCAAAATGGTGGGTGTTTATGTGATACAGCTGTCATTTTGAAATTTGAATCCCTACAAAAGATAAAACGATTAGACGGTTGTTAGGTATCATTATTATTGTTAACACTTATTATCACTTCTAGCCGCCTATATACGTGATCTCTTAAATCTTTTATAACCACACATCTTGGCAGACTGTTCAGGTACCCTTCTTCTTTCTCTTTCTTTTCTTCATCTAATATTCTGAAAAATGTCTACCACTTCTTCTTCTTCTTCGGACCATTCTAAGCATTCTGATAATTCTGATCAATCCGAGTTATCAGAAATGCAGTCTCAAAACCTTATAACCAACCCATCCATGGAGATATGCAAGTTTACCGATCCTGAAATCGATGAACTCTGCCCGTTGTTCCCATCGGAAACCGTTTTCTGGTCATTCGATTCTCTGATTCGATGTGATATCTACTCAAAGATTTGGGTCTGCTTCCCCGCTTGCCCTTTCCTCATCGGCTATACATATCCATTCCCTTCTTTCACCCAAAGTTTCTTTGAGACCACCGGGATGTCTTATATCCAAGCCATGCCGATGATTTGGAGGGTTTTACGTACCGTTGAGAGATTGATAGAGGAGGAAAGCATCGAATTTAGTGTTCCGGAGTTGTAGTATCTTTACAGTTTAACCACCCATGGTTCAAACCGATTCATCCAGAAGTCCAAACCTAGGCAGCCCATTTCAATTTCTAAAGTAACCCAAAATGGTTCTCTTTAGAGGAATCAGTTCTTCTTTGTTAAGCGAAACTCCATCCCTGGTGGGGTCGATTTACCTTTAAAATGGATTAAGAAGGGTAGGATCCTAGATCCTTAAAAAAGGAACGATTTAGGATAAGTGATCCTTCTTTTAACTGTCTTTTTCTTGTTTGTCTTTCTTTGCAGTGGATAACTTTGCTTCCTTGGCGTATTTACCTGGTACTAAAGATAAAGCAAAAAGGTTTCTTGCCCTGGATTCCGAAGTCTGAACTTTCCAGGCCAAGTTTGTCGAGGCTTTTTGTGAAATCTCCCTGGATTCTAACAGCAACATGCCAAGTAAGTTTTGTATTTGTATAATAGAATAAAATAAAATAAAGTACTTATCTATTTCTTGTCTTCTATAGGTGCTCAAAAATTTCACAAATCCGTCAGCAAGTTTTCCCTGGAGGACATTGATAGTCTGATCACTCCTCAAACCGTCAAGAAATAAGCTTTAAAAGCAGCCACCACTTCCGAGCCAAGGACCACAACCACCAGAGCCAAATCGGCAGCTTCCAAGAGGAAAAGATCCTCAGAGCCTGAGACTCATTTTGATATGATCATTGCTGTAAGTATCCTTTATCTTGGTATCTCTAATTTGACGATCAAGTATTCTTCCAATTTTTGCACAATTGTTTGGTATAGGCTGTGAATGTTTCCAAAGATCATTATGATAAGATCGTGAGCCAGATGAGTGACATCCTTACTGGATAGGGGAGTGCAGCAATGGTGAAGGACAAGGTTATAGCCCAGCTAACCAAGGACAAGAAGCGCTTGGAGGATCTGCTATCCACCACAGAAGCTCAGCACCAAGAGGAGGTGAAGCAAGCCACTGAGGAGGCGAAGATGTGGGCAGCAAGGTCAGTGTTGCAGGCCAGAATTAAGATGGTTGCTGAAGCTACTGATCCTGCTTTCGACAGATCGACTTGGAATGTGGAAAAGTGGAAGCAGGCTTTGGTGGAGCTGGGTGGTGAAGAGGATACTGCGATGGCTGATGGAAACGAGGATGGGACAAGCGGAGTGAAGGATGCGGTTTAGGTTGATGAAGGGAAGACAACAACAGACGGTGAAGAAGATGCTTAGGCGGGCGATGAAGGATATTAAAGACAAGGCCAGAGCCCGTTTTTTATTTTATTTGGTTGTGTTTTTATGGATATTGGATAATGGTCTGTAATGGATAATAGTTACTAGGATAAATGACCCCTGATCCTTAAGGCAATTTCCAAGGGTAGCATAGGTGGATGGATCCTCTGTTTGTGGGAATGAAGCCTTTGATGCACGTGTCTTTATTTTCCTGCACTTTTTGAACTGTTAGTATCGCTTGCTTAACCCGGGTGGATAGTCCATCTTTTGAATGGTAAACTCCGAGTTAAGATTTTTGGGTAAGTCCAAGTGACATAATAATAATTTAAATCTTTTGACTATTCACTAGTTATTTGTTATTCTGAAAGTAAATTTGATATAGTCTTAGTCTTTTCGAAGTTTTAAGAAATTTTTTTTGACTAAAAAGTTCTAAGTATAGAATATCCTTGTAAAAAGTATATTAAGGATCTTAAATCCTGACAAAAAGAGTTAATGAAAGATTTTATCTAAGTAAATGTAAATTGATAAGTAGAAATCATACCATATGTTCTAATTAGACCTAGGTTACCATAAGTATCAATCCTTCTGTAATCTTTGTAAAGCTTAACTTAAGGATCTTGAATCCACAAATGTTGTTACTTATGTAATCCTCATAATTAAACTTAGGATACTTGATGCAAATAACTTAAGATATTAACTGGGAATAAACCCAACAAACTGGGGACAAGCCCATAAAATAAACTAGGGACAAGCCCTTGCAACTGGGGACAAGCCCGTGTAACTAGGGACAAGCCCGTGAAACTGGGGACAAGCCCAAATATACGGATGTTAACTGAGGACTCGCCCAAACCGGGATTTAGCCCAAACTTGAGTGACATGAAAACGTCAAAGCCTTAGGTATGGTACGTCTACTATAAATCGTAGGATCCTCCATATAGCCGAAGACAACGAAATTGTCAGCCACTAAGCGTGTACTGGTCCCGCTGCCCCGAACTATATGTTGGATAACGTGCACTCCAGGGGAGAGTGTAGAAACTCTAATTTATAAGAAAGGTGAAAACCTTTAAACCTTGGAAGATATGATCATCGGGGGTCAATCCTTAATCGTGGGCTAGGCCAAAGGAAACAGTAGCGTACCTTAAGTGCGAGGGAGAGGTGGCCAACCTCTTGGTCATTGAACCTTTTACTGGTATCATGTATTGTTATTTAAAACTTGGAAAAAATAAACGTTAAGAATATATTGTCCTTAAACTAATAAGAGTCTTAAATGAATATGTGAACAGATATATATTACCAAATTTTAAGATCCTTGATCCTTTAAGGATACTCGATTTTGATCAGAAAAAGTGCTTCTTGAGATGAATAGCATTCCATGCTCTTGGTAACCTGTCGCCTTCCATGGTGAGAAAATGATATGCCCCTTTTCCTGCTTCCGACTCGATCAGATAGGGACCTTCCCACGTAGGTGCTAGCTTTCCATTCGCCGGATTGGTTGTATTTTGGAAGGCTTTCCTCAAGACCAGATCTCCTTCTTGAGATCTTCTGATCCTTATACTCTTGTTGTATGCCCCATCTACCCTTTGTTGATATGCTGCCATTCTGATTTTGGCTAGATCTCTCAGCTCTTCAACAGTATCCAAGTCTTCGAGAAGGATCTCATTATTGGCTTCAGGATCATGGATGCTTGTTCTGGCTGTAGGAATCACAATCTCTGTAGGAATTACAGCCTCCGAGCCAAACACAATGAGAAATGTGTTTGACCTGTTGCATTCTTGGGTGTTGTTCTATCAGCCCAAAGAACATAAGGAAGTTCCTCAGCCCACATTCCTTTCTTGGATCTCTTCAAGTTGTTGATGATGATCTTGTTACTTGATTCTGCTTGGCCATTGGCTTGAAGGTGAACTGGTGTGGAAGTAATCATCTTGATGCCCCAACTGTCACAAAAGTTAGTAGTTTTTTTCCCAATAAACTGGGATCCATTATCACAAACAGTTTCAGATGGGATACCAAATCTAGTTATAATATTTCTTTTAATGAAGGATATAACTTCCCTTTCTCTTTCTCGGACTTGGAAGAATGCTTCTGCCTCAATCCATTTAGAGAAGTAGTCTGTCATAGCAAGCATAAAGACCTTTCCTCCTGGTGCCGCCGGCTGGTGAAGGATGTTTCCATGCCTTTGGCAAGTATCACACTTCTTTGAGTATTCCATTGCATCCTTCTTCATTGTTGTCCAGAAGTATCTAGTCCTAGGTATCCTGGAGAATAATATTCTTCCCCCTGTGTGGTTGCCGCAGTCACCTTCGTGGAAGTCTTGGAGTACCTCTTGTATTTCAGGATCCTCAACGAGTCTCAAATAGGGACCTGCAAAAGACTTTTTGTATACACTATCTTGTAAAATAATGAATTGTGATACCTTCAATCTGAAAGCTTTAGGGTTTTCCCCTGTAGGGATTTTTCCATATTGGCGGAATTTTTGAATTGGAAGGATCCAAGATCTTGATTTTGGAGAGGAAGAAGGATCCTTAATGTCACGCACTGCCAAATTTTCAGCCCGTTTCACCGCGTTTCCGGAACATTCCGGTGCGTCCAAGAGACATCCGGAGCTGCTGGAGGTACTCACAACATGCTGGACGAAATGGGACTGTTTGGGACAGCCTAGAACAGCCCACAACAGATCCGGAACAGCCTAGAATGGCTGCACAAATCTGCCATATGGAAGCTGCTAGAAACTGCCCAAAGGATGGTTCTAGAGCTGCACATTTCAGCCCCAAAATGGATGCCAAATGAAGCTTCTAGACCAGCCCACAATGATCATGATGGCTGGATATTTTGCTGCCACAAGAACCCTCTAGATAAGTCATGATAGATCTTGAATGGCTGGATATTTTCTTAAGAAATCTCTAGATATCAACATGTATAATCTATGTTTAGAAGGATCTAGATTAAGAAGGCTCTAGATTAGCCCTTACTAGTATAAATAGGGCATGTAAGGCTCATTTTGGGAACAACCCAAGCTCTTGTACTCAAAGCACTTGTAACCTATCTTCCTACTAATATAAACTCTTTACTTGTGTACTTGTGTTCATGTATTACAAGCATCTCACTCTTGTTTAAACACAAGCATCATTACTTGCAACATTGCAAGGCAACACACTTTACTAAAGACTTCCGCTGCCAAAACACTACAAACCTAACCATCAAGGCTTACTTAGACCAAGTTCTAAGGCCGCACGCGAGTCAAAGAAATAACTCCGTGACAGTTGGTATCAGAGCGCGCTCGATTCATTGGGATGGCATCTGAAAAAAAGGTCGAAGATCTAATCCTCACCACGGGAGCAGAAACTCAGAAAGGAAAAAAGTCTGCTAAGGAGCTGATTGCGTCCTTAGACAAACGAGTCAAAGACACAGAAGTGCATGTCGATGCGCTCAGAGCTGAATTCGACACGTATAGGAATATGTCGATGAATCCCTACACAAAATAGTCCCCATGGAAAGCAACTTTGGAAAACTACGAGAAGAGTTTAAACTTGCAATCACGCTGATGAAAACCGAAATAAAAGAACTACTAATAAACGAGCTGGGGAAGATTCAAGAAAGCTTTGAACGCAAACTTGCGGCACATGAAGGAAGCTTCAAAGAATTACAAGCAGAAGTGAAGATACTCAAGCAAGCCTTTGCAAATGGAGGCGATGTTGGAGGCACCACTAAGGTGGATCACCCGAAACCAACACCATTTGTTGGCAAGAGAGAAGCACGAGCCGTGGACGATTACCTTTGGGAAGTTGAACAATACTTCAAAGGCATGGAGATAAGAGACGACGCCAAGAAAATCAATACGGCGGAACTCTATCTAAAAGACACCGCTGCACTATGGTGGCGACGTAAAAACATGGAGATTGAACAAGGTACGTGTACCCTTACCACATGGGATGGTTTCGTCAAATAAATCAAGAAACAATTCTATCTGGAAAGAGCCCAACATGAAGCAAAGATCCGACTTCGAAACCTTAAACAAAAGGGATCACTTAAAGAGTACATCACCGAATTTACTAATCTCGTACTCGAAATTCCGGATCTTTCACCTGAAGATTCTCTAATAAACTTCATCGATGGCTTACAATATTGGGCCAAAACGGAACTTGAACGCCGAAACGTTCAAGACTTGTCATCAGCCATCGCTGCTGCCGAAAACTTGGCCGATCGTTCCGAGCAACGATCACCAAGGCCCACATCTGTGGATCGCAAAAACGAAACTGGTGGGGGAGCCAAACCCATCAGCAATTACAATCAAAATCGAAGAGATGACACGAGAAAACCAGCATACCAACCAAGATATGGCAAAGAACCAATGACGAGTAAGAATTGTTTTCTCTGTGATGGGCCACATGACACACGAGATTGCCAAAGAAATCCAAGTTGACAGCTTTGATAAAGACTGAAGAAGAACCCGACGAAACTGAGGAAGTTCGTCTAGGAGCGGTGCAACTACAATTGTTAAACACCTTAATCGCTCAACAAGGAAGACTTTCTCCAATAGCAAACCATAGTAACCCGACATCTGTCGAGGGAAAACCAAAGGGACTTCGCTTCGTTACCCTAGAAATCCGAGGGCAACAAGTGAAGGCGCTAGTCGATACAGGCGCAAGTCACAATTTTATAACTCTTGAGATGGCCAGGAGGTTCGGCATAAGAATTACAACTCAGGAGGCCTGGATCAAACCCGCATCCGGAGACGCCCAACCAATCCAAGGAGTAGCCTGGGGAGTAAGAGCCAAGATTGGTGCGTGGACCGGTAAAATGCATTTCTCCATGGCACCCCTAGATGACTACGATATCATACTTGGGATGGAGTTCTTTCGAAAAACCGGGGCTGCCATTGCACCAAGCATGAGCACTCTTTGCATAATCAAAGAAGATCAAGTGTACACAATAGCCATGGAATCCGGAAAAACCAAACGAGAGACTACCATAGCCGCTTTATGACTCATCCACTCAAGCCGAGGGTTAAAGACTCGCAACGAGGGCGTTGCGAAATCAGGTAGGGGAGAATGTCACGCACCGCCAAATTTTCAGCCCGTTTCACCGCGTTTTCGGAACATTCCGGTGCGTCCAAGAGACATCCGGAGCTGCTGGAGGTACTCACAACATGCTGGACGAAATGGGACTGTTTGGGACAGCCTAGAACAACCCACAACAGATCTGGAACACCCTAGAATGGCTGCACAAATCTGCCATATGGAAGCTGCTAGAAACTGCCCAAAGGATGGTTCTAGAGCTGCACATTTCAGCCCCAAAATGGCTGCCAAATGAAGCTTCTAGACCAGCCCACAATGATCATGATGGCTGGATATTTTGCTGCCACAAGAACCCTCTAGATAAGTCATGATAGATCTTGAATGGCTTGATATGTTCTTAAGAAATCTCTAGATATCAACATGTATAATCTATGTTTAGAAGGATCTAGATTAAGAAGGCTCTAGATCAGCCCTAACTAGTATAAATAGGGCATGTTAGGCTCATTTTGGGAACAACCCAAGCTCTTGTACTCAAAGCACTTGTAACCTATCTTCCTACTAATATACACTCTTTACTTGTGTACTTGTGTTCATGTATTACAAGCATCTCACTCTTGTTTAAACACAAGCATCAATACTTGCAACATTGCAAGGCAACACACTTTACTAAAGACTTCCGCTGCCAAAACACTACAAACCTAACCATCAAGGCTTACTTAGACCAAGTTCTAAGGCCGCACGCGAGTCAAAGAAATAACTCCGTGACATTAAGCTCTTTTGTGCAATCCACTGTTACCTCCACAGCTTCCTGTTCTCCAATTACCGGAGACAATATATGAATGATAGGTATCTTTACATCATCTGGAATCTTTAACGATGATTCTAAGTTCGCTAAGGCATCTGCCCTCGCATTTTCTTCTCTTGGTACCTGCATGATACTAAACAACTCGAAGGATTTTGCTAATTCCTTCACAATTTCTAAATACTTGATCATATTCTCACCTTTCACGGTATAAGAGCAGTTAAAGTGGTTAGTTATGAGTAAAAAATCTATATAAACTTGAAGATACATGATCCTCATTTGTTTGGCTAAAAGTAAACCTGTGATAAGTGCTTCATATTCTGCCTCATTGTTGGTGGCTTGGAATATACATGCAATGGACTGGGTATTATGTCCCCCTGTGGCGATTTCAGTAGGATACCCAATCTTGTTCCTCTTATGTTGGATGCTTCATCAGTAAAGAGGATCCAAGGATCCTTGGTTTCTTCCAGTTGCTGAACTTCCAAATCAGCCTCCTTCTGCATGTCACTACTGAATCAGCCACAAAGTTTGCAAGCGCTTGTGACTTGATGGTTGTTCTGGGCTCATACTGAATATCATATGCACTCAGCTTCACGGCCCACTTGGCCATCTTTCCTGAAAATTTTGGCTTTCTAAGCACATTCTTAACATGATAATTAGTTCTTAAAACATTAGTATGTGTTTCAAAATAGTGTCTCAACTTGGTTGAGGCCATAATCAAAGCCAGAATTAATTTTTCAAGGTGAGAATACCTGACCTCTGCATCTAAGAGGCATTTACTTACGTAATATACCGGGTGATGTTGTCCTCTGCATTACCTGACACGACTAAGTGTAAAGACAGCGGCTCACCATCAATTGGCTTCATCAAAGCAGGCGCCGAGGATAGATAATCCTTAAGATCCTTTAGTGCATCCTCATGCCTTTGAGTCCACTCAAACTTCTTATTCTTCCTCAATATATCATATAAGTCTTTGCACTTCTCTGAGGATCTTGAAATGAATCTGTTGAGAGCAGCTACTCTTCCCGTCAGTCTTTGGACATCCTTATCATTCACAGGAGACTTCAAATTGATGATGGCTTCTATCTGCTCGGGGCTCGCTTCTATTCCTCCCTTGGTCACCATGTATCCAAGAAATTTTCTAGCCTTAACACCAAAATGACATTTTGACGGGTTCAGCTTCATGTTGTACTGATCCAAGATATTGAATGCTTCTTCAAGATCTCTGAGGTGATCTCAACCCTTTTTGACTTCACCACCATGTCATCTATGTAGACCTCTATGGTCTTGCCTAATCGATCCTTGAACATCATGTTGACTAATATTTGATATGTTCCCCCTGCATTTCTTAGTCCGAATGGCATAGCAATATAATACTATATGCCGGTAGGAGTCATGAATGTTGTATCCTCTTGATCAGATGGTTCCATCTGAATTTTTTGAAATCCAGAGGAAGCATCTATAAAGGTATGCATCTCATGTCCTGCCGTCACATCCACCATGGAGTCTATATGTGGTAATGGGAAAGGATCCTTGGTGCATGCCCTGTTTAATTCGGTGAAATCGACACACACCCTCCACTTTCCATTCTTTTTAGAAACAACAACCACATTAGCCAACCAACGAGGATACTTAACCTCTCTGATAATACGCCTTAAGAAGTTTCTCAACTTCTTTTTGTATGATCGCGTTCCTCTCAGAGCGAATTTCCTTCGCTTCTGATGGACGGGTTTAATAGAATGATCAAGGCCTAACTTATGAGTAATTACCTCCTAGAAATACCTGTCATGTCTGAATGTCTGAAGGCAAAGGTGGATTTTCGTCGCTTTAGGAAGGATACTATATCCTCCTCGATATCATTTGCGATACTGGATCCATGGAAAACTTTCACGGCTGGATCCTCGGGATCTAAGGATACTTCTTTTATATCTCGCTCTCGAGCCTTCAGCACGTTCCTAGGATGCTGTTGTGGTTGTTATGCTATCGGTTGTTTAGTTGTTGGCTTCATGTTTGAAGAATAATAATTCTTTGCTTCCACTTGGTCACCATCTATCCTTACTACCCCCAAGGAGTTGGTAGCTTGATGCACTGATGGTAAGTAGAGGCTACAGCCTTCATTCCGTGTAGCCAAGGCCTGCCCAGAATAACATTGCAACAATATAGGTTATCAATAACACAAAAATTTTTTTATAAAAGTTTAACCCTTCAATGTATATTGGGATTTTGATGTCACCAAATGTTTTCTTGGTTTCGCCACTGAAGCCAACTAGCATCGACGTCCTCGTTATGATCTCCGAGTCTAGGATATTCATTTTATAGAGTGCATCGTGCTGGATGATGTTAACTGAGCTTCCACCATCGACTAGGATCCTGGGTACATAATGGTTAGTAATAAACAAAGTTACAATCAAACCATCATGGTGAGGATCCTGGATGCTTGATTTATCTTCTTCATCAAAGAAGATTCTTTTGTCAGTCGTCAAAGTGGTGGATATGACCGGTCGTTCTCCATTCTCCAGCTTGGTTTCTTTGGCGTGCCTTTTTGCCGAAGAGAAAGAAGTGTCGCATATATCTGAGCCACCGGAGATGGAGTTGATCACTTGAGTATCTGGTGGGGGCGGAGTCTCCTTTCGAGGGACCTCTTCAGGATCCTGAATCCTTGACTTTTTTTCTCCCCAAGAGTTCCTTAAAATGGCATTTGCTTAGGAGGTATCCAATTTCCCTCCTTAAACCAATGTAGTCATCCGTCGTATGGCCAAAATCCTCATGGAATGCACACCATTTGGATTTGTCTCTGAAGGTCGTTGACTTCTCGTTCTTTCGAGGCCACCTTGCTTTCTCTCCTAGATCCTTCAAGGCACAAATCAAGCCATGGGTATCCACAGAGAAGCAATACTCTGAGATGTTTGGGTAATTTTCATCATAATCTCCTTCTTCAACTGCTCGGACGTTTTGACTGTTGAATTTGGAGTAAGGCTTCGTGTTGTTGTTTCTGAACGAGGATCCTTGTTTCTTATTAGGAGATTCTTTCTTCGTTTGAGCCCCTAACCGTTCTTGGATCCTTTTGTCATCCTCCAGCCGTATGAATCTAAGTGCCTTGTTCCTTACTTCATCTAAAGTCCTGCAAGGAGTCATCACAAGATCGTCATAAAAATGGGAGCCCCTATTTAGTCCCATCTTGAACGCTTCCACAGTCGTAGCAATATCAAGATTAGGTATCTCTAGGGCCTCCCTGCCAAACCCCGTAACAAAATCCCTAAGGGATTCATCATTAGGTTGGACAACTCTATATAAGTCACTAGTTAGTTTCTCAAATTTCCTACTGCAAGAAAATTGGCTGTTGAACAAGTTAACTAAACGTGAAAAAGAAGTAACAGAAAAGGGAGGATGACTTAGCAGCCATTTTAACGCAGATCTTGTTAGTGGGGATCCGAAACCCTTGCATAGACAAGCCTCCTTGAGTCTTTCAGGGATCGGATTGATCTCCATCCTCTCCCTGTATTGAACTACATGCTCTTCGGGATCAGTTGTTCCATCATACACCTTCATGTTGGGTGTCTGAAATCGCTTCGAGATTTCAGCATCACAAATAGGTGGAGCAAATCTGGACAACTTGTGGCTTCCTTCTGGTATTTTAGGGATCGAACGAACCACCTCTGGCACGTTGGATATCATATCCTTAAGTTTCGCAATTCCTTAGCCATAGCTTGGTTGATACCTGCATCCTACATGGACTACGATTAGCATCTAAGGATATAGGATCATATATGTTACCTCTTTGTTGCGTGAACGTCGGCATTCCAAAAGAATAGCGGAGGTAAGAAGCGTATGCTACTGGAGTTGGTCCACTAGAGGCAATGGTTTGCATGGGGATAATATCTCCTTCATGGACCTCCGAAGACCTCTGCTGTTGAATTCTGGAGGATCCTTGATTCTGGAGGAAGGATCCTTGATTCTGGATGAAGGATCCTTGAGGCTGGGAGTTGAAGGATACTTGATGATACAATCCAGAGGATCCTGGTTGAAGGATTGATGTTCCTTGCTGGGGGAGAGAGGATCCTTGAGCTTGTAGACCCAAGAACCCTGGATTAAGTATAGATGATCCTTGTTGGAAAACTGAGGATCCCTGAGCTTGCTGACCCATGGACCTCTGGTGAAGGATAGATGATCCTTGCTGGAAAATTGAGGATCCCTGAGTTTGCTGACTCATGGATCCCGGTTGAAGGATAGATGATCCTTGTGCATGTTGAGCCATGGATCCTGACATGAGGTCGAAGACTCACTCAAAAATAAACCGATTATAACTAATTAGATAGCGGTAAGCGGGTGTCGAACACAAGGAGTTTCTGGAAAATGTGTTACTAAGTAGCTTTGTAACTAATCTATATTAAACTAAGAGCAAAAATTAAAATTTATGATTTGGTTGTTTGGTTTGATTTAACAATAAGAACTAAAGATAATTTAACAAGTTTAAAATCAATATGAGAAAATATGTCTTCCCTCGGTTTCAGGTTTCTATGAATGTCAAAGTTAATGTTTAAACTAAGATGAAAAATAGAATAAGTTCGTGTTTATGTAAACGATTGCGATAATTGAAGATCAAGTACTTGGATTATATAACGCAAGGTAATCACTCAAAAACCAATTAGTTTATCCAACCCCGAATCCCTCCCGATTAATCTCGATCGCTTAAAGCACCAAGAGCTGACGGTTTAGAACACGAATTCAATAAACTAACAATCTATCAACCAATGCATAAACACCATAATAATGAAATCAATAAGATTAAACTATTATCTCAGAAATTGCATAAACATTCATAAATAAACCTTACAATCCGAAGGAAAACACAAAGGGATTTAGCCGAGCATGATTCGGTTCATCATAACTTTCTCGTTTCAACTCCGTTTTCTTCATCGTTTTCGCCCACGTTCTCGTAATTACATCCTCTATATTCTCCTACCTACAATTATATGAGTAACCATAGTAAACTAATTCCACAAAATAAACCGATTGTATGTATGGTTATTAACGATCTTTTATCCCTTAAGGGTTGTCCAGTGGACCACCCGTCACATTCTCACACTTACCCGTTGATTTCCCTCAAGAAACTCAATCATTCAAAGTTAAACATTAACTCATTCAACAAACCACATCTCGATTAAGGTCCCAAGTCATACCCTATTCCCACATGTTTCGTATTTGCACTATTAATGCGTTTATTTATCAAACCTAGAAATTCAACCAAACCTAACACTTTTCCTGTTTTTCTTTCACGTAACACACCCCTCTCAAACTTTCCACTCAATACTTTTCTCAAAGCTAGCTTGATGCGCTAGTCCACCAAAATGCACGTGCGCCAATCTACTATAATAAGCTTGTGTAACTATCGAACCTCCACCTATTGAATGCATAGACATTCGCACAAATCAAGAGGGCTTATTATGGGTTGTAACGGGGCCAAGTGTTCGGGTACGGATAGGGAATATTGAAAGTAGCTCAGGCGACCCGATCCGGCTTATTACATACATTATAAGAAAACCTAAGAAATAAAATAAACAACTACAAACACCACTAACTTTCTTTCTCTCTCTCTCTTTTTGAATTTCGATACTTTAAATAATTAATCTCATTTTTTTTTGCATATCCTCAATAGTCTAATAAACATAATACTAACTTCTCATATCAATTATCAAACAACAATACAATTACAAGAAATAACTTACTAAGCCGGATCGTCTCGCAAATGTAACAACGGGGTTGATTGAAAAATAATAGGTCCAACAAATGGCTTCTAAAGGAACCAACCCCCCGCCCCTTTCGTTAACCACGCTCATATGTATAATGTATGAGGCCCAACCCCCAAAACCCACACTCGCACTCATCCAGACGACGCTATACATAAATGCCTCTGTCATTTTTGCACTAATGCCAAGCTAAGGTTTCGGAACGCATTCATTACACAAGTTCCAACAAGAAAGGTCTCACTGATATCTTCAAATAATGCCAACCATGAAAACCCGTGGTATAAAGTTCCAACCCAAAATTTGTTAACGACATGTTACGTGAAATAAATAACCAAAAACATGTCACTCTTGGCTGAAAATCTATTACCATTTCTTTTAAAACTTTGCAACACTCACACACGGAAATTATGACCATGAAAAGGGATCTTTATCTCAACACATCTTTTGAACCACAAACAAAAAATTTCTCAAAAATTTTGAAATTTCTTAAAAATATCTCCACATCCCCACACTTGGGATACATTGTCCCCAAGTATGGTTTTGGCACATTTTTTTTTAATTTTTTTAAACATGAAAATTACCCTACACCTAACACAGTGTCGAAGAGAAATCCATAAGAATTTCCCCACACTTGGTTTTTGCTTAGATGATATGCTTAAAATACCATTAATAACAAACAAACTAGAAATTATAATACAAAATAAAAATAAAAATATACAAAATAAACAATTACCACCTTTTTGAAACTTTATGACATTCAAGGTGGGTGACTAGCCCACTCCCGTGCAGCCTTCTCGTTATCAGCACGCTCTTTTTCAAGCAATTGTTGCCAGTCTACTTGCAAACCAGGGTCGGGCCCGAACATCCTCAATCTCCACCATGGATCATTTAGGATAGGTTGATGTCTCACTTTCGTCTTCCTTGGCCGACCACTTTTTTCTGCTACATTCTCACTCTGTTGATGCTCCACTTCTTTCTTCTCAACTCACCTGTCAATCACAAAACACTTCACTTTCGTGTGATCCTTGCTCAAGGTTACATACTTGTTAAAAAAATCCGCCTTCAGGCTTTCCTTGTCACAAGAGGGCCAGTAGTATTTTCAAATAATAATAACCATTTATCACGATTCCCAAATTTAATGCCCAATGTCACTTTAGCACAATCAATCACTGCAAATGAAGTGGCAAGGAAGGGTCTACCCAATATGACCGTGGGTTACGTGTTAGTTACATTTTTAGCATAATCAAGCACTAAAAAGTCAACTGGGTAACAGAAGTCCTCCACATGTACCATCACATTATATATCATGCCTCGGGGAAGTGTATGGGTTAGATCCGCTAATACTACGGTGGTGTTTACTTTTTATAGCTGACCAAACTCATACTGATCATATAAACTACCGGGCATGATACTAACACAAGCTCCAAGATCTAGCAGTGCCCGATCAGTTTTAAATTCACCAATTTGGATTGGGGCAAACTTGGGTCTTGTAATTTACTCGGGATAATATTATTATCAACCCTCTCATCCCTTATTTTGGTTAATTTGTCATTTAAACATTTATCACAAGAACATCTTTCACAAAAAGTTGTTTCGTTCGGTTGTAATTCAGAGTTATTATGAAAAATTGTTTTATAATTACCCACATTTTCAATCTCATCACTAATATCTTCCACCACCTTCTCAACAAACTGTGGTGTTGGATCACTTTGAACACTAGAAATTTTAAAATTAGGTAAAAGACTTACTGCGTTGATATGCACGTTGTTCCCCTTCTTTAAGCTCGAGCTGTTTTTCTTCAAATTCGCCACATCGGTTGCAAGTTGACCCATTTGAGTGGTCAACGATTGGATGGATTTGTCACGGATTTCATTCTTTTGCATGCACACTTCATCAAGTTGATTTCTCCGTTGCATATCTTGTTGAATCATCTTTAACATGCCCATGACTTCATTCCCACTTGATGAACTTTGACCCGCGACCCCACTTTGACCGCCATCCCCTTGACCTTGAAACCCTTGATTATTCCCGCAATTAAAATTACCTTTATTGTTATATTGTTGGCGAGGAACAAAATTTCTTTGATTCCCTTGGAAATTAGGGTTGGATTGAGTAGTCGGATTTCCATAACGAAAATTCGGATGATTTCTCAACCCGGGGTGGTAAGTGTTGGAGTTCATGTTGTAATTTATACCAACTTCCCCTTGAAGTTCATTCACCCCATCTACTTGTACTTGTCCCACCGTACACACCTCCGAAGCATGGACCATATCATTACAATTTGTACAAACATCGATTACCTGATTAGTAGCTTGTACCCCTCCTTTCACGGCTTGTACTTGTGGTCTTCCAATTGTCGGCCTTGCTATTCTTCCGGTTTGAGCCTTTCTCTTTGATGTGACTGCCATTTGCTCCATATATGCCTAATCATCTTGTTCATAATTAGTACCAAATGTATCATTTGTGATCGATCTCAAATCCCACTCATCTTCCATACTCAACCCCTCATGAAAAGCATTCAACAATTCCCAAAGAGCAATACCATGATGAGGACAATTTTTAATCATCATGTTAAACCGCTCGAATGCTTCATGAAACATCTCACCTGATTGTTGTTGGAAAGTTCTCAAACTCCTTCTTTCATCATTGGTCTTTTGGGCCATGTAGAATTCTTTCAAGAATCTTTGTTGCATCTCGGCCCAAGTATAGATGGATGCGAAAGGCAATGTGTAAAACCATCTCTTCGCATTGTCTTCCGATGAAAATTGAAATAATACTAACTTAACATCATCCGATGTAAAACGTTGACCCCCAATCGTGTTGCAAATAGAGTCATATGCCTCCAAGTGAAAGTAAGGTTCCTCCGTGGCTATACCCTTATACTTAGGTAGACTTTGGAGGGAATTTGTTCTCACCTCAAATGTCCTCCCTTGTTGATTATGAGGAATAACCGCCGGAGATGGGTTATTAGTAATTATCAGACAGAAATGAGCTTCAATACCCCTTACCATCTCTCTTGCATGTCTTCTTTGTAGCCCCATTGTTACTCTTGGTTGATCCATTTGCCTGTAATCGGGTCTTGGAGGTGCAAATTGTTGAAATTGTGGTTGGGGCATTTGTTGTTAAAACTGTTGATCTTGTTGTTGCCCATTTGCCTGTAAGTGGTATGCTTTGGCTTAATAGAGTTCATGCTCTTTCCTAACTCTCCAGGTAAGCAACCGGTTCCCGCGTCTGATTGGGATTTATACGCATTGCTTATACTTAGGTTTCAATAACCTTGGTGTCAAGAGTTTCGGAAAACAGGCACGTCCCCTTTACAGTTTACTACATATGCGCCATATAGAACCATCTTTAAGAAAAATAAATATCGGAACATCACAATAAAAATCAATAATTAAAAATTTTGGAAAACTCTTTGTTTTTAGGCATAAGCCTTGGACTTGTGTGTGCTTGTGTAATTGAAGTAATTGAAGTAATTGAATCATCAGTATAATAGTATTTGCGTACATGAGGCATAAACAAATCAATAATAACCAAATAATGTGCATTGAACAATCAAATTAGGCTCACATAATTTCTAATCATGCAATATAAACAATTAAGCAAATAAACTATAACCAACTAGAACACTACGTCTAATGTCCTATCTTATAGTCACGGCTCTGATACCAATCTGTAACACCCCAGCTAAAGCGGAAACGCCTGAGTGTGACGTACAGATTGCCCAAAACACATGTGACACTATTAAGTGATAATATTATCTTTAGTTCATTCCAAAGCATCAAGTACACAATTTATTTCGAATGAACAAACACAAGGGAAAAGGAACAAAACAAACATCTTCTTGTTTATTATCTAGATAACCTAACTTCTAGTATCCTCTTCATTTCATCCTCTAATGAAAGTACATGTAGCATATATACAAAATAAAGTTAACTAATTGAATAGTTGGTGAGTTCACACAGTTTAAATACTACATAAAAACCATACAATTCCATGAAAACTTGTGAAAAACACATAAGAGTTCTTTACACTAGAAACAATGGTCCATGAGTGTAAAGAATAAATGAAGGTCTTTTCCAGTTGGGATTGTGCACCAACGTACTCAGATCGGAGTCCCTTTTCCACCAGAAACAAATGGTCCATGGGTGCAAAGGGGGGCATATGATCATACTTATCGAAGAAATCCATGCACGTAGTAATTGAGCAAGTAACAAGTAAACACACAAGTCCATGATGCGAATTGTAGTTTGTAAATAATAAAATAAACAGAATTGAATTTTGATAGGATATATATGCTACCCCCAAAAGTAATAAAAAGGTAAAAAGGGGGTGTGAGAAACTCACCTTGAAATTGAAGACAAACTTGAAATATAAGAGAAAGTACGTAAATGAAACCGAAGCAATTGAACGCCACGAACTAGAATTTAAAAGTACAAAAATCAATATTAACTAACGACTTAAAAAGTAAATAAATCGGGTTGTTGGGAATTAGAAGTGTTGAATGTATATTTTATTATGGAATTGGGTGTTATAATATTATTTTATACATTAACGAATTATTAATAAATTATTAAATTAATATTAGTTTAAATTACGAGATTAATATCAAATTTGAAAACGAATATTAAAGCTCAACGAATGAAAACAAAAGTCTGGTTTAGGTGAAAAGTGTTTAATATCATTTACAACTTATTTTATTTAACATAAAAAAATGACATTATTTAATTTATCATAATTTTTAATATATTAATTTGATTTATAAGAAAAAAAAAAGAAATGTTTAAAAATAAAATACCAAAAAAAAATATGTTCTGACCCGGGTTCGAACCCGGGTCTATGCTGTGAAACAAACATGAATTAACCATAGGACCAGGCTGTTTTCATTGTTAGCTGATGGAAACAAATACTTATAAACACAATGCCCAACTTTATCTTCTTCATGAAAACCCTAGATTTCAATCCGTTAATCCGTTCTATGTTTGGTCAATTAAGTTTAGGGGTTTTATTAGTCGCTTAAAAACATTGCAAATATATGTAATTTTTACCTCTAACTTTGTCGGAATGATGGAGAACAAGTCTCGCCGGAAAACGGGTTTCGCCAGATAATTTAGAGGTTTATAGAGTGTTTTAGATAGATGTGAAAGTGTGAGCGAGTTTAGACGAAGCCTGGGGTTCTATTTATAGTGCTAATTGGAACGTTGAGGCTTAATTGGTAGTTAATTGATGTTTATTATTTTCCGGCGGTTCGGGATTTAATCGACCGTTTAAGGATCGTTATCACAAATTATTATTGATTATTATGATCCGTCGTTACGTTGTAAAGTCATTATAATTTATTAATAGAGTTTTGACGCAATTTTAATGGGGTTTAAAGGGGTAGGCCGGAGCCGTCGGGCTCGCCGGAGAATCGGCCGGAAAACCGAAGGTAGGGAGACGGGATGGGGGCTGGGTTGGGATTTAAAATAATTTAATTACATTTTACACTTTTAACCCTCAACTTTTAATTAACTTTAAAACTGATTTTAAAATATATTTATAATATAAACCTTTAACTTTAAAATGTTATATATAAAAGAAAAGTTTATTTTCTTGAATAATTTACGATTACACCCGGATAGTTTGCGACTCGTTTAAATATTGACATTTAAATTCCGGAGTTTTGTTATTTAAACAAAATGAATAGAATGTGCTTGAACTATAATTTAATTATCGTGAATATATAATAAACAAAAGATACAAATACATCGAGACATCGAAACATGTCTATTAACGAACATAATAGAAACACACAAGATGTAACTTGAAATAGATATTTATATTAATACATATATTTATAAATAAAGAAAATTTAAAATGGGTCAGGTTTTCGGGTTTGAAAAGTAACGAATGTTACAGTAAGTAACAAAAAGAAGAAAAATAATTAATTCAACTTCCTTGGAGCAAGAGTCCGATCGACAGCTCCTCCTTTAAAGGGAAATTCGTTTTTTTTTTTTTTGCAATTGTTGAGCCAAAGGAAGAAGAAGTAAGCCAAGGAGGGTTCGGTACAGCAGCTAGGGGCAATATACATTCATAAACTCAGCCATAATCATAAGTAATACATCCATAAACTTGGTCTTTTGTTCAAGAACCCTAACTTGTTAAGTTTAATATTTTATGTTGGATTGTTTTGCAAGTAACTTAGAGATTGACTTGTGCTTTATTGTTCTTGATCATTGAATGAGTTTTATTATGTTTATGTTGATGTTTATGATGTTTAAATCCACTGTTAGCTGCTGTCCAAAATCAATGATAGGCTAAATTAGTTAGTTCTACCTAGGTTAGATGATTATTGTTAGGTTTTAGTAAGTAGTTTGGATTGTTGATGATCATGGCTTGAATTGTTAATGTAACGTTTGTTTTAACATTGAATTAAGTTGTGTTTAGCGGCTGTGAATTTGTTAATTACACTCTTTTACCTCTTGCTTTGATTAATTGAATGAGTTTTGATTGATTGTTGCTTGTTAGAACTCTTTACTTGGTGTTTAGGGTTTGTTTGTGGGAAGTACAACCGTAGGGTTTAAGTGAGTGTATTAATTGAATATAATCAGCGGGTAGACACCTTCTTAGAGACCGAGAGGTGATAGGAAGTAAACTCGTCTCATAGCTTTTACTTGTTAGGATTAGGATCGCGCGAGAGCGGGTTCGGTTCTTGTCGGGTTTGGGATTGTGAGCGATTAGTTGACCTAGTTTAAGTTGAAATAAATTGTTCCTCTATCCTTAGTTGCGTAGTATTCGTCTCCATTAGGGTAGTGTGTCGGTGAGACCGAGAGGAGAGTCGGCATTAGAGCACTTTAACAATTCGTCACCCGGTTTTGTTCTTAAAATCAATTTAAGGGTAGGTTAGGGTTTGTTAGTGAGACCGAGAGGTAATCTAGCTTCCTGAGTGAACCTTAGTTGTGTCATTCCTTAGGAACCGGTGTCGTGAGATTCAACAATCCATTAGCTTATTATACCTGCAATAGGATTCTTGCCTAGGTAGACGTTTTCCCATTGATAAATCTTATTTTCACAGTTTCGTCTAGTTTTCTTAATTTAAGTCTTTTAAGTTAATTTAAGTTAGGTTAAGTAGTTAATAATTAAAAAACTATTAAAAAAATATATTATTCTTAGGTGAGTCTTATTTAGGGTTAAGTATTAGATACGTTTTCGAGTGTCCTTGTGTTCGATACTCGGACTTCCTTAGTGCTATACTATTAGTGATCGGTACACTTGCCGGTTTTGTGTGGCTTCTTTAGGATTTTCGTTTAATAAATTTAAAGCTTAGTTGTGAGAGCATCATTTTACACACATAATTGGCTGTCAAACCCATATCCGTATCCATCACCTTGTGTTCTTGAATGTTGCATGAAAGGTGGGGGTTGATATTGGTAGCTTGATTGTGATTGTTGAAAGGTTGGTTGTGGGTTTTGTTGAGATGACGATGCACCAAAGGTAGGAAAAAGGTTGGAAATAGATGGCAATGTGGATGATGCTGAGTAGGTGTAATGAGCAGCTATGGGTTTGGTTGTATGAGTTTGGTTTAATTCGCTTGATACGGTAGGTATGGTAGTAGTGATCGGTGGAGGTGGATTTGGTGGAGGTGTGGTTGGGATTGTTTGACCCGAAGTGGGAGTCGGTGAATCCATGGTGCTATTTGATGCGATGGAGAACCAAGAAGCTTGTTCTCCCTAAGTAGGACTCGGTTTCTCCGAAGTGTTCTATCAATCTCAGGATCGATAACTAGTGATGATGACTTGTTAGACCCTCTAGTATGCATACACCTGTAAGTACCTGCACATTAACACAACCAGCTTAAACCCGAAAATAACAAACACTAACTACAATAACTAACATACGTTGTGCACTACTCCCCGGCAACGGCGCCAAAATTTGACGTGCGGTCGAAGACTCACTCAAAAATAAACCGATTATAACTAATTAGATAGCGATAAGCGGGTGTCGTAAACAAGGAGTTTGTGGAAAATGTATTACTAAGTAGCTTTGTAACTAATCTATATTAAACTAAGTGCAAAAAGTAAAATCAATGATTCGGTTGTTTGGTTTGATTTAACAAAAAGAACTAAAGACAATTTAACAAGTTTAAAATCAATATGTGAAAATATGTCTTCCCTCGGTTTCAGGTTTCTATGAATGTCAAAGTTAATGTTTAAACTAAGATGAACAATAGAATAAGTTCATGTTTATGTAAACGATTGCGATAATTGAAGATCAAGTACTTGGATTATATAACGTAAGGTAATCACTCAAAAACCAATTAGTTTATCCAACCCTGAATCCCTCCTGATTAATCTCGATCGCTTAAAGCACCAAGAGCTGACGGTTTAGAACACGAATTTAATAAACAAACAATCTATCAATCAATGCATAAACACCATAATAATGAAATCAATAAGATTAAAATATTATCTCAGAATTGCATAAACATTCAACCAAACATTCATAAATAAACCTTACAATCCGAAGGAAAACACAAAGGGATTTAGCCGAGCATGATTCGGTTCATCATTCCTTAAATTAAAGTTTGAATATGAATCAAGATCGAGTCTCTAATGATTTCAACACTCACAGTTGATCTAAAGCACCTCCAAATCGCCCCTAGGTCGTCCTAAGATGAAAGATAAAGATAAGATGTCAAAATCCGTCCATAAAATGGCCTCTCAATCAACCTCTGCTTTGTCAACCATGCCCTCTACGGTTCCTCTCTCATCAAGGATGTTGCCGCCGATGCCTCCGCCAATCACGGGAGCACCTCAGCCTGCTGCTGCTGCTGGAAGCAAGACACAACTACCAATCTTCTAGAGCTCAAAAACCGCTGCTGCTGCGCCGGTGGTTAATACTAACAGTGATGTTTCATCTATGTTTTCGCAGGTTAAAGCATACATGGAGCAACAGAACAAGACCAACCTGAGGATCCTTCGTGAGATAGAAGATCTCAAGAAAAATAAGAGGCCAGCAGAGGATCACACTCCCCTGATAACCAGAATGCTGGATTTCACCAGTCCAGGATCCATGGCTTAGTTCACTCAAGGATCATCTATCCTTCAACAAGGGTCCATGTGTCAACAGACTCAAGGATCCTCACTGTTTCAGCCAGGATCATCTATCCTTCAACAAGGGTCCATGGGTCAACAGACTCAAGGATCCTCACTGTTTCACCCAGGATCATCTATCCTTCAACAAGGGTCTATGGGTCAACAGACTCAAGGATCTTCACTGTTTCAGCCAGGATCATCTATCCTTCAACAAGGGTCCATGGGTCAGCAAACTCAAGGATCTTCATACTTCCAACAAGGACCATCTATCCTTCAACCGAGATCCATGGGTCAACTAGCTCAAGGATCCTCAACTTTCCCACAAGGATCATCCATCCTTCAACCGGGATCCTCTGGATTGTATCACCATGGATCATATAATTCCCAACCTCAAGGATCCTTCTTTCAGGATCAAGGATCCTCAGGAGTTCAGTATCAGCGACCCTACGAAGTTCATGAAGGAGATATAATCCCCATACAAACCATAGCTTCTGGAGGACCAAATCCTATTGCAGACTCCTCTTATCCCAGCTACTCATCCGGGATGCCTACCTTTACCCAGCAAAGAGGTAACCCATATGATCCTATATCCTTTAACGCTAACCATGGTCCCGTGCTGGATACAGGTATTAACCAAGCTATGGCCAAGGAGTTATAAAAGCTCAAGGATATGACATCCAGTGTTCCCGGGGTGATACGACCAATCCCCGAGATACCTGAGGGAAGTCACAAGTTATCCAGATTTGCTCCACCTATCTGTGATGTTGAAATCCCGAAGCGGTTCCAGAACCCCAACATGAAGACTTATGATAGGACCACCGATCCTAAAGAGCACGTTGCACAATATAGGGAGCATATGGAGATCAACTCTATCCCGGAAAGACTCAAGGAAGCTTGCTTGTGCAAAGGCTTCGGATCCACACACACGGGATCCGCCTTAAAGTGGCTTCTAAGTCTTCCTCCCTTTTCAGTTACTTCATTTTCACATTTAGTTAACTTGTTTAACAGCCAATTAGCCTGAAGTAGGAAATTTGAGAAGTTAACTAGTGATTTATACCGAGTTATCCAACATAGTGATATATCCCTTAGGGATTTTTTAACGAGGTTCGGCAGGGAAGCTCTAGAAATCCCTAATCTTGACATGGCTACTTCTGTTGAAGCATTCAAGATGGGACTTCAGAGGGGCTCCCCCTTTTATGATGATCTTGTGATGACTCCTTGCATGTCTCTAGATGAAGTAAGAAACAGGGCACTCTGGTTCATACGATTAGAAGACGACAAGAGGATCCAGGATCGTCTGGGGGCTCAAACAAAACAGGAATCCCCTGACAAGAATAAAGGATCCTCATACAGGAACAACAACGCAAAGCCGTACACCAAGTTCAACAATCAAAACGTACGAGCAGTCGAAGAAGGAGATGATGATGAAGACTATCCCTGCATCTCCAAGTATTGTTTCTCCGTAGATACCCATGGCTTAATTTGTGCCATGAAGGATCTAGGGGAAAAAGCAAGGTGGCCCCGAAAGAACGCGAAGACTAGCACCTTCAAAGACAAGTCTAAGTGGTGTGCTTTCCACGAAGATTTTGGTCACATAACAGACGAGTGCACTGGCTTCAGGAGGGAAATTGGATACCTCCTGAGCAAGGGACACTTAAGAGATCTTGGGAAGGAAGAAATCCAAAATCCAGGATCCAGAAGATCTTCCACAAAAAGCAACGCCACCACCACCGGATGCTCACGTGATCAACTTCGTCTCCAAAGACTATGGCATATTTCAAACATCTTATCCTAAAGAAGAATTCAAGTTGGACGATGAAAGAAGGCCACTCATCCCCACTACTCGAATAACCGATGAAAGAATATTCTTCGATTCGAGTATCCAGGATCCTCACCAGGATGAGCTGGATGTGCGAATGGTCAATTTCATCTCTGGAGGATCCGACATATGTGGAACTTCCTTCTCTGTAGCAAAAGGCTCGCCAAAGAGATCAAGTTAGATAATGGAGACCGACTAATAGTATCCACCACTTTAACGACAGACAAAAGGATCTTCTTCGATGAGGAAGACAAACTAAACATCCATGATCCTCACCATGACGGTTTAATTATTACTTTATTTATCGCTAACCACTATGTACGCAGGATCCTAGTGGACGGTGGAAGCTCGGTCAACATCATCCAGCATGATGTCCTTAAGAAGATGAACATTCCAGATTCTGAGATCGTCCCTAGAACATCAGTGCTAGTCGATTTCAGCGGAGAAACCAAGAAGACATTGGGGGACATCAACCTCCCAAATTATATTGAAGGGTTAAATTTATATCAAAAATTATGTGTTATTGATAACCTTTCTTGTTGAAATGTTATTTTAGGTAGGCCCTGCCTCCATGGGATGAAGGCGGTGGCCTCAACTTACCACCAATGCATCAAACTACCTACCCCATGGGGAGTTGTGAAGATAGTTGGTGATCAGGCAGAGGCCATGAACTATTATTCCTCATCAATGAAGCCAACAGCCAAGCAGACCATAGCATAGCAACCACAGCAACATCCTAGGGACGTACTGGAAGCTCGGGAGAAAGATTTAAAGGAAGTATCCTTGGACCCCGAGGATCCAGATGTAAAGGTGTTCCTAGGATCCAGTATCCCCGATGAGATTGAGGAGGATATGATATCCTTCCTAAAACGAAGAAAATCCATGTTTGTCTTCAAACATTCACACATGACAGGTATTTCAAAGAGGTAATCACTCATAAGCTCGGACTTGATTTATCTATTAAACATATCCATCAGAAGCGAAGGAAATTCGCTCATGGGGGAACAAGATCATACAATAAGAAGTTGAAAAACTTCTTAAGGCCGGTATAATCAGAGAGGTTCAATATCCTCGATGGTTGGTTAATGTGGTTATAGTTTCAAATAAAGAACGGAAAGTGGAGGGTAGGCTTTGATTTTACAGATTTAAACAAGGAATGTCCCATGGATCCTTTCCCGCTACCACATACAGACTCCATGGTGGATGCAACGGCAGGACATGAAATGCTTACCTTTATGGATGCTTCCTCTGGATTTCAACAAATTCAGATGGAGCCATCTGATCAAGAGGATACTGCATTCATGACTCCTACCGGCATATATTGTTATATTGCTATGCCATTTGGACTAAGAAATGCAGGGGAAACATATCAAAGACTGGTCAAACTGATGTTCAAGGATCAGTTAGGTAAGACCATGGAAGTCTACATACACGACATGGTGGTGAAGTCAAAGAAGGCTGAGGATCACCTCAGGGATCTTGAAGAAGCTTTCAATATCCTTGACCAATATAACATGAAACTGAATCCGTCAAAATGCCACTTTGGTGTTAAGGATGGAAAGTTTCTGGGATATATGGTGACTAAAAGAGGAATTGAAGCAAGTCCATAGCAGATTGAAGCCATCATCAACCTATAGTCGCCTAAAAATGCCAAGGATGTACAAAGGCTCACGGGAAGAATAACCGCTCTCAACATATTCATCTCAAGATCCTCCGAGAAATGCAAAGACTTCTACGACATTCTTAGAAAGAATAAGAAATTCTAATGGACGGAAAAGCATGATGCTGCACTAAAAGTCTTGAAGGATTACTTATCCTCATCTCAAGCCCTGATGAAGCATGTGGATGGAGAATCCTTATATCTATATCTAGCAGTTTCAGGTAATGCAGTAAGTGTCGTCCTCGTCAAGGATCATGAAGGTGAATAGCACCCAATGTATTATGTAAGTAAGAGTCATTTAGACGAAGAAGCCAGGTATTCTCATTTAGAAAAGTTAATCCTTGCTTTAATTATGGCTTCTACTAAATTAAGACATTATTTTGAGACTCATACTACTATTTTGAGAAATAATTATCCTGTTAAGAATGTTCTCAGAAAGATAAAATTGTCAGGTAGGATGGCTAAGTGGGCTGTAAAGCTGAGTGCATACGAAATTCAGTATGAGCCTAGAACAGCTATCAAATCGCAGGAACTCGCTGACTTTGTGGCTGATTTCAGCAGTGACATGCTGAAAGAAGCCGACTTGGAGGTTCAGCAACTAGATGCAACCAAGGATCCTTGGATCCTCTTCACTGATGGAGCATCCAACATAAGAGGAACAAGATTGGGCATACTACTGAAATCGCCACAGGGGGACATAATACCACAGTCCATTGCATGTGCGTTTCAACCTACCAATAATTTGCATGGACTGGGACATAATACCCCAGTCTATTATAATGTGGTATAATCAGAGAGGTTCAATATCCTCGATGGTTGGCTAATGTGGTTGTAGTTTCAAAAAAGAACGAAAAGTGGAGGGTGTGCGTTGATTTTACATATTTAAACAAGGCATGTCCCAAGGATCCTTTCCCGCTACCATATACAGACTCCATGGTGGATGCAACGGCAGGACATGAAATGCTTACCTTTATGGATGCTTCCTCTGGATTTCAACAAATTCAGATGGAGCCATCTGATCAAGAGGATACTGTATTCATGACTCCTACCGGCTTATATTGTTATAATGCTATGCCATTTGGACTAAGAAATGCAGGGGAAACATATCAAAGACTGGTCAAAATGATGTTCAAGGATCAGTTAGGTAAGACCGTGGAAGTCTACATACACGACAAGGTGGTGAAGTCAAAGAAGGCTGAGGATCACCTCAGGGATCTTGAAGAAGCTTTCAATATCCTTGACCAATATAACATGAAACTGAATCCGTCAAAATGCCACTTTGGTGTTAAGGCTGGAATGTTTCTAGGATATATGGTAACTAAAAGAAGGATTGAAGCAAGTCCAGAGCAGATTGAAGCCATCATCAACCTAAAGTCGCCTACAAATGCCAAGGATGTACAAAGGCTCACAGGAAGAATAGCCGCTCTCAACAGATTCATCTCAAGATCCTCCGAGAAATGAAAAGACTTCTACGACATTCTTAGAAAGAATAAGAAATTCGAAAGGATGGAAAAGCATGAGGTTGCACTCAAAGCCTTGAAGGATTACTTATCCTCAGCTCCAGCCCTGATGAAGCATGTGGATGGAGAAACCTTATATCTATATCTAGCAGTTTCAGGTAATGCGGTAAGAGTCGTCCTCGTCAAGGATCGTGAAGGTGAACAGCACCCAATGTATTATGTAAGTAAGAGTTATTTAGACACAGAAGCCAGGTATTCTCATTTAGAAAAGTTAATCCTTGCTTTAATTATGGCTTCTACTAAATTAAGACATTATTTTGAGACTCATACTATTATTTTGAGAAATAATTATCCTGTTAAGAATGTTCTCAGAAAGCCAAAATTGTCAGGTAGGATGGCTAAGTGGGCTGTAAAGCTGAGTGCATACGACATTCAGTATGAGCCTAGAACAGCTATCAAATCACAGGCACTTGCTGACTTTGTGGCTGATTTCAGTAGTGACATGCAGAAAGAAGCCGACTTGGAGGTTCAGCAACTATATGCAACCAAGGATCCTTGTATCCTCTTCACTGATGGAGCATACAACATAAGAGGAACAAGATTGGGCATACTACTGAAATCGCTACAAGGGGACATAATACCACAGTCCATTGCATGTGCGTTTCAACCTACTAATAATTTGCATGGACTGGGACATAATACCCCAGTCCATTATAATGTGGTATAATCAGAGAGGTTCAATATCCTCGATGGTTGGCTAATGTGGTTGTAGTTTCAAAAAAGAACGAAAAGTGGAGGGTATGCGTTGATTTTAAATATTTAAACAAGGCATGTCCCAAGGATCCTTTCCCGCTACCACATACAGGCTCCATGGTGGATGCAACGGCAGGACATGAAATGCTTACCTTTATGGATGCTTCCTCTGGATTTCAACAAATTCAGATGGAGCCATCTGATCAAGAGGATACTGCATTCATGACTCCTACCGGCATATATTGTTATATTGCTATGCCATTTGGACTAAGAAATGCAGGGGAAACATATCAAAGACTGGTCAAAATGATGTTCAAGGATAAGACCATGGAAGTCTACATACACGACATGGTGGTGAAGTCAATGAAGGCTGAGGATCACCTCAGGGATCTTGAAGAAGCTTTCAATATCCTTGACCAATATAACATGAAACTGAATCCGTCAAAATGCCACTTTGGTGTTATGGCTGGAATGTTTCTGGGATATACGGTAACTAAAAGAGGGATTGAAGCAAGTCCAGAGCAGATTGAAGCCATCATCAACCTAAAGTCGCCTACAAATGCCAAGGATGTACAAAGGCTCACGGGAAGAATAACCGCTCTCAGCAGATTCATCTCAAGATCCTCCGAGAAATGCAAAGACTTCAACGACATTCTTAGAAAGAATAAGAAATTTGAAAGGATGGAAAAGCATGAGGTTGCACTCAAAGAATTGAAGAATTACTTATCCTCAGCTCCAGCCTTGATGAAGCCTGTGGATGGAGAATCCTTATATCTATATCTAGCAGTTTCAGGTAATGCGGTAAGTGTCGTCCTCGTCAAGGATCATGAAGGTGAACAGCACCCAATGTATTATGTATGTAAGAGTTATTTAGACGCTGAAGCCAGGTATTCTCATTTAGAAAAGTTAATCCTTGCTTTAATTATGGGTTCTACTAAATTAAGACATTATTTTGAGACTCATACTATTATTTTGAGAAATAATTATCCTGTTAAGAATGTTCTCAGAAAGCCAAAATTGTCAGGTAGGATGGCTAAGTGGGCTGTAAAGCTGAGTGCACACGACATTCAGTATGAGCCTAGAACAGCTATCAAATCGAAGGCACTGGCTGACTTTGTGGCTGATTTCAGTAGTGACATGCAGAAAGAAGCCAACTTGGAGGTTCAGCAACTATATGCAACCAAGGATCCTTGTATCCTCTTCACTGATGGAGCATCCAACATAAGAGGAACAAGATTGGGCATACTACTGAAATCGCCACAAGGGGACATAATACCACAGTCCATTGCATGTTCGTTTCAAGCTACCAATAATTTGCATGGACTTGGACATAATACCCCAGTCCATTATAATGTGGTATAATCAGAGAGGTTCAATATCCTCGATGGTTGGCTAATGTGGTTGTAGTTTCAAAAAAGAACGAAAAGTGGAGGGTATGCATTGATTTTACATATTTAAATAAGGCATGTCCCAAGGAACCTTTCCCGCTACCACATACAGACTCCATGGTGGATGCAACGGCAGGACATGAAATGCTTACCTTTATGGATGCTTCCTCTGGATTTCAACAAATTCAGATGGAGCCATCTGATCAAGAGGATACTGCATTCATGACTCCTACCGGCATATATTGTTATATTGCTATGCCATTTGGACTAAGAAATGCAGGGGAAACATATCAAAGACTGGTCAAAATGATGTTCAAGGATCAGTTAGGTAAGACCATGGAAGTCTACATACACGACATGGTAGTGAAGTCAAAGAAGGCTGAGGATCACCTCAGGGATCTTGAAGAAGCTTTCAATATCCTTGATCAATATAACATGAAACTGAATATGTCAAAATGCCACTTTGGTGTAAAGGCTGGAAAGTTTCTGGGATATATGGTGACTAAAAGAGGAATTGAAGCAAGTCCATAGCAGATTGAAGCCATCATCAACCTAAAGTCGCCTACAAACGCAAAGGATGTACAAAGGCTCACGGGAAGAATAGCCGCTCTCAACAGATTCATCTCAAGATCCTCCGAGAAATGCAAAGACTTCTACGACATTCTTATAAGAATAAGAAATTCTAATGGACGGAAAAGCATGATGCTGCACTCAAAGCCTTGAAGGATTACTTATCCTCATCTCAAGCCCTGATGAAGCCTGTGGATGGAGAATCCTTATATCTATATCTAGCAGTTTCAGGTAATGCAGTAAGTGTCGTCCTCGTCAAGGATCATGAAGGTGAATAGCACCCAATGTATTATGTAAGTAAGAGTCTTTTAGACGCAGAAGCCAGTTATTCTCATTTAGAAAAGTTAATCCTTGCTTTAATTATGGCTTCTACTAGATTAAGACAATATTTTGAGACTCATGCTATTATTTTGAGAAATAATTATCTCGTTAATAATGTTCTCAGAAAGCCAAAATTGTCAGGTTGGATGGCTAAGTGGGCTGTAAAGCTGAGTGCATACGACATTCAGTATGAGCCTAGAACAGCTATCAAATCGCAGGCACTCGCTGACTTTGTGGCTGATTTCAGCAGTGACATGTAGAAAGAAGCCGACTTGGAGGTTCAGCAACTAGATGCAACCAAGGATCCTTGGATCCTCTTCACTGATGGAGCATCTAACATAAGAGGAACAGAATTGGGCATACTACTGAAATCGGGAGACATAATACCCCATTCCATTGCATGTGCGTTTCAAGCTATCAATAATGAGGCATAGTACGAAGCACTCATCGCATGTTTACTTTTAGCCAAAAGCATGAGGATCAGGTATCTTCAAGTTTATATGGATTCTTTACTTATAACTAACCACTTTAACGGTTCTTATACCGTAAAAGGTGAGAATATGTTCAAGTATTTAGAAATTGTGAAGGAATTAGCAAAATCCTTCAAAATGTTTAGTATAGTACAGGTACAAAGAGAGGAAAATGTTGGGGCAGACGCCTTAGCAAATTTAGCCTCATCCATGAAAATTCCAGAAGATACAAAGATCCCCATCATCCATATACTCTTGCCAGCAATAGGAGAGCAAGTAGTTGGGAAGATAACAAGCGATAAGCATATTGTACTTTGGGATCCATTATCCTAAGAAGTACATTCAAACTGGAGAGATCCCAGCCACGGAAAATCCGAAATCCTTCAAACTCAAGGTATCACGATATATTTTTTAGATGATATGCTATACAGTAAATCTCTTGCAGGTCCATACTTAAGGTGCATAGAGGATCCTGAAATCCACGAAGTACTTAAAGATTTTCACGAAGGAGATTGCAGCAACCACACAGGGGGAAGAGCATTATTCTCCAGGATACTTAGGACTGGGTACTTCTGGCTGACAATGAAGAAGGATGCAGTAGAGTATTCGACGAAGTGTGATGCCTGCCAAAGGCATGCAAATATCCTTCATCAACTAGCAGAACCAATGTATCCTATATCCTCTTCATGGCCTTTCATGAAATGGGGAATGGACATTGTTGGTAAGTTACCAAAGGCACCAGGTGGAAAGGTCTTTATGCTTGCTATGACAGATTACTTCTCTAAATGGATTGAAGCAGAAGCATTTGTACAAGTCCGAGAAAGGGAAGTTATATCTTTTATTAAAAGGAATATTATAACTAGATTTGGTATTCCTTCTGAGATTATATGTAATAATGGTTCCCAATTTATTGGGAAAAGAACAACTAACTTTTGTGACAACTGGGGCATAAAGATGATTACTTCAACTCCAGTGCATCCTCAAGCTAATTGTCAAGCGGATCCTAGCAACAAAATCATCATCAACAATTTAAAGAAGAAGCTAGGATCCAAGAAGGGAAAGTGGGCCGAGGAACTACCATACGTTCTTTGGGCCGACAGGAAAACACCCAAGAATGCAACAAGCCAAACACCCTTTTCATTGGTATTTGGATCAGAAGCAGTAATCCAAACAGAGATGGTGGTTCCTACAGCAAGAACGAGCATCCGTGATCCTGAAGCCAATGAAGAGATCCTTCTTGAAGACTTGGATACTATAGAAGAACTCAGAGACCTAGCCAAGATCAGAACGACAGCTTATCAACAAAGGGTAGCTGGGGCATACAACAAGAATATAAGGATCAGAATACTTCAAGAAGGAGATTTAGTTTTGAGGAAAGCCTTCCAAAATACAACCAATCTGGCTGATGGAAAGTTAGCACCCAAATGGGAAGGACCTTATCAGATCGAGTCGGAGGCAGGAAAGGGGGCATATCATTTGCTCACAATGGAAGGCAACAGGTTACCAATAGCATGGAATGCTATACACCTCACGAAATATTTCTTCTGATCAGGATCAAGTATCCTTGAGGATCCATTATCCTTAGAGGATCCAGGATCCCGAAATTGGTAATATCTATCTGATTACTTATTCTTTACAATTTCCTAGTATTAATTCCCGGATAACATATTCTTAATAATTTATTTCTTCCAAGTTTTAAGTATCAATGCAGGATGTTAATAAGATGTGTGATAACCAAGAGGTTGGCCACCTCTCATTTACATTCAAGGTACTATACTATTTCCCTTGGCCTAGCCCACGTTTGGATATGATCCCCGATGGTCATATCCTCTAAGGTTTAAAGGTTTTCACCTTTCTTATAAAGAGATTTTCTACACTCTCGCCTGGAGAGAATGTTATCCAACGAATATTCCGGGGCAGCGGGACCAGTACACGCTTAGTGGCTGAAAATTTCATTGTCTTCGGCTATATGGAGGATCCTACGATTTATGGTTGAGGTACCATACCACCGGTTTATAACGTTTTCACGTTATCTTCGTTTGGGCTAAATCCCAGATTGGGCGAGTCCCTAGTTAACATCCGTATTTGGGCTTGTCCCCAGTTTTGGGCTTGTCCCCAGTTCATGGGCTTGTCCCTAGTTTTGGGCTTGTCCCCGGTTCACGGGCTTGTCCCTAGTTGCACGGGCTTGTCCCCAGTTTATTATTTGGGCTTGTCCCCAGCTTAATGGGTTTGATCCCGGTTAACATTATAAGTTGTTTGCAACCAATATTTTAAGTTCATCATGAAGACAAAATCCTATGGATTCAATATCCTAAGGTTATTTCATCAAGGATCATTGACGGTTCAATATTTATGGTAACTTAAGGTCTACCTAGACCTTCTGATCTCTACTAATAAATTTATACCATCTTAGTTGCGATAATTTTGAATGTTTTAATTTAAAGGATTATTCCTTTAAGGGTATTCTTTTATAAAAACTTTTGTCAAATTTTAAGGATACTTTATCCTACGGTTTGTTCTTTAAAGATATTCTATCCTAAATATTTTTAATAAGGATCTTATATCCTAAAAATCTTTTACTCAAAATTAGTTTTCCCAAACTTTCAATAAAGCTAAAGCTATAATTAAACAAACTTTCAAAATCACAATAACAAGCAAATAGTTAAAAGTTTTATATTATTTAAAATAAGTCACTAGGACTTATCCAAAATCCTTAACCCGGACTACACCATGTAAAAGATGGACCATCCACCCGGGTTAAGTATGTAGTACTAATTGTTCTTAAGTGCAGGAAAATTAAAAAACAGGGGCACCAAAGGTTTCATCCCCACAAACAGAGGATCCATCCACCTTTGCTACCCCCGCAAATTGTCTTAAGGATCATGGATCCTTTACCCTAGTTACTACTGTCTATTATAAACCAAAGTTATTGTTCATAAAAACATCATAAAGCAAAATAAAACGGGCTTGGGCCTTGTCTTCTGTATCCTTCATAGCCCGGTCATGCGGTTGCTTCCACTTCCACCGTTGCCTCATTGCCTCCTTTAGCTTCATCCTGATCCTTCACACCGCTCGTCCCTGCTTCACCTGCATCAACCATCTCACCTTCAGCTTCATCCTCGCCTCCACCCAAGTCGATCAAAGCTTGCTTCCACTTCTTGATTTCCCATGAAGATTTGTCAAAGGATGGATCATTGGCCTCAGTCACCAGTTTGATTCTAGCTTGGAGGACTGACTTAGCTGCCCAGACCTTTACCTCTTCAGTGGCTTGGTTGATCTCGTCCTGCATTTTGACTGCAAGTGTGGAAGCATGGTCTTCTGCCTACTTCTTCTCCTTGGTCATCTTGGAGAGGGCTTTGTCCTTGGCGGCAGCCATGGATCTCATTGCAGCAAGGGTCTCCTCATACTCTCCAACAGTCTTCTCATAATGGCTTCGAGCGGAGTTGATAGCCTATAATAAGAAAACAAGATAAGTTAAGAAGAATACTTAGACAGTGAAGATTGAAAGGATCCTTACAGTAGAAAGCATTTCCAGAAGTTGTTTCTCAGCATCAAAGGGGTTCTCTGGATCTGAACTCTTCTTCCTCTTAGCTCCTGACTTGGCTCGAGTTGTGATTGGACGAGGCTCGGATGTAGGAGTTGGTTTCGGGATCTCTTTCTTGGTAAACATGCAATCGATCTCCTCAAGAGAAAACTTGGAAGCGGACTTTCCTGACGTTTGAGCACCTGTAAATAGTAATTCGTAGATAAGTTTTCAATTATTTCTCTTTTTGATATTAAAAATTATTACTCTTACTTGACATGATTGACTCAGAGTTTGACTCTTGAAAAGCTTCAATGAACTTGGCTTGAAAGGTTCTAATTGCAGGATCCAGTGATAGGAACTTCTCAACTCTATCTTCGACTCCAGGTAGATCAGACAGCAAATCAAAGTTTTCAACTACACGAGCAATGAACATATTAGCAAAAGAATATAGTATCCTACCTTAGTTACCTAAGGATCCTAGATCCTACCCTTTGGTATCCACTTTTTGGGAAGGTCGGTTCCACCCGGAATGGAATCCCTTTTTATTAAGAAAAATTGGTTCCTCCAGAGGGTACCATTCAGGGTAACTTTGGAGATAGGAATAACTTGGTGGGGTTTTGATTTGAAGACGAATCATTTGGAACCATGGGTAACCAGATTGTACAGGTACGATAACTCGGCTAAGCCGAACTCGACACCCTCTTCTTCGATTATCCTCTCTATGGTATGAAGAACTCTCCACAAAATCGGCATGGTTTGGATATAGCTAATCCCCGTCAAGGTGAAGAATCTTTGGGTTAAATCGGGAAATGGGTACTTGTAGCCTATAAGAAGCGGTTGGGCCGGAAAGCAAACCCATTTTTTCAATATACTGTAACTACGAGCTGAAGGATCGAAGGGTCGGAAAACTGTGTTTGCCGGAAAGTGTGATCGGATTTCGTCAATCTCCGGATCTGTGAACTTACAGATCTCGAAGGAAGGGGCTTGAAGGATACCTTGCGAGTAGAGATCATCGGGGTCGGTATGATTGAAAGAAGAAGAGGAAGAGGATATAAAAACAATTGGCATGTTGAAAGAAAATAAACAAGAAGAAAGAAGGATACCTGAAAGACGGCTGGATGTGTGGTTATAAGTGGATTATGATCATCGCATATATAGGCGGTGTATAATTATGTTTATCGATATTAACCGCCTGACACACGTCTAATCATCTTCTTTTTTGCAGGGGTTTTGAAATTAAAAATGACAGTTGTTTTACACAATCACCCGCCATTTTGGGGGCAATTGTTAGGGCATGAATTTTATGCTGAGGATCCTTAATCCTTAAATATCTTGTGGATATATTATCCTGAAGATATGTATTAGGCTATGAAGGATTAATGATCCTCGGTATTATTTGTTTACTAATGATTGCGTTTAGTATGGTGATGTGCTAGCCAGGTATAAAAAACTTTATGATCCAGTTTACCGTATATCCCACTTCAAGGCATCCGTAGCACATGATCGAGATTGAAGAATAAGTGGAAGCAAGAAGCAGCAAGATGATAAGATTGACTACTGTGTACTAAAGACAAGATATGTTATCCTTGAAGAGGTGCTTAGACCAATTATCCTCATGGAGAATTCTCAAGCTGAAGCTGGATCCAGGATCCTTAGTCAACATAACTATTAATGGATGAATTTTGTATGAAGACTGATGTTTAAATATCAACAACGACTCCTAGACCTAGTCCACCACTTAATTCGTTACTAAATGTCTATTAGCACGTGGACAAAGAGCACGATGATGAAGAGTGGAAGACTAGCGAGTTTATAAGACTTCGTTGTTAGTTAGTTACTTGTTCTTTTTCTTTATATATCGAGTTGTGATCAACATTAGAGGACACGTTCACACATACCCTAGCTGCTAAGTTATCTGTAAACACACACACATAGCATTCATTGTATCTGTTGATCAACAACTCCAACCTTTGTACCACCCTTTTTTGATTAAAAGCGGTGATAGACGATTTGTCATCACTCGAGGTTTTTGTGCCGGCGATCCGAACCAGATCAAGGGCTTTTCCTCGTAACAAATCCTTTTGTTTACGTTTGTAATCGATACATACATGTTTTTATCACCTTAGCACTAATCCTCACTAAACGAATTTGGATACATTATCCTTAGCAGATTTCTATCCAAAACAATGATGAAGATGATTGTAGATGAAATTCGTTTGAAATTCATCTTTGGAGATGAATTTCAAATAAACTTTAAAAACCAAAAATTTGAAAACTCACGTTGGAGACAGAATCAGCTTGAAACATCACGTTAAAGTTGGTTTTCATCAGGTTAGATTTGATGTGAAAAGTAACGTTTAAGAGGTATTTGAGATGAAAACTTGCGTGGTAGGTGGGAATGCTTGACACATGGCAGATTTTGATTGGTCCACGATCACTCACGGGGAAAATCCCAATGTCACATGGAAGTTGTATTTCGAGGGCTATTTTTGGAAAACGAAATCTCACGGCTATTTGTGTGTTTCTCTCTCTTCAAAAGGGCTATTTAGGTAATTTTCCCATACTATTATTATCATTATCATTTCTTTTATTGAATGAAGTGTTAGAGCATTCCCAACTCATCTCCTATAATTATGTGAGAGGAATTGGTAAATTATAGGGTGAGCTTTTAAGTGGTTGTGAGTGTAAATTATAGGGTGCGAGAGAAATGTAGTGATTTTTTATAAATTTGGGGAAACTTTGTTTTTCCCTATTTATTTTTTAATATTTGTTGAATTGATTGTAAGTAGAGTAGAGAGAAAACTGTAATAATAAAAGTATAAAATAATATTATTTAATTAGACAGGAAAGAGAAATGTAATGTTTTGTAGTGTAATTATAGAGATAAAGATGATGGACGGGCTGTGAATGCTCTTAAGAGGCGTTTAGCGAAAAAAGTCCTTGGATCCAGTGGATCTAGAGCAACAATGTGTGGAAAGTTTGGGGTTGCTTCGATGATTAGGAAGATTATTGTTGATCAAATGAACAATATCAGAGGAAGCTCATAAAAGATCCAACAAAGATCGACTTTACTTGTGTGTATCTATAATGTAATATTTGCACATCCCAAAATATTTCGAGAATCATAGCTAGTTTAACTTGAGTTTTTTTACGAAATGGGGGGAGTAGAAAAATTATTTACTAAAATTGGTGATTTGAAAACTATTTACCAAAATAAATAATTTTTTAAAAACTTTAAGCTTATTGGATAAAAACAATTTCTATGTAAAATATATTCTTTATATACTGTGTTGTGAAATATTGTTATTTTATTTATTATGTTTTTTGAACGACATTATTTTATTTATATTGATGCATACGTTTATTTTGTACGTTAATATTTTTTTGAACGGCACCATTCAATATTTTTGAACATTTATTTTGAACGGCATTATTTATGAACATTCAATATGTTTTCTAATATGACAAAAAGAAAAGGATTTTTTTTATTGGAATGTTTATTTATTTTAATATTTTAATTTTTACATTTATAAATATGTACGTTATTTTTCTATGTTTCTTGACTCGAAACATCATAAACATCTAAATGAACATATACGAATAGAGGTTGTGCCCACTTAATTATTTTCGCAAGGGTTCCATAACGTTCATGTTTATATATGTTTATATTCGTTAACGTTCGTTCATTTACGTTAACACATTTATGTTCGATTTGGGTGGGCTCGTTTACGTAAGTACATTGTTCTTTTGTGCCCGTTTATGTTCATTGTGTGTCCTTTTGTGAACATAAACGAACAAACGTTAATTAACATAAATGAACATGTATGCAAAAACACATAACCATACCTTTTGTTAGGCCATAAATTTTATACTGAGGATCATTTATCCTTAACTGTCTTATGGATAGATTATCCTTGAAATATGTATCAGGATAAAAAGGATCGATGATCCTCGGTATTATTTGTTTACTAATGATTGCGTTTAGAATGGTGATGTATTAGACAGGTATAGCAACTATAAGACGGACTTGCATCAACTATCCTCACAGAACATCCTATAGCTGGAACATGGATCCAGGATCCTAGCTTAATGAAGCTATTAATGGACGAATTCGTGTGAAGATGAACGTGCAAATATTAACAATGGCAATGAGACTCATTCTTCCACTTATCTCGCTACTGGGTGGCTATTGGCACGTGGTCAAAGGACGTGGAGCAGCTAGGTGGGAGTGTTAGTTCACGAAATTGTTGCCCGTAGCTTTCGAATAATTTATACATAGTCTAGATTGAATATTTATAGTAAATATAGCATGTGGCCTATAAATAGGTGGTTTCATGCTCATAATTAGGTATGTACATATTTAGAGAGAGATCTAGATCTAAATTATGCTCTCCATAAGTTATTTCCATCCACCATAATGTATTCTCTACATATTTATCAATAAACTAATAATTTAACGTTTGGATCTTGTATATAATCGATGTATCGTATTAGCGGCTAGATCCGTAACGGGTTCTAACAGGGAGACTTCCGGATAGATAGGAAATGTTGTTATTATTGTTATCTTATTTAAACGAGCTATGATCGAGTAGGAAAACACATGTATTAACACACACACTAGAGCAGAAACTAGCAGTCTCTCTACACTAGCATACTTTGTAATCTCGATCATAAACTCCACCGCATTTGTAACCCGATTTTTACCATTAATAAACTTGACGGTGTTAGTTTTCACCGTCCGGGGGTTTTTTGTGCCGGAGATCACGATAATCATATACTCCTCGACCAAAGGTTACCTTGTTGATCATTGACTAAAGTAATTCGACCAAAGATTATCTTATTAATCCTTGAACGAAGTTATTTTACCAAAGATTGCCTTGATAAGTTTTGACCAAAGTAAGTCTATCCTGATTAAGGGCATTTTCCCTCGTGATCAAACCTTTGTGTTCACCAATATTACCATTATGTACTTATCATTAACGAATTAGCAACTTACCTCACATAACAGATTTGGATACTTGATCCTTAGCAGATTTTTGTCCAAAACAATTTGGCGCCCACCGTGGGGCAATTGGTGCTATAATTCTCAACTTTTTCATACCCATATCACTATCAATGGCCTCTCAATCAACCTCTGCTTCATCAACCATGCCAGCTACGGTTCCTCTCTCATCAAGTACTTTGCCACCGATGCCTCCGCCAATCATGGGAACGCAACGGCCTGTTGCTGCTGGGAGCAAGACGCAACTACCATTCTTCCAGAGCTCAAAGACCCCTGCTGTTGCCCCGGTGGTTAATACTAACAGTGATGTTTCATCTATGTTTTCGCAGGTTAAAGCATACATGGAGCAGCAGAACAAGACTAATCAGAGGATCCTCCGTGTGATAAAGGATCTCAAGAAGAACAAGAGGCCAGCAGAGGATCTCAACCCTCTGATGCCAAGGATGCTGGATTTCACCAGTCCAGAATCCATGGCTCAGTTCTCTCAAGGATCATCTATCCTTCAACAGGGGTCCATGGGTCAACAGACTCAAGGATCCTCGCTATTTCAGCCAGGATCATCTATCCTTCAACAGGGATCCATGGGTCAACAGAATCAAGGATCCTCATATTATCGGCAAGGATCGGTCATCCTTCCACAAGGATCCTATGGTACCAAACCTCAAGGATCCTTCATCCCGAATCAATGATCCTTCTTTCCAAATCTAGGATCCTCGGGCGTCCAACATCAACGATCCTCCGAAGTCCATGAAGGAGACATAATCCCCATGCAGACTATAGCCTCTGGAGGACCAACTCTTATCGCAGACTCCTCCTATCCCATCTACTCATCCAAGATGCCAACATTCACTCAACAAAGAGGTAACTTGTACGATCCTTTATTCTTAGATGCTAACCGTTGTTCCATGCAGGATACAGGTATCAACCAAGCCATGGCCAAGGAGCTGCAGAAGCTCAAGGATATGATATCCAGTGTTCCCGGGGTCATAAGACCAATTCCCGAGATACCTGAGGGAAGCCACAGAGTATCCAGATTCGCTCCGCCTATCTGTGATGCTGAAATCCCGAAGCGGTTCCAGACTCCGAATATGAAGACTTACGACGGGACCACTGATCCTGAAGAACATGTAGCACAGTATAGGGAAAGGATGGAGATCAATCCTATTCCAGAAAGACTCAAAGAAGCTTGCCTATGCAAGGGCTTTGGATCCACACTAATGGGAGCCGCTCTAAAATGGCTGCTAAGTCTTCCTCCCTTTTCAATTATTTTTTTCTCTCACTTAGTTAACTTGTTTAACACTCAATTTTCCTGTAGTCGGAAATTTGAGAGGTTAACCAGTGATTTATATCGTGTTGTCCAACCTAGCGATGAATCCCTTAGGGATTTCGTCACCAGATTCGGCAAGGAAGCTCTATAAATCCCAAATCTTGACATGACTACTGCTGTTGAAGCATTCAAGATGGGAATTCAGAAGAGCTCCCCCTTTTATGATGATTTAGTGATGACTCCATGCAGGACATTAGACGAAGTCAGAAACAGGGCGTTAAGATACATCCGATTGGAAGAAGACAAAAGGATCCAGGATCGCCTTGGAGGACAAACGAAACAGGAAACTCCCGAGAAGAATAAAGGATCCTGGAATAGGAACAACAATTCAAAGCCGTACACCAACCCCAATAATCAGAACGTGCGGGCAATTGAAGAAGGAGATGACGATGAAGACTATCCTTGCATCTCCGATTATTGTTTCTCTGTGGATACTCATGGCTTGATCTATGCCATGAAGGATCTGGGAGAAAAAGCAAGGTGGCCCCGAAAAATGAGAAGGTTGTCGGCTTCAAGGACAAGTCTAAGTGATGCGCTTTGCACGAAGATTTTGGCCACACAACAGACGAATGCATCGGCTTAAGGAGGGAAATTTGTTACCTCCTAAGCAAGGGTCACTTTAAAGAACTCTTGGGAAGGAAGAAATCCAAGATCCAGGATCCTGAAGATCTTCCACATAAAGCAACACCGCCACCGCCAGATGCTCATGTGATCAACTTTGTCTCAAGAGACTACGAATTATTTCAAGATTCTTGTGCCATAAGAGAAGATCCCGTAGTAGAATTCGAACTGGACGACGAGAGAAGACCGCTCATCTCCACTGCTCGAGTGACTGATCAGAGAATCTTCTTCAATTCAAGGATCCAGGATCCTCACCAGGACAAGCTGGTGTACGAACGGTCAATTTCATTACAGGTGGTTCAGACATATATGGAACTTCTTTCTCTGCAGCAAAAAGACTCGCTAAAGAGATAAAGATGGATAACGGAGATCAACCAATAGTGTCCACCACCCTAACAACAGACAAGAGAATCTTCTTCGATAAGGAAGACAAAATGAACATACAGGATCCTCATCACGACGGTTTGATTATTACTTTATTTATCTCTAACCATTATGTACGCAGGATCCTAGTTGACGGAGGCAGCTCGGTCAACATTATCCAACATGATGTCCTTAAAAAAATGAACATCCCGGATTCAGAAATCATTCCTAGAACTTCGGTGCTGGTTGGTTTCAGTGGCGAAACCAAGAAGACACTGGGGGACATCAACCTCCCAATTTATATCGAAGGGTTAAATTCATACCAAAAGTTTTGTGTTATAGATAACCTTTCCTGTTGCAATGTTATTTTAGGTAGGTCGTGGCTCCACGGAATGAAGGCTGTAGCCTCAACTTATCACCAGTGCATCAAGCTACCTACTCCTTGGGGAGTTATAAAGATAGTAGGTGACCAAGCGAAGGCCGAGAACTATTATTCGTCATCAATGAAGCCAACAGCCAAGCCAACCATAGCATAGCAATTACAGCAACATCCTAGGGACGTGCTGGAAGCTCGGGAGAAAGACCTTAAAGAAGCATCATTGGACCCCGAAGATCCAGAAATAAAGGTGTTCTTAGGATCCAGTATCCCCGGTGAGATTGAGGAGGATATAATATCCTTCTTAGGGCGATGAAGATCTACTTTTTCCTTCAAGCACTTGGACATGACAGGTATTTCAAAAGTGGTAATCACTCATAAACTCGGCCTTGATTTATCTGATAAACCCGTCCATCAGAAGCGAAGGAAATTCGCTCCTGAGAGGAACAAGATCATACAAGAAGAAGTTGAAAAACTTCTTAAGGCCGGTATGATCAGAGAGGTTAAGTATCCTCGATGGTTAGCTAATGTGGTTGTATTTTCAAAAAAGAATGGAAAGTGGAGGGTATGTGTTGATTTTACATATTTAAACAAAGCATGTCCCAAGGATCCTTTCCCGTTACCACATATAGACTCCATGGTGGATGCAACGGCAGGACATGAAATGCTTACCTTTATGGATGCTTCCTCCGGATTTCAACAAATTCAGATGGAACCATCTGATCAAGAGGATACCGCATTCATGACTCCTACCGGCATATACTGTTATACTGCTATGCCGTCTGGACTAAGAAATGCAGGGGCAACATACCAAAGATTAGTCAACATGATGTTCAAGGATCAGTTGGGTAAGACTATGGAAGTCTACATAGATGATATGGTGGTAAAATCAAAGAAAGCTGAGGATCACCTTAGAGACCTTGAGGAAGCATTCAACATCCTCGACCAATATAACATGAAATTGAATCCGTCAAAATGCCACTTTGGTGTTAAGGCTGGAAATTTCTGGGATATATGGTGACAAAGAGAAGAATTGAAGCAAGTCCCGAGCAGATTAAAGCCATCCTCAATTTGAAATCTCCTGCAAACACAAAGGATGTCCAAAGGCTCACAGGAAGAATAGCTGCCCTCAAAAGGTTCATCTCAAGATCCTCCGAGAAATGCAAGGACTTTTACGATATTCTTAGGAAGAATAAAAAGTTTGAATGGACGAAAAGGCATGAGGCTGCGCTTACAGCCTTGAAGGATTACTTATCCTCAGCTCCAGCCCTAATGAAGCCTGTGGATGGAGAATCCTTATACATGTATTTAGCCGTCTCAGGAAACGCAGTAAGTACCGTCTTGGTGAAGGATCATGAAGGTGAACAGCATCCCGTTTACTATGTAAGTAAAAGTCTTCTAGATGCGGAAGCCAGGTATTCTCATTTAGAAAAGTTAATTATTGCACTCATTATGGCATCCACTAAATTAAGACATTATTTTGAAACTCATCCTATTATTTTGAGAACTAATTATCCTGTGAAGAATGTTCTTAGAAAACCAGAGTTATCAGGTAGAATGGCCAAATGGGCAGTGAAGTTAAGGGCATATGATATCCAATATGAGCCAAGAACAGCAATCAAGTCTCAAGCACTAGCGGACTTTGTGGCTGATTTCACTAGTGATCTACAAAAAGAAGCTGACTTGGAGGTCCAACAACTGGAAAAAACTAAGGATCCTTGGATACTCTTCACCGATGGTGTTTCCAACTTAAGAGGAACAGGATTAGGGATCCTACTGAAATCGCCACAGGGGGACATATTACCCCAGTCTATAGCCTGTGAGTTTCAAGCAACAAACAATGAAGCTGAATATGAGGCTTTGATCGCAGGTTTGCAACTAGCTAAGTGCATGAGGATCAGGTATCTTCAAGTATATATAGATTCATTATTGATTACTAACCACTTTAATGGCTCATATGCTATTAAAGGAGAAAAACTAATCAGATACCTAGATGTTGTTAAGGAATTAGCAAAATCCTTAGAATTATTTAGCATTGTACAGGTACCAAGAGAAGAAAAAAATGCCGGGGCAGATGCTTTGGCAAATTTAGCCTCATCTTTGAAAATTCCAGAAGATACGAAGATCCCAATTATTCACATACTCTCGCTAACAATAGGAGAACAAGAAGTTGGGGAAATAACAAGTGATAAGCATGTTGTACTTTGGGATCCATTAACCTCGGACAATCAAGGATCCTGGATCCTCTCGATCAAAAAGTACATCCAAACAGGAGAAATTCCAACAACAGAGAATCCCAGATCCTTCAAACTCAAGGTATCACAGTACATTTTATTAGATGATATGCTATATAGAAAATCTCTTGCAGGTCCATACTTGAAGTGCATTGAGAATCCTGAGATCAAAGAAGTACTCAAGGATTTTCATGAAGGAGAATGCGGCAATCACACTGGTAGAAGAGCATTATTTTCTAGAATACTTAGAAATGGATACTTCTGGCCAACAATGAAGAAGGATGCAGTGGAGTATTCAAGGAAATGTGATGCTTGTCAAAGACATGCAAACATCCTTCATCAGCCAGCGGAGCCTTTATATCATATATCCTCCTCATGGCCTTTCATGAAATGGGGTTTGGATATTGTACGCAAGCTACCAAAAGCACCCGGTGGAAAAGTCTTTATGCTTGCCATGACTGACTACTTCTCCAAATGGATTGAGGCAGAAGCATTTGTACAAGTCCGAGAAAGAGAAGTAATATCTTTTATTAAACGAAATATTATAACTAGATTTGGTATTCCTGCTGAAATTGTTTGTGACAATGGTTCCCAGTTTATCGGGAATAGAACCACTAACTTTTGTAACAGTTGGGGCATCAAAATAATTACTTCCACTCCGGTTCATCCCCAAGCCAATGGTCAAGCTGAGTCTAGCAACAAGATCATCATCAACAATCTAAAGAAGAAGCTAGGATCCAAGAAGGGAAAATGGGCTGAAGAACTTCCTTATGTTCTTTGGGCGGACAGGACTACGCCCAAAAATGAAATAGGCCAAACACCCTTCTCATTGGTTTTTAGATCAGAAGCAGTAATTCCCACAAAAATGGCGGTTCCTACGGCAAGAACGAGCATCCGTGATCCTGAAGCCAATAAAGAAATCCTTTTTGAAGATTTGGATACTATAGAAGAACTCAGAGACCTAGCCAAGATCAGGATGGCAGCATATCAACAAAGGGTAGCTGGGGCATACAACAAAAATATTAGAATCAGAAGATTTCAAGAAGGAGATCTAGTATTAAGGAAAGCCTTCCAAAACACAACAAGTCCAGCTGATGGGAAGCTAGCGCCCAAATGGGAAGGACCTTATCTGATCGAGTCAGATACAGGAAAGAGGGCATGTCATTTGCTCACTATGGAAGGAAATAGACTACCAAGAGCATGGAATGCTATCCACCTAAAGAAGTACTTTTTCTAATTAGGTTCCAGTATCCTGAGAGGATATATTATCCTTAAAGGATCAAGGATCCTAAAATCGGTAATATCTATCTGATTATTTATCCATTTTATGTTCTTGTTATTCTAAGGATAATATATTCTTAACATTTATCTTTTCCAAGTTTTTAAGTAACAATGCAGATTTCAATAAGAGATTCAATGTCTAAGAGGTTGGCCACCTCTCCTTTACATATAAGGTACTTTACTATTTCCCTTGGCCTTGCCCACGATTGGGTATGACCCCCGATGGTCATATCCCCTAAGGTTTAAAGGTTTTCACCTTTCTCATGATCGCCAGTTGCGCACGCTATCCGACGTATAGTTCGGGGCAGCGGGACCAGTACACACTCAGTGGCTGACAATTTCGTTGTCTCCGGCTATATGGAGGATCCTACGAATAATGGTAGATGTACCATTTCCTAAGGTTTAAGGGGTTTTCACCTCTTCTCAAGGGCCTTGTCGCCAGTTAACATCTGTATCTTTGGGCCAGTCCCCAGTTTGGGCTTGTCCCCAGTATTTGGGCTTGTCCCCAGTTTAACACCAGTTACACGGGCTTGTCCCCAGATTACACGGGCTTGTCTCCAGATTACACGGGCTTGTCCCCAGTTGCACGGGCTTGTCCCCAGTATATTATTTGGGCTTGTCCCCAGTTTAATGGATTTGATTCCAGTTAATATTATGAATTATTTGCAACAGAATTACTAAGTTTTCTACGAAGATCAAAAATATAAGGATCCCGGATCCTAAAGCTATTCCTTCAAGGATCATTGAGAATTCAACACTTCTGATAACTTTGGTCTAACTTGACCTTCTGGTATGATCTCTGCTAATTAACTTATGTATGATATTTGTTGCAATGGTTTTGGATCTTTCAGTTTAAAAGAATTATTCCTTTAAAATTATTTTAATACTAAAAATTTTGCCTATCTTAAGGAAACTTTATCTTAAAATTTGCCCTTTGAGGGAATTCTTTTGTATAAATTTTATCAACTATTAAGGATATTATTTCCTACTATTTATTCTTTAAGGATATGCTATCCTAAACGATTTTCTTAAGGATCTTTTATCCTAAAAATATTTTACTTAAAATTATTTTTCAAACTATCAACAATGCTAAAGTTATATCTAATGAATTTTTTAAAATTAACAAGTAAATAGTCGAAAGATTTATATATTAATTAGAATAAGCCCCAAGGACTTATCCAAAATTCTTAACCCAGACTTCAACATACGAAAAGATGGACCATCCATCCGGGTTAAGTGAAAGTTACTAATAGTTCATAAAGTGCAGGGAAATTAAAAAACAGGGGCAACAAAGACTTCATCCCCACAAACAGAGGACCCCGCCACCTTTTTCACCCCCGCAAATTGTCTTAAGGATCATGGATCCTTTATCCTAGAAACTATTGTTTATTACAGACCATAGAAATTGTTCATAAAAACACCAACACTAAATAAAAAGTGGACTCAGGCCTTGTCTTTGATATCCTTCATTGCCCACTTAAGCTGCATCCTCAACCGCAGCGTCACCTTCGCCCTTGCCAGCTTCAACCGCCTCCTTAACGCCACTGGTCCCAGCCTCGGTGTTCTCAACCATATCCTCGTCATCCTCACCACCAAGGTCGTCAAGAGCAGCTTTCCATTTTTCCACATCCCAGGCCGACTTGTCAAAAGCAGGATTACTGGCCTCAGTCGCCATCTTGATACGCGCCTGGAATATCGACCTAGCAGCCCACACCTTGGCTTCATCGGTTGCCTGTTCCACTGCCTCTTGACGTTGGGCTTCGGCTAAGGATAGCTGATCCTTCAACTGTTTCTTTTCCTTGGAAAGCTGGATCATAGCCTTGTCCTTAGAAACCATACCTTTCCCTAACCCAGACATTTTCTCGCTCATCTGATGGATAATCTTTTCATAGTAATCCCTCATAGCGATCACAGCCTATCATCAAGTTTCATATCAGAATCGGGACAATATTGGATCCTAAAATATTAGAAGAATACAGTATACTTACAAAACAGGCAATGTCACAATGGGTCTCGGGATCGGAGGATCTTTTCCTCTTGGAAGCTGCGGATTTGGCTCTGGTCGTGGCGGTCTTGGGTTCAGAACTAGTTCCAGCCTTTGAAGCTTCTTTCTTGACAGCAAGAGAGGTAACCATACAGTCGATGTCGTCCAGGGAGAACTTAAGAGCGGACTTTCCTGATTTCTTGGTGCCTATGGAAGAAAAATTGACAGATAAGTCTTCTATTTTATTCTAAATATTTTAAAATTATTAACTTACTTGACATGCTTGAACTTGAGGGGATATCACAAAAACCTTCGACAAATCGAGCTTGAAAAGTTCTAACTGCGGTATCCAGCTCCAGGAACCGTTTTGCTTTCTCTTCTGTTCCAGGTAATTTGCTCAATGAAGCAAAGTTCTCAACTGCAGACAACAAAAACAGCATAAGGATAAAGATTGAAGAATAAAGGATCCTGCGACTACTTAAGGATCCGGGATCCTACCCTTCGTGACCCACGTTGAAGGAAGATCAGTTCCCCCTGGTATTGAATCACGTTTTACGAAGAAAAACTGATTCTTCCAGACGGAATCATTTAGCGTGGCTTTCGAGATCGGATGTGGCTGTCGAGGCTTGGATTTGAAGATGAAACGAGCAGAACCGAAGGTAGTAAGGGTATACAAATATGATAACTTCGGAAGGCCAAAATCGATTTTTTCCTCCTCGATGATTCTTTTGATAGTGCTAAGAACCCTCCAAATCATCGGCATAGCTTGTATGTAAGATATGCCAGTGGAATCGAAAAACTTTGGGTAAAAGGTGGAAAAGGGTATTTATAGCCGATAAGAAAGGGAGTTGCCAGAAAGCAGACCCAAACCTTGGAGTAAACATCACATCTGACGCTGGATTCGTAGGGTAGGAAGAGGGTTTTCTCTGGAAATAGTATACGAAAGTCATCGACCTCGGGATCCGTAAGCTTGCAGATTTCGGAGGATGGGTTAGCAAGCAGACATTGTGGTTCCATTTCGGTTAACTCAGAGCCGTCGGAGATTTGCTCGGAAGGTTTAGAGGGGGGCGGAGAAGAAGAAGATGAAGCAGCAGACATGATTAAATAAAATAAGAGAGAAAGGTTAGAAGGATACCTGATGCGTTGGATGAATGCGTGTATATAATTAAAGATATAGGAAGGCATATATAGACGGTTATAATTAACCTTGAGGGCTAAATGGTAAATATTCTGGCAAAACCGTCCCATCTATCAGTTTTCACAACAGGTTTGAATTTCAAAATGACAGCTGTTTCGCATAATCAACCGCCATTTTGGGGGCAATTGTTAGGCCATAAATTTTATACTGAGGATCCTTTATCCTTAACTGTCTTATGGATAGATTATCCTAGAAATATGTATCAAGATAAAAAGGATCGATGATCCTCGGTATTATTTGTTTACTAATGATTGCGTTTAGAATGGTGATGTATTAGACAGGTATAGCAACTTTAAGACGGACTTGCATCAACTATCCTCACAGAACATCCTATAGTTGGAACATGGATCCAGGATCCTACCTTAATGAAGCTATTAATGGACGAATTCGTGTGAAGATGAACGTGCAAATATTAACAACGGCTATGAGACTCATTCTTCCACTTATCTCGCTACTGGGTGGCTATTGGCACGTGGTCAAAGGACGTGGAGCGGCTAGGTGGGAGACTTCCGGATAGATAGGAAATGTTGTTATTATTGTTATCTTATTTAAACGAGCTATGATCGAGTAGGAAAACACATGTATTAACACACACACTAGAGCAGAAACTAGCATTCTCTCTACACTAGCATATTTTGTAATCTCGATCATAAACTCCACCGCATTTGTAACCCGATTTTTACCATTAATAAACTTGACGGTGATAGTTTTCACCGTCCGGGGGTTTTTTGTGCCGGAGATCACGATAATCATATACTCCTCGACCAAATGTTACCTTGTTGATCATTGACTAAAGTAATTCGACCAAAGATTATCTTATTAATCCTTGAACGAAGTTATTTTACCAAAGATTGCCTTGATAAGTTTTGACCGAAGTAAGACTATCCTGATTAAGGGCTTTTTCCCTCGTGATCAAACCTTTGTGTTCACCAATATTACCATTATGTACTTATCATTAACGAATTAGCACCTTACCTCACATAACAGATTTGGATACTTAATCCTTAACAGATTTTTGTCCAAAACACCTTCACATAAATAATTAAGTGAAAATGATATCTGTCATTATATATTCATTTAGACGTTTATATCTTTTGAGTCAACAAATATAAAGAACAACGTACATATTTATAAACGTAAAAATAAGAATATTGAAATACACTTATTAAAAAAACATAAAAAGGAAATTAAATAGGTTTAGAAAGAAACATGCGTATGGTTTGCGAAAAAAATTTTGATGAATGAGAAAAAGAAAACGTTTTTAACAGCTGAGTAGAAAAAAAAGTGAGTAAAAATATATATAATTAAAAAAACTGTTATTAAGTACTTAGATAAGCAAAAGAAAGATGTTATAAAATATTTAAAGAATATTAAAATAGAAATTGTTTTTATCTTGTAAGATTAGAAGTGATTTTTGAAAAAACCTATTTTGATAAATAGTTTTCAACTTTACCCATTTTAGTAAATAATTATTCCATCATTCTCATTTTAGTAAAAAAAAAAACTCAGTTTAACTTAGCTTAAGTAAAACATAAATATTCGATGTAATGTGACAATATTCAAAAAATCAACCAAATTGGTGTTAATCTTCTATCAGTTATCAACTATGTTAGAGCCAACATTCCATAAGGGTGAAAAACATATAAAAAAAATATTACATGTAATATGTAAATTCAGTTATTTCAAATAATAGTTTTTGTTTATGACTCTTTTAATAAGTTTTTGATATATTTATACACTATTAATTATAAGTTGCAAACCGAACTGGTGTTTATTTATTTTAAAAATAAAGCATCCATACCAATATTAGTATATTAAATACTAGCTTAGACCCCGTGTATTACAATGATCCAAATAATACAAATAAAATCAAGCAATAACTCAATAAGTACATAATGTATAAGGAAAAAATGTATAGCATCTATACTTCTTATTACTGAAATTTAAAGACTGTTTCTCAAAGTTGGTGAAATTGAAATCAAAATTAGTGGAACCTATCATATAAATCTTGAAAATACCATAATGTTCGTAAATAGTGTGTTAAATATGACCATAGCCTATAATTCTACAAAGTAAACTTTTTTTATCATAGAAAACATAAAAAGGCACTTGTACACTTAAATACATATTTTGGATTGTTTTCGATTTGTTTCCTTTTAGTTAAATGTAGCTTAACTTAGGTTACCTATTAGGAACGAAACATAATCCAACTTCACAACATAAAAAAACGATAAAACCATTCAATTAAAATAAAACACATTCAAGATAAGAATTAAGTATGAATCAATTCAACAAAATACGGGAAATCCTTAATGATCTTATAAATCAAATAATAAGAAAACTCGTCAAAACATATTCAAAATCTGAACACATGAAAACAAAATCAAACAAATATCGTTAAATTCCAAAGAACACTATGAGAACTCAAAATAAAACTATTTAAATCAAATTAAAGTTGCAAATTAGAGGTTTGATAATAAAGCTTACATTAATCTGAGTCGTGTATTTTTTTACAATATATTAAGTTATATGTCAAATGAAACGTTACAATATGATTTACATTTGAAATATACTTCTTTGTATACAACTTGACGTGGTATTGATAATTTTCTCAAATTTATCAAAGATTAATAACTTGAGTCTATCTCTATTTTTTACTCTAAATAATGCAACATATAACTAACCATTAGTAAACGTTAGACATTTAAAATACAAACCAACCATAAAAAGCTATTGTCGTTGACTTTTATTTATAGTAACACTTCAAAATATAAATTAAGTGGGAATTGTCTTCTTTGAAATTTAAATGGAGCTCTTGTGTGAAGGTGTTAACCCAATTTCATGGATAAAAGTGTGATAGCTAATGTTGCTTCAAGATATATTCACCGCTTTTGTAACATGATTTCCATTTTATTTGACATAAAATCTTGTTCTGCTATATAACTGTTTTATTAAACAACATTTTTAATAGCATAACTAAAACACTGGCCTTTAGAACTATTATCAAATTGATATTTGATAATTTATTGTTTGAAAAACCTGACACTTTTAGTTCATTAAAAAAATCAAAAGGTTTATCCAATGCTATATTGACAAATACCATATGTACATAGATATTTCATTGAATCTTCTGAAAACATTGACATCAAGTGGTTATTAACTTCTTGTACGACATCAATTTTTAACGCAAGTATCACTTCTTTTGAAAATAGTATCCATTAGATGCATGGTCAAAAATAAAATGATACACAAAATCAATTCGATATGAAATAGTATCAAATGAATCAGTTATAAGAAGATGATTAAGTATATCTATAACCGGATTTCCACTTAAACCATCAATTTTTCCTTCACCAAATTCCAAAAGCCGATATGCAAAGATTACTGTTTCTTTCATATCAGACGATTAACTTCCTAAACTTAAGATTAGGTTTATGGTTAAATTTAAGACATGCATTTTTCCCAAATAAATCATACAACAAATTATAATGTGTTTTTAAAAATATAGTTAGCAAGTTATAAGAATTTAATAGTAAATTTAAAATATCATGACTTTCAAAAAATGTCTTTAAATTAGAATATCAATAGTTTCTTCAAATATTTATATAATTAAATGTTTTGTAACCTGATAACATAAAAAGTGAGAAAAGGAACTTTATTAAGGAAAAACATCTATTTTGGGTTTTTTATTGCCAATTAATAAAATGTCATAAGTACGTATCTTTTGTTAAGCCTATGAAGTTAATAAATTTGATTTTATATAAAATAGTGAAGATTTAATATAATATTTTCATTTTTTTAACTGCCGTAATATAATTATTGTATATGTTGTTAACAAACTAATATTTTTTTATTAAAAAATTGTATTAGTTAAATAAATTTGTTTTTATATAAAATAAAAACGACTTAAATTTGGAGATAATATAGAAACTTAAGTTGACTTTTATAACTTAAATATACGATTTAGGTAGATATAATCTATTATGATAAACTTATATATAGCAAACTAGGTTGTGTACCCGTGTTTTACACGGGTTGGATAACTTCAATTTTGAAAGTGATAACTTTTGATAAATAAAGTTGAATAATACGTTAAGTAAGTACATAGTTAAATTATAACTACTATTCACAAACTTTAATATAAATCATAAATCTTTAAATACTTCTTTCGATACAAAAATAAATAATACACTAAAAATATGGAACCAACTATAGTAAAATAGTATTATGAGAACATAAACGGTACAATCGATACGAACCAACCATCAAAGAAGAAAACGTTCGATTAGTTGAAGAATGTACAATAAAGGAGAATCGATAAATTTTTTATCGACAAAATTTGGATAGACAGAAAGATGTTACGGTTACAGGTGAAAATAAGGCGGGTCGGGTTCAATTAAAGATCCACGTGTTTTTAACAATGAACCCGTTAAATAATAAAAATGTTTAATAAATAAACCTAACGTTTTCAAAAAATATATAAAAAGAACTTTAAAAAGTATGTATAATTAATAGGAGAGAGAGGCGGGAAGAAAGAATAAGAATGTATAAGAGAATGACATGTGGCATGAGAAACTTTTATTTATTGTATAGTATAGATATATATTAATTAAAATTAAATATCTTAGTTTATTGGAAATAAAAGTAAGGTAGCGTTTGGTATGTAGGAATGAATGACGGAATGGAATGACCCATTGTGAGGGAATGGAAAATAGTGTGTTTGGTTGACCAAAGGAATGGAATGACTCATTACCTAGTCCATTTCATTCCCTCTAAAATACCCCAATTTCATTTCATCCATACCCCGTGTTTTATTTTTCATTCCATTCCCTCATTGATCACCCTACATAACCTCCACCACCCTCCCAACAACACCACCACCCAACATCAACAACCATCACTGCCACTGCCACCAGCCACCACCATCGCCGTCCACCGCCGCCACCAACCATCGCCATCGGTGGCAGCCACTCAGCACCGCCAGCCGCATATATCAGCCATCACCCCACCATCACACATGCCGCCCACCGTCACCGCTGCCTACCACCGCCCCCACTACCACCAATCACCACCATCGGCGTCCTCTGCCACCACCACCTACCTCCACAAACCATCGCCATCAGTGCTAGCCACCCACCACCTCCAGCCGCCCGCCTGTAACATCCCGAAATTTCCAAGTAATATTAATTATGTTACTTAATAATAGAGAGAAAGTTTACCCGGGTTATAAGGAAATAAATAATAGAATAGGAGTTGGTATGGGTCGGGCTAGTGTTGGGTAATGGATGTGGGTTGTGGACTTGGATTAATTGAGATGGGTTAAATGAGAATGGGATTTCAGGGATATAAATACCCCCAAAATCCCAAAATATCTTCATTTTCCCCCACTCTCCTAAACACACACATACACACACACCAAGCACACCCAAAACCGCCGCCGGCCGGGCCGAGAAAGAAGGAAGGATCGAGCGAGGTCCGGGTAAGGGAGAAAGATTAGTGGTGATACCAAGATAAACGAGATCCAAACAAGCTCAAAAGGTATGATTCTTGATCTTGGAAGTTTAAAGATCCGAGCTTTTAGTGTATAAACGACCGAAAATGGTCGGGAAGTATAGTGGGTGGTATTGAACCTTAACAAGGGTGTTAAAATCGCCCGAAATGTTGATCAGAAACCGAAACAGCGGACATCTGGGCAACTTCGCCTTCATCTGGGCAACTTCGCCTTCAAGCGATGAACTTCGCCTGCAAGCTAAGTTCGCCTGATGAACTTCGCCTGCAAGCTAAGTTCGCCTGATGATAAGTTCGCCTGAGGTTTAACTTCGCCTAAAGCCAAGTTCGCCTGAGGTTTAACTTCGCCTAAAGCCAAGTTCGCCTGAGGTTTAACTTCGCCTAAAGCCAAGTTCGCCTGAGGTTTAACTTCGCCTAAAGCCAAGTTCGCCTGAGGTTTAACTTCGCCTAAAGCTAAGTTCGCCTGAGGTTTAACTTCGCCTGATGACAAGTTCGCCTGAGGTTTAACTTCGCCTAAAGCCAAGTTCGTTTAGAAAATAAATTAAAAATCTAATGAAAAATGTGTTAAGACAGTTAATGGAAATAAAATTTTTCCAAGCTGACCTGGCAGCTCGACCCCAGCCAGGGGCTCTGCCCCTTGGACCCTGCTAGGGGCTGCCGCCCCTAGACCCCGCTGCCAGGGGCGCTGCCCCCGGACCCCCGTTCGTTGTGGGTAGCAGTTAAGACTGGAAAGATGATATGAGTAGTGATAGTTGTTTGATACGTGTACTTGTTATACAGTCAGCCATGCACAGCTGAAGAAAGGGATTACGATTAACGGTGAACGTAACCGTGTTCAGGTGAGTTTCTAGCCCCATTCCTTGTTATGTTTTTTCGGGGCTGTGTGCATACTCGATGTGTTGTTAATACATTTATCCTAAGTGATAAGTGTATGTCATATGTGATATGTGTGATAGATATGAATGATTGTTTGTCGGTACGCGAACGATCTTCGGATATTGCGCGTACTGTCAGGTTAAAAATAAAGGTACGAATATTATATATCGAAGATGTATGAATATTTCAAATGAATACTTGTCGGGGCGTGAACGATCTTCGGATATTGCACGTAACGTCAAGGGGTATGGTTGTTAAATGAATGAGGTAAGGAATGCCTAGAGTGTTCTTATGTTATAATGTAAGTATGTGTATATAGGTACACGAATGGCATGTGAGTTCTACGTTCGACATAGTAAGTTAGGATGGCAAATCCCTCTGGCTTCTGTCGGACATAGACTCGGCGGGTGATGGCGTAGTTAAGGACTGCGAGCCTTATACGTGAAGTAGATGATATATGTAAACGTAGATAAGGACTGCGAACCTTATACGTAATGTAGATAGGCGTCAGCATAGGAAAGGGCTGTGAACCCTATACGTGCTGTATTTATAGCATAGGGGAGGACTGCGAACCTCGTACGTGCTATGAATTAGGTTGCAACATAGGGAAGGACTGCGAACCTTGTACTTGTTGTGGATGTATTTCAGCATAGGAAAGGACTGTGAACCTTATACGTGCTGATTTTGTAGTATAGGGGAGGACTGCGAACCTCGTACGTGCTATGAATTAGGTTGCAACATAGGGAAGGACTGCGAACCTTGTACGTGTTGTGGATGTATTTCAGCATAGGAAAGGACTGTGAACCTTGTACGTGCTGATTTTGTAGCATAGGGGAGGACTGCGAACCTCGTACGTGCTATGAATTAGGTTGCAACATAGGGAAGGACTGTGAATCTTGTACGTGTTGTGGATGTACTATGGTATAGGGAAGGACCGCGATCCTTGTACGTACCATAAATGGTGAACATAGGTAAGGACTGCGAACCTTGTACGTGTTCACGACCTTGAGTACAGGTATAGACGGTGAACTATGAACGTACTCTCGGTAGACTGAGGTTAGTGATTGTAGATATGTATGTATGTATGGTAGCAAGTATGTATGTAGAACAGAAGGGTAACTAGTGAAGTATGGATATGTATCTACAGATATGTATGTATGTGTATGTATTGTATGGCGTTCGATTAACTAGAACTCACTCAGCGTAGCTGACTTTTAGTATGCACGCAGGTGAGCTGATTATAGAGTTAGCATGAAGATGACACACGGCATGGATTGAACGGCTGGCATCTGAAGAAAGAAGTAAAGATGTTTTAAATATAAAGTTTTGTGTTATTGTATCAAAGAAAAGATTTAATGTTTTGTAACAAATGATTGATGTTTTATATTCCGCGAAAAGTTTTTAATAAACTCTGATTTGAAGAACTGTGTTTATGAGTAAATCCAACGCTAAAGTAGGGTCACCGGGTTCGGGGCCTTACAGGTTGGTATCAGAGCATAAGTTCGAGAGATTTAAGCATCCTACATGCTTAGACTCGAACAGAGAATGGGATTTAAGTAAGAAAAGAAAGAAGATGCCAGTTCAAGAATGCCATGTGTCGCTCAAGAAAAAATCAGTAAAGGTAAGGTGCATGATTAAATGATATATGTTAATGAGAAAGAAAAGATACGTGAACGATAAGGATAGAAGTAATTGATTGTTTGATTTGACTAACTGCTTAAGTAGAACCAGCACAAAGAGACTCATAAAGGGAAGTGTATAGGACACGGAAAGCAATGTGATCAGCTAGTCACAGCTGGCCACTGTTATTACCTGTTAGCCTTGCTATCCTTGTACTATATAGTTCCTTGAGTGAGGATGCTTGTGTTGTCCCTTTTAGAATACTGATGGCTGGAGCTGGAGAATTTGTGGGAACTGGGGGTCGCACTGGACGTCGTGGCAGGCCTCGTCTTGTCCGGCAACCCTCGGTAGAAGAAGCTTCCCACACCGAAGATGAAGGAAGTGCCGCTGGAGGAGACCAGAACAACAACGAAGAAGTTCAACTTAGCTCTGCAGTTCAAGCAGCCATTGTTCAAGCTGTAGTTGCTGCTGTGAAGAACCTGAATCCCGAAGGATCTGCTGGAAGCCGTGAACGAACTGCTGAAGGGGCGGGTGGTGATGGTAGGAAGGATGGGGAAGAAGAAAGAGGGGCCTCGAGTGAGGATAAGTCTGTGAAAGTCGATGACAGGAGAAGAGGCCAAGGTGGGTACAACTATAAGTCCTTCAAAGGATGCGACCCGCCAAAGCTGACTGGTTTGGGAGATGCAATCGCTACTCTCCAATGGATAGCCACAATGGACAAGGTTATCCGCATTAGCGAATGCCGTCCCGACCAAGCTGTGGGTTATGCTACTCAGTCATTTGAGGAAGAAGCTATGTATTGGTGGGAAGGTGTGGAGCAGAGAAAGACTAGGGATGAGATCAAGGCGTTGAGATGGGACGATCTGAAGGAGTTGGTGATGAAAAAGTTCTGCGCAGATGCCGAGGTTGAAAGGACGGAGATGAAGTTCTTGAATTTAAAAGCCGGTATGATGACGCATCGTGAGTATACTACTGAATTCAACCGACTATCTAGGTTGGTGCCTGATATGGTTGACACTGAAGTCAAAAGAATCAAATGTTATGTGAGGGGATTGCCACAAAAAGTCCGCATGTTGGTCAGGGCAAATAAACCTGCTACTTTTGACTCTGCTGTTGAACTTGCAGAAGTGGTTTATGCTGACCTGGCTGAGGACGATGTGGTGGTGGGGGAAAAGAAGGAGAAGAAATGGGCTACCTCTGCTAAGCGGTCTGGCGAGATGGTGAAAACAACTGATGAGAGGAAGGCCAAGGTTAGGAACAAGGATGCGTGTAAGACGTGTGGGCGAGTGCACCCGGGGGAATGCAGGATTGGGACAGACAGGTGCTATCGGTGCGGAAAGGGTGGGCATTACTCTCGAGACTGCCCTGATCGTCCAAAGTGCTACAAATGCGGAAAAGCTGACCACATGGCTAGGGATTGCAAGGAATCAGGGGCGGGAGGTGCGGAAAGATAAAGACTTGGGGAAACTGCAGAGAGGAACGCTTAATGAAGGAATAATTGTTCATGCAATGGTTTTATTAAGTTGCTTTTGCTTAAGGACTTGTTGTGTGTTAAGGTTTAAAACTTATGGTTATCAGTGACGTGTAATATTTTGAGTAGGTTATGAATGATTATTATGTTATGATGAAATGTTGTTTTAGACAATAGTGTTAAAAGTACTAATCGAAGCCCTTGGAGATATGAGATGAGTTGTGGTACATCGAGGGTCTCATGGACAAGCTACCTTAAATAGCTAAAACACATGACCAACATTCGATGACTGCAAAGTCGGAATTAAGAAGGATAACTCAGAAAGCGAAGGCGATTCAATAAAGCGTGTAAATATAAGAAGTTTTCCTTTTATAGGGAATAAGTTAGGTTTCGGGGACGAAACCTCTTTAAGGAGGGAAGACTTGTAACATCCCGAAATTTCCAAGTAATATTAATTATGTTACTTAATAATAGAGAGAAAGTTTACCCGGGTTATCAGGAAATAAATAATAGAATAGGAGTTGGTATGGGTCGGGCTAATGTTGGGTAATGGATGTGGGTTGTGGACTTGGATTAATTGAGATGGGTTAAATGAGAATGGGATTTCAGGGATATAAATACCCCCAAAATCCCAAAATATCTTCATTTTCCCCCACTCTCCTAAACACACACATACACACACACCAAGCACACCCAAAACCGCCGCCGGCCGGGCCGAGAAAGAAGGAAGGATCGAGCGAGGTCCGGGTAAGGGAGAAAGATTAGTGGTGATACCAAGATAAACGAGATCCAAACAAGCTCAAAAGGTATGATTCTTGATCTTGGAAGTTTAAAGATCCGAGCTTTTAGTGTATAAACGACCGAAAATGGTCGGGAAGTATAGTGGGTGGTATTGAACCTTAACAAGGGTGTTAAAATCGCCCGAAATGTTGATCAGAAACCGAAACAGCGGACATCTGGGCAACTTCGCCTTCATCTGGGCAACTTCGCCTTCATCTGGGCAACTTCGCCTTCAAGCGATGAACTTCGCCTGCAAGCTAAGTTCGCCTGATGAACTTCGCCTGCAAGCTAAGTTCGCCTGATGATAAGTTCGCCTGAGGTTTAACTTCGCCTAAAGCCAAGTTCGCCTGAGGTTTAACTTCGCCTAAAGCCAAGTTCGCCTGAGGTTTAACTTCGCCTAAAAACAAGTTCGCCTGAGGTTTAACTTCGCCTAAAGCCAAGTTCGCCTGAGGTTTAACTTCGCCTAAAGCTAAGTTCGCCTGAGGTTTAACTTCGCCTGATGACAAGTTCGCCTGAGGTTTAACTTCGCCTAAAGCCAAGTTCGTTTAGAAAATAAATTAAAAATCTAATGAAAAATGTGTTAAGACAGTTAATGGAAATAAAATTTTTCCAAGCTGACCTGGCAGCTCGACCCCAGCCAGGGGCTCTGCCCCTTGGACCCTGCTAAGGGCTGCCGCCCCTAGACCCCGCTGCCAGGGGCGCTGCCCCCGGACCCCCGTTCGTTGTGGGTAGCAGTTAAGACTGGAAAGATGATATGAGTAGTGATAGTTGTTTGATACGTGTACTTGTTATACAGTCAGCCGTGCACAGCTGAAGAAAGGGATTACGATTAACGGTGAACGTAACCGTGTTCAGGTGAGTTTCTAGCCCCATTCCTTGTTATGTTTTTTCGGGGCTGTGTGCATACTCGATGTGTTGTTAATACATTTATCCTAAGTGATAAGTGTATGTCATATGTGATATGTGTGATAGATATGAATGATTGTTTGTCGGTACGTGAACGATCTTCGGATATTGCGCGTACTGTCAGGTTAAAAATAAAGGTACGAATATTATATATCGAAGATGTATGAATATTTCAAATGAATACTTGTCGGGGCGTGAACGATCTTCGGATATTGCACGTAACGTCAAGGGGTATGGTTGTTAAATGAATGAGGTAAGGAATGCCTAGAGTGTTCTTATGTTATAATGTAAGTATGTGTATATAGGTACACGAATGGCATGTGAGTTCTACGTTCGACATAGTAAGTTAGGATGGCAAATCCCTCTGGCTTCTGTCGGACATAGACTCGGCGGGTGATGGCGTAGTTAAGGACTGCGAGCCTTATACGTGAAGTAGATGATATATGTAAACGTAGATAAGGACTGCGAACCTTATACGTAATGTAGATAGGCGTCAGCATAGGAAAGGGCTGTGAACCCTATACGTGCTGTATTTATAGCATAGGGGAGGACTGCGAACCTCGTACGTGCTATGAATTAGGTTGCAACATAGGGAAGGACTGCGAACCTTGTACTTGTTGTGGATGTATTTCAGCATAGGAAAGGACTGTGAACCTTATACGTGCTGATTTTGTAGTATAGGGGAGGACTGCGAACCTCGTACGTGCTATGAATTAGGTTGCAACATAGGGAAGGACTGTGAACCTTGTACGTGTTGTGGATGTACTATGGTATAGGGAAGGACCGCGATCCTTGTACGTACCATAAATGGTGAACATAGGTAAGGACTGCGAACCTTGTATGTGTTCACGACCTTGAGTACAGGTATAGACGGTGAACTATGAACGTACTCTCGGTAGACTGAGGTTAGTGATTGTAGATATGTATGTATGTATGGTAGCAAGTATGTATGTAGAACAGAAGGGTAACTAGTGAAGTATGGATATGTATCTACAGATATGTATGTATTGTATGGCGTTCGATTAACTAGAACTCACTCAGCGTAGCTGACTTTTAGTATGCACGCAGGTGAGCTGATTATAGAGTTAGAATGAAGATGACACACGGCATGGATTGAACGGCTGGCATCTGAAGAAAGAAGTAAAGATGTTTTAAATATAAAGTTTTGTGTTATGGTATCAAAGAAAAGATTTAATGTTTTGTAACAAATGATTGATATTTTATATTCCGCGAAAAGTTTTTAATAAACTCTGATTTGAAGAACTGTGTTTATGAGTAAATCCGACGCTAAAGTAGGGTCACCGGGTTCGGGGCCTTACACCGCCGCATCCATCAATCGTCGCCCCACCATCACACACGCCACCCACCGTCATCGCTACCCACCACCACCTCCACTGTTACCGCCACCACCACCTCCACCGTTACCGCCACCGCTCCCACCACCACTCACTACCATTTTAATTTTATTTTTTTTATTTTTTTCTTACCTACCAACAATACAAAGTAATGATTCATTTCATTCCCATGTGGTAACCAAACAGTTCATTGGAATGGTAATAACTCATTCCATTCCTTTGTCCATTCCATTACCATGTCCATTCCATTCCGTCCTCCATTCCATTACCCCATACCAAACGTACCCTAAAGGTGTTTTGGTGGAAAAAAATTTGTTAGATGAAACAGGGTGATGACATGTGGTATAATTATTTTATTTTATTATAAAAGATAGATTGGATGCATAAAAATGATATTTTATAACGAAATATTGTCCCAGATTTATAAACTGAATTTACAAAGACTAAGGTGTGGTTGTTAAAAAATAAATAAAAATAAATTATGTTTAACAATAAAAAAGAGAAATGATAAACAGTCTTAAATGATTAAGTTGGCGAGATATGAGAAGACAATGTGATTAGGCAAACAATGTAGGACTATATATAAGATGGGTATTCGTTGGTATTAAACAAAAAAATGACTCAAAGGGAATCGAAATTCAAATTTAGTCAAAACGATTCCGATAATTATGATTTTTTCTATACATAACGAAATTTGAATTTGAAAAATCCATCTAGTATCGGAATTCTTTTATAATGAAAAAAGTATATTTAAAAAAAACAAATTAATATTAACCTTAAATAGTAAATGTAACAACAAAATTGAAGACAATGTTGGAAGTGTCCTTTCATCGTGTAATTATCTATAAGTCCTTTTAATCTCTTTAATGTGCAAAAGTTGTAGCTCTTTTGTGTCGCTTTGAATTCGACAACCAAAACACATTTAAATTACATAAAGCAGTCATTAACAGGAACATGACAATCTAGTTAGTCAGCAACAACATAAGAACTTGTTATGGAATCCAATTTAACATATAATAATATAAGATGGTAACAAAATAATAGATTATACGTAAGGTCATATGAATCTTGAACTTATTTTAACATACCTTTTTTTGACAATATTATATGTTTGTCCACTACCATGCTTCATCTTAAAAGTTAATCCAAATTCAAGTCCAACTAGAATAACAAATTTAATAGGAAATTTCTACAATTTGGTAATTATTTGGTTGTGGGTAATAGCTAAAACAATGGTGATTGCAAAATCAAAAGAAAATAACATAATATAATAAACTGGATAAATTTATATAAAGATAGTTCATTACAATAAATAGCTAGCAACATAATGACATCAAGAAAGGAAAAAAAATAAACCTTTTCAAAAGGTTGGGTGATTAAACCAACCAATATAGTTTGAGATAGATGGATCGGTAATAATAATGTAAGATAACTGAAGCCTTATATAGTTGAAAACAAAATGACTTATCTTTGAATGGCTTTATTACAAATTAAAAACCGTAATTAAATGATTGTATATCACAATGTATGGAAATGCCATAACTCTAATATATTTTAAAGCGGTTTTATATTAAGGAAATGTCAAAACATAATTAAATTTAATTAAAACATAATAGTTATTTGATTTTGTTCAATAAGAATAAGAAAACAAAAAGATATAAATCGTTTGAATATTATACAATTTGTATAATATAATTTGAATATAATTTTGATTTATACTTGAAGAGAAAGCATATTTTATATATGTTAAAGCAAGAAATCTAACACAATTACCACCACTTAAGTAAAGTTGGTAATTAAGCATCTATAGTTTGAAACATGAGATCTTGGATTCGAGAGTTGTATCACACAATAATTTATTTTTCAAAAGCAGCTTTCTAAGGACATGGTCAAAGATAGAAATTTTTGGAGACGTGTAATTAAGGTTAAGGACTCTTAAGGATGACGTATAGTTTTTTGGTTAGATGATTATTATTATTATTATTATTATTATTATTATTATTATTATTATTATTATTATTATTATTATTATTATGATTTATGGTAAAGAATCTCATGTGTAAACCTACACTTTTAGGGATATGTCCAAGGGCGTCACCTCGACCGCTAATGTATATAAATTTATACATTTTTTCAGCACTAAAAATATCTTCAAAAAGCATATCAAAAATAATATTGGAATAAATAACCACTCTCTAACTCTAGGTAAATACAGCATTAAAGAATAAAATGAGCTGAAATAACATAGAAAATTGTGAAAACCGACTCAACACACCCCATGTTGAAGAAGCAAGGCATGACCATGTTACAAGCATACGGGGAAAAGACAAAATTCAGAAGTCACAACATGGCCCATGTTGACACCAACACACCCCATGGCGAAAGTACAAGATGAAATGACAAAAATTGATGAAAACACGAGCCATGTTGACATCAACACGCCCATGGTGATAGTACAAGAGAAAAAGACAAATGGAAGCTTCTAGATCTTAACACGTTCCCAGCCTCAACACGGGTCATGTCCTCCCTCCTGCTATACTTTCTAACATAGAGCAATTAACACTCAGCACGACCTTGTTGACATACACGGGTCGTGTTGAGAGACCATGTTCAGTCTATAAATACCTTGCATTCTTCATTGAATGTATATGTAAGTCCCCCCGGGGCGTCGCCGATCGATACGAGATCCGCACGAGGTCTAGGAATGCGGAATCCTCCTAGACTCGTTTAATGGTGTAGAAGACGAAGAACACGATTACACACAAACACATACACGAACAAACACACGAACGGGATAAACACATCTGCATATCTTTTATATAATAACCGAAACACTTACATACCAAACATGAAAACAAATGACAGCCGACCCGAGGTGAGCTCTACCTCGGGCCGTCCCACACGACTCTCACTCTCGGTTTCTCTCTAGACAAATAAACTGATCACTAAACTCACTCAACTTTCTGGATTCCAAACCTAAACAAGACACACATATATATATATATAAACTTCACGGGCTTGGGCCTGTAGGCGAAGTTGTTATAACTTCGCCTAAGGCGAAGTTGTTATAACTTCGCCTATGGCAGAAGTTGTTACAACTTCGCCTATGGCGAAGTTGTTATAACTTCGCCTATGGCGAAGTTGTTCTAACTTCGTACTTCGTTTCGGCTGAACAGAATTGCATAGCGACGGTCACAAAACATGCACCAACAGACTCCCCTTTGACCGTTGCTCTCAATTCTAACAAACACAAAAGATAATCTGTTACAAAACATGCACCAACAGACTCCCTCTTAACTGATGATCTTCTGTTTGCTCTTCAACCAGCCGTGTCTGAAACTGTCTTGTAGCTTCACAAATCTACCAATCACCCAGCGTCTTCCATATCAGATCTCCCCTTCAGTGTAAGCTTCTCCGACTATATAGATTGAGGTCTTTGAAATGCATGCATCCCCGTGCCTAATTGATCATCTCAACCAATCACGTGAGTCCTTCTGACTTCACAACACGTGAAGTTCTTCTAACTTCACCAACACGTGAAGTTGGGCTCTCTCCACAACTTCACCAACACGTCGGCATACGATAAGGTTTAATCTTCAACTACTCAACATCAAGTGATCAATTTCATCACAAAACCACCTTGACAGAATCTAACACACATGACCATTAATTAATCCGAAGCATCTTCAATCACCAGGGATAACGATCAAGAACATAAACACTTTAATTCCCGATTAAATCCAACTTGTTCCAGAATTTTCACTCTAATAAATAAGCATCACGTTTCAGGATCCAATTCTCGAACGCCTTGAAAATAACATAAATAATATGCTCTGACCGCAATCCAGTAATGACGAAAACCTTCAGTTCAATTTGACTTTCTTCAGTTGGTCAACCTCGAACAACAACAATTTCATTGCCCACAAACACCCAATTATGTGTCAATATCCAGTTTCAATCAATATCCCATTCACAACCTCAACTCCAGATCCAGAGTTGACACGTATTTGTTCACACGTAAGACCAAGAGATAACAAGTTTCACTCGTTGACGGAACAACGTCTTCGGTCTCACAATAATCGTGTACACCTGGCCATACAGACGAAAACTCCAAACACTCTTTTTTTTTTTAACTTCGCCTAAAAGTCAACTTCGCCTAAAAGTCTACTTCGCCCCTCCTTAACTTCGCCTGTCTTTAACTTCGCATGCCCTTAACTTCGCCTGACAGATAACTTCGCCTAAACCCTAAAATTTAAGCGACAACTTCGCCTGAACCCCATAACTTCGCCTGCGGCGCTGATCGGCCAGAAACGCATCAGAAACGTGCCAGAAACACCAAAACGCAGATCTCGAACCATAGCATAAGAGCCTAAGGCTCTGATACCACTTGTAAGTCCCCCCGGGGCGTCGCCGATCGATACGAGATCCGCACGAGGTCTAGGAGTGCGGAATCCTCCTAGACTCGTTTAATGGTGTAGAAGACGAAGAACACGATTACACACAAACACATACACGAACAAACACACGAACGAGATAAACACATCTGCAGATCTTTTATATAATAACCGAAACACTTACATACCAGACATGAAAACAAATGACAGCCGACCCGAGGTGAGCTCTACCTCGGGCCGTCCCACACGACTCTCACTCTCGGTTTCTCTCTAGACAAATAAACTGATCACTAAACTCACTCAACTTTCTGGATTCCAAACCTAAACAAGACAGACATATATATATATAAACTTCACGGGCTTGGGCCTGTAGGCGAAGTTGTTATAACTTCGCCTAAGGCGAAGTTGTTATAAACTCGCCTATGGCAGAAGTTGTTACAACTTCGCCTATGGCGAAGTTGTTATAACTTCGCCTATGGCGAAGTTGTTCTAACTTCGTACTTCGTTTCGGCTGAACAGAATTGCATAGCGACGGTCACAAAACATGCACCAACAGTATACATTCTTAATGCACAACAACTCTTAATTCTTTTCATCAATCTCCTTTCACCACCATTAATAACGAAATTACTTCATCCATCCATCTTTTGTAGATCAAGGAGAATAAGCTCTTGAAAGAATTCATTAGCATTAAAGATTAATAATCCAAGTCGATTAGATTGTTTCAATTTTATCATGTTTATATCTATTATTTTTGTAGGTTCCCAGCCGGATCTACACGAGATATCGCGTTCTACGTAGGTGCGGAATCCCTACGTAAGACGTTACGAGTATAGAAAACAATACGAGCTAACACACGATACGATAACCAAACACACGTTGTATTCCAACCGTAAACACGTGATACTATGACCACTGAATACAAAACTCTCTGACTCTAATACTCGAATGAACTCTCTGATTAATTAACTTAATTAATAAGCCGTATACAAATGGCTTATATAGACACGACAACTTCGCCTGGCATGTTCAGGCGAAGTTGTCCCTAACTTCGCTTGTCTAACAAGTTCACCCATATAAGCGAACTTGTTTGTAACTTCGCTTACATACAAAACTCAAATCTAACTAACACGATTACAGACACTCGACACTGAACTACTGACATCATGCACCAACAGACTCCCCCTTGGCAGTAGCTTCATCTCTTTAGCTTCAAACACGTGTCTTGTAATCTTCAATCTTCTATCTTCAAGCATGCACTCCTTCTCGAACACAAACCGAGACAACTCTTTGATATTTCCTCGCTTCGTCTTTCCAAGCAGGAATATAAAATATCTTCTTATCATTCAACACCTGCAAATCAGCTTGCGATAAGTTTACCAAGTGCATCGGATCGTACACTCTAAGCAGCTCTTGTTCATCTTCGTCTTCCATCACTGCCTCAGCTGTCTCACAATCTACTAACCACCACTTCAGGTCTTTAAGCACATCCTTGGGCATTAGCTTCATCGGTACTTCTTTCAAACACCGGATCGGTTTATACTTCATAATCATCCAAGGCTTTCCATCAGCTCTCAAACCTCTATCCTTGTCTTCAACAAGTTTTCCCTTTTGTGGTTTCAACAGCTCAAATTTCTTCTCTTTTATACTCTCTTTCCACACAATTTTCCCAATGACTCTAGCCATATTATCGTCACTTCTGTTTATCAATCCCAATCTGGCTAAGTCTTTCACTTCACATTCTGGCAGTGTATTCAACGATCTTAACATCCTTCTAAAGTACTGAACACCGTCATACCTTTTAATCACGAAGAGCCTCAACTGCTCATCATATATCCAGCAAATAATTCCTTTCTTCGCTTCAGCATAGCCTTTAATGTTGTAACTCTTCTTAAACATTGTAGGAACCACCGGTTTCTTCGTTTTGACGAACCACTGAGCATAGCCTTCCTTCCATCTAGGCTGCTTTTCCCATTCAGACTCATCACTTGCCATCTCGTTACTCATATCTGCTTTCTCAACATCTGGAATGTCATGCTCAATATTTTCCTCAACTATCCCTCCCTCTTCTATCTCTGTATCAATCACAATCTCTTCACCAATCTTCTCTATCACATCACTCGGTAGTACATCATCATCACCAACCAAAACATCATCCATCTCCTCTACATCCACCACCACCACATCATCACCACCAGCTGCAGTTGTCGACTCCCCCTGAGTTGTGGAAGTTCCAAGAGCTTGATCAGTTCTTGGCAACTCACCACCTGCATCTTTCGATGCATTGGGATCATCGTCTCTATCATTTCGTCTCTTGGTCCTCAACTCGTCGCCTTTACAGCTCCCGAATTAACCTCGACCCGTAGTGTCTGATTAAGTAGTAATTACTCTTCGATCTTAGACTCTGCTTCCCGTTCACCTTCTTGCGTCTTGATTGACAATCATTAACATTATGAACTCTAGAAGTTTTTTTTTTTTTTTTTTTTTAACATGTATATACACAACTTCAAGTAGTAAATAACTGCAAGTCCCGAATCTGGATCACTGCAGCGTCTTGACACTCTATCTTCACGGGAATCAGAACACTCACGGGCTCGTGTATGACTGGGTAATCGCTTTTCTGCCTATCATTCGGAAAGATATGTATGAAGACATGCACAACTCTTAAGGAGTTTCCACATAAAATCGAGTAGATTTAGTTAGTATCACTTCTACTTTTACGCACCATAAAAAGCTACCATGACATACAATGACTGTTCTAAAGTCTTTTAGGCCTAATAACTTCACTAGTTAAGCACACAGAATCAGTATATCTATCATTTTCCAAGGTTGGATCAATTTTCTGTTAATCATAGTAAAGTAACTTCTTACGAAGTAGTAGACTTGAAAAATAATTTCATCTCCCGAAAAGAAAAGAAAAAATTTAACTTCTATCGCCCCGACCAAATCAAAGTCTTCAGGTAAACGGCTATCCCGAAGATCCAATGGATCAGCTGGACCGACCACATACTAGTATGTGTCCTTCTAACTAAGTGTGATCGACTAATTTTCAGCGAAAGAATAAAAACACATCATAAACAGCCCTGGTCACATTTTAGTCATCTGGTTAATGGCTATCCTCATATTCTACAAGTAGAAATGAGGACCAAACATATCCGAAGACATGTCCTTCAAACTGAGGCAACCGACATAATTCTAAGCGATAGTGACGTTTTTTTTTTTTTTTTTTTTTAACCAAACATATGGCATGGTTACTCGGGATTGATCATCCCATTCAGCTCAACAAGGTTTTGAAATCTAGTTTTGTCAAATGCTTTCGTGAACAAGTCAGCGAAATTATCTAACGTGTCAACCTTTTCGAGCTCAATCAGTTTCTTCTCAGCACAATCCCGTATAAAATGATGACGTATGTCAATATGTTTAGTTTTACTGTGCTTCACGGGATTGTTAGTTACTGAGATAGCAGTAGTGTTATCAATGCAAATAGGAGTAAGTGAGAAATTCAGACCACAATCGCGCAACTGTTGTTGAATCCAAAGAACCTGGGAGCAGCAGTTGGATGCTGCCATGTATTCTGCTTCACAGGTTGAAATTGCGACTGAGGTCTGCTTCTTGCATTGCCACGACACTAGTCTGCCACCAAGAAACTGACATCCACCAGTTGTAGACTTCCGACTCTGATTGCACCCTCCATAATCAGAATCTGTGTAAGCGACTAGCTCCAAGTCTCCTCCTCTCGAGTACCACAACCCCAGCTTCGGCTTGCCTTTGAGATACCGCAGTATCCTCTTCGCACCCTTCAAATGAGATTCTTTTGGGTTTGCCTGAAAGCGTGCACAAAGACAAACAGCAAACATTATATCAGGCCTAGAAGCAGTTAAGTACATTAAAGAACCTATAATTGCCCGATATTGGGTTGGGTCCACGTCTGCATCGTTGTCTGAATCAGCACCCAATTTGTGATTGACGCAGACTGGAGTATCATATGGAGTGCTGTCCTCCATCTTGAAGCGTTTGAGAACATCATGGACATACTTCGTCTGATGAATGAACATCCCATCTTTCTTCTGATCAACCTGCAATCCTAAAAAGAAGGTTAGTTCACCCATAGCACTCATTTCAAATCTCTTCTTCATGACGGCCTCAAACTCCTGACACATGGCGACCTTTGATGCAGCAAAGATAATGTCGTCCACGTAGACTTGCACCAGCAGAAAGTCGCTACCCTTTCTCTTGAAGAACAATGTGCTATCAATTTTACCTCTTTCAAACTCATTCTCAAGCAAGTAATCTGATAAGGTTGAATACCAGGCACGAGGTGCCTGATGTAGTCCATACAGCGCTTTACTTAGCTTGTACACGTGATCGGGAAAGTCAGGGTCAGGAAAACCCGGAGGTTGCTCAACATACACAACCTCATCGACTTTACCGTTTAGGAACGCGCTCTTCACATCCAACTAAAAGACCTTCATCTCCTTATGAGCAGCAAATGCCAAAAATAGCCGAATGGCTTCCAATCTTGCCACAGGAGCAAACACCTCATTGTAATCAATCCCCTCTTGCTGATTAAAGCCTTTAACAACCAGCCTCGCCTTGTTCCTGATAACAATCCCTTTCTCATCTCTCTTACATTTGAAGACCCATTTCTTGCCAATCGCATGCACATTTCTTGGTTTTGCAACCAAGTTCCATACTTCCATTTTCTTAAACTGAGCTAACTCTTCTTGCATGGCTTCGACCCACGAGCTGTCCTTAAGAGCCATTTGATAGTTCTTTGGTTCAATCTGGCTGATAAAGCAGGTGTACAAGCACTCGTTGATTATGCCTGATTCTTTAATGCTTGTGTAAACACAGGTGTGCTCATTCAAGCCTTTTCTTGTTTGTACACCGGAGGACAGATCACCTATCACGTTCTCCAAAGGATGATCTTTGTGAATTCTCGTAGTCGGAACCGAACCCACATTCAGATTATCTTCCAAGTTCGAAGATAGCTCATCAATGGGTGATTGATGTTGAGAGTGAAACGGATTGATGAATTCCTCTTCAGTAGAGGCAGCAGGGGTATTGACAGCATTTGACGAGGAAGGCTGACATTCATCATACTGTGGTCGTTGCACCAAAGTGTCTTCCTCATCGCATATCATCTTCGTAGCAATTCTTTCCTCAACTTCTGCAAAATCCAGATAAGGTATGTTAAAAGATTTAAAAAGTCTATCATAGTCGAAAACCCCAGCGGGTCCCGAGCTTGGTTTTGGTGATTTGTAACTTGTGATATCAGTGTTACACACCACCTCAACCTTGCTGTTCGATGTATTAAAGACCCGTCTGTTGGGAGTCCCAACAACGTATCCGACTAAGATTCCTTCGTCGGCTACTTCACCAAATTTAGAGTTGGTCTTTAATATCGAACATGGGGACCCGAATGGTTCAAGACCACTCAAGTTTGGCTTTCTCCCATGCATAAGTTCATAACAAGTTTTATTTAATCTTTTAACAGTTAACACTCTATTAAGGATATAACAGGCTGTTGCAACAGCTTCAGCCCAGAACACCACGGGAAGTTTCGAATCAGCCAGCATGGTTCTGGCTCCTTCAATTAAGGTTCTGTTCTTCCTCTCAGCCACTCCATTTTGTTGCGGTGTATACGGTGCGCTGTATTGGTGTTCTATCCCCTTCTGTAAGCAGAAAATCTCCGTTTCATAGTTCTTGAACTCAGTTCCATTGTCATTCCTGATGAATTTAACCCGTTTCCCCATGATATTCTCAACCTTGGTAATCAAATTCTTTACCATCTGCACTGTTTCATCCTTTTACTTCAGGAAATATACCCAGGAATATCGAGAGAAATCATCAGTGATCACCAAGCAATACGATGTTCCTCCTAGACTTCTTACATTCACGGGACCGAAGAGATCCATGTGAAGTAATTCTAGGGTACAGACAATTGAATTGACCTTCTTGGTGTGATGGGATTTCTTGTGTTGCTTTCCCTTTTTGCATGATAAGCATTTGTCTTCAAAGTTGAAATTCTTAAAGGGAACACCCAGCACAAGCCCATTTTTGACAAGGTAGTTCATTTTCCAAAGATGAATGTGCCCCATTCTCCTATGCCACAACTCGGACTCCGATTCAGTTGCTTTTGACAGAAGACACGATTCTTCCGTGGCCATCTCAGTCGATCTCATATCCATGATATACGTATTCTTCACTCTTGGAGCCTTCATAACAATCCAATCCTCTGGTATCTTAAAACCAGGATACAACACAATCGCTTCATTCTTTGTAAAATGTACGGTGTAGTCTTTGTCACAAATCTGCGAAACACTCAGCAGATTGTGCTTCAGTTCTTCAACAAAATTTACTTTCTCCAAAGTCATCTTTCCATTCGACACCGTCCCTATTCCTGTAATTCTTCCACCGCTCTCTCCTGCGAAACTCACTCTTCCTCCTTGAACAGGTTTCAAGTCGTGTAACAATTTCTTGTTACCCGTCATGTGCCGGGAACAGCCGCTATCCACAACCCATTGATTGTTGGCAGCCCTATTCAACTGTTCCTGCACGATTAAAGCAGATGATTAAAATCTGGGGCCAAGACCGATTGGTCTTGTGTCGATACATTCCGTACCTTGGCTGTCCAAAGTTAGTATCATAATAATTTCTGTGAGTCCTAACAGGATACCTTCTTGTGGATTGACTATGAGGCCATCCAAACCTTCGTGAATTAAAATAATTATTACTTAAGGTTTGGTTGTTAGCAGTGAAAAACTGAGATCTATTTCTTTGAAAACCTGGATTAGTCCATTTTCTGAAATTTGATGGGTTTTCATTTTTACCATTGTATTGATTAGCGTTAGTTCTTTTCTCAGATTTTGAAGTCCTCACACCTCTGAATTTCTGCTTCAGAGGGCAATCAGCAACAATGTGTCCTAATTGATTACATCTAAAACAACTCCTGTGTCCAACTTTCTTATCAAAAGTTGTCTTAGATGTTGAGGCTGTATTACTGCCCGTTTGTCTCACATATGGTGGGACATACGGGTTTAGTGGAGACTTCTTTTCAGGTGTTTTATTTTTCTCTCCACTTTTCAGTAACACTTCCTCTTGTTTTGTCTCACACGACTCAGAGGACTTGTCTGAGTTAGATGAGACAGGACTCGGAGCAGAAATCTTAACACTTGCAACAGGCTTACTAACTTCTGGTTTTTTAGTAGTAACTTGAACTGGAACTGTCTGACCATAGTCAACATCAACAGATTTCTGATTACTAGGGTCATAAGTGTAATTATGATTGAAAGGTGGTGGAACTTCATGATAACCAATTCCTCCCCTTTTTGGAGAACCTTGATCACTAACAAGGTGATCAAGTATAGCAGAGGAATTTCTGAATTGCTCAAGTTTCCGGTTAAGTTCCACCACTTTTACCTGGTGATCAGCTATCTGTTTTTCCCTTCAGCTATTAGTTTGGTTTTCTCTTCTAGAACTTCATAGCTAAGATCAATCACTTGAATTTTTTCAGCAAGCTTTGCTTTAAGACTTTTAATATCCTTCTCACTAGCTTTAATTTTTACTTTGTAACTATTTTCTCTAGCTTTAGTGAAATGATGATCTTCTTTTAAAGTTTTAAATTGCGCATCCAAACTAACAAACTGATCAGTTATAGTTGTCAGTTGTTCAGACAGATGTTCACACTTAGTACAAGGGAGTTCGGTACTTACCTCGGAGAGCTGGTCTGCCACATCTGCCATGTAAGCTTCATTTTCACCAGTTCCCTTCTTCTCACTATCTGCAGTTTCGATGTTTGCCAAATTGGCCTGTTCAAATACTTCTTCAACATGCAGATTCCAGTTGTACTCCTCATTCTGTCTGGAAATCATGGCTCTATAGTCATTACCACTACCACTTTGCTGTGTAAATCTGTTTTGACTGCGTTCTACACGTTCATTTTTGCATTCTTTTGCAAAGTGGCCATTCTGCTGACAGTTGTAACAGCGTACCTTCGACTTATCAAACCCTGGCCTCTCTCCGACAAACTTCCTGCCAGTCTTCTTCATGAACCTCTTCACCTTTCTGACAATCATAGCCATCTGCCACTGCAGATCCATCTCCTCCAGATCATCAGCATCGATCTGATCATAGTCTTCATCCAAAATTGCAGGATCAACAATCTTACCCTGAATGTAGTTCTCATACGAAGCAATAAAATATGCACAGAGAGCAAACTGCTGTTCAGCAGATTTAACACTCATGGGCATCTTCGAGTAGTTGTTGTTTGACATACTTGGGGAAAAACTACTCTTGGTCGCTTGAGGTTGAGAAGCATTTGATCCTCCAGCTACAAAGCACATATCACCGTTCATGTTGAGAGATACATGTCCTTCATGTGTTGAGCTAGCGCCTGACTCTCCCTTAGAGTAATAAGCAGATGATTCAGTTTTCGAACTTGATCCAGAGTTAACCTTTGCACCATACATACCCGGATCTTGAACCTGATCGGTAGGTGTCTCCTTTCGTACCATGTTCAGTTCAAACGTTCTTAGCTTGTTAACTGCTGTCTCCAGGTCATAGTCAGCAAAGTCTTTGTCTTCTCTCATCAACACAGTGTACATCTCCCATTTCGGTGGGAGAGCATCAAGAAGCTTTTCAACAATCTCATCTTCTTTGTAAGCAATTGAATATTTGCTGAGTTCAGTCATAAGATGATAATATCTAGTGATGATATCATCAAGTGATTCATTTTTCAGATACTTGAAGACCGAGAATTGGGTTTTTAGAAGTTTAAATTTCGAGGCACGAATTCCCACATTGCCCTCAAACCGGTTCTCAAGTGCTTCCCAAAGCTCTCTAGCAGTTTTATACTTTCGGAAGGTGTGAAGTATCTCTTATGGAAGAGCCATTGTAATTGCTGCATGAGCTTTGCTTTCTGCCTCATACATTTTCTTCTCTTCTTCTTCCATCTCTTTGTATTTCTTGATCTGATCACGACCCTCATACTCAGCAGTAGGTGGAATGTAACCATCTTGTATGCACACCCACATCTTGGCATCTTGATAATTGACATATTGTTCAAAACGATCTTTCCACGCTACATAATCAGTTTTTTTAAGCATCTTAGGTGCCTTTGTAGCCGAACCCGCTTCTACTTCCATCTTTACCAGTTCGGTAATGTTTATCGAAGACATCTTTCTCAAAACTCAAAGAAATCCGAAAATAAAAAATTTTATTTTCAAACAGCACTGTAGGCGAAGTTGTGGATAACTTCGCTTAAAACTTAACTTCGCGTGAATTTGTAACTTCGCTCACTTTCTAAAATTCGCCGGATTGGCGAACTTGAGAATAACTTCTCTTAAGTTGAGCGAACTTGGGAGGTAGGCGAAGTTGTGGGTAACTTCGCTTGAGGTAAGCGAACTTGAAGAGGTAGGCGAAGTTGTGGATAACTTCGCTTAACCTTATATCTTCGCCGAAACCCTACTAACAGTAACGGCAACTTCGCCTGATGAACACGAACTTTCTGCAGATTAGATTTCTGGGTTTTTCGAGGTTTGTGAAGGTGTTATGGGTTGTTTATGATTGTAGGAGGAGAGTATAGCACAAAAACTCAGAAAACTCGTCCCGCGAATAGTCGAACGGAACGATTTCTATACCCGCGTGATAATCCCGAACCACACAATCGAGCAAAAGCTCTGATACCAATTGTAGGTTCCCAGCCGGATCTACACGAGATATCGCGTTCTACATAGGTGCGGAATCCCTACGTAAGACGTTACGAGTATAGAAAACAATACGAGCTAACACACGATACGATAACCAAACACACGTTGTATTCCAACCGTAAACATGTGATACTATGACCACTGAATACAAAACTCTCTGACTCGAATACTCGAATAAACTCTTTGATTAATTAACTTAATTAATAAGCCATATACAAATGGCTTATATAGACACGACAACTTCGCCTGGCATGTTCAGGCGAAGTTGTCCCTAACTTCGCTTGTCTAACAAGTTCGCCCATATAAGCGAACTTGTTAGTAACTTCGCTTACATACAAAACTCAAATCTAACTAACACGATTACAGACACTCGACACTGAACTACTGACATCATGCACCAACAATTTTGATGAATAACATTATGCGTATGATTGGATAAACTTTCATGGTACTTATAATGAGTCTTATCACTTGATAAAGAATGCTATATCGTCTTTAAAATAAACACCAAGTGTCGAGCTTGATGATAGTCATTTTTGTGAGGCCTTGGTTAGTAAATATAAATTTTAAAATAGACACCAAGTACCGAGCTTGATGATAAGTCGCGGAACTACCATTCTTGTGAGGGTTTGGTTGATAAAACGTAAATCATAATATAAACGTGGACCAAACGAAGTATAAGTAGTAATTAATCATCTTTAAATGGCAACGTCGACAATGGTGTTTAAACGGATTGTTGATCCAATAAAATTGGTTGGTTATTTGTCAAGTGAGTGTGCAACATAATCCATTTTGCAAAGTTGTGTAGATTAATACTTGGGCATTCCAAGTTAGGGTAAAGTTAAAATACAAATGACAACAAAAATAAGAAGGGTAAGAAGGAATCCAGTCCATTGATCTTGTATTTGAATGACTGAGATTAATTTAATAAATAAAAATTGATGGAAAGGGCATGAAGGTAATAACACATATTTGTTGACTTTCTCTCTCCACATGCAAGGCACATGCCAATTCCCCCATCATTTTAAAATGTTCATAACTTTTTCATACGGCATTATTTTTTTAAAAAATTCACCATAATAATAAGCGTTTATTTATCTTTAATATGAGTATCATATTGTTATATAAAAATAAAATAAAAAATAATGGGTTTTTTAATTGTGTTTTTTTGTTGTTCATTGTGTCATTGTGTAATATGTTGTTTCCATTGTGTTTTACGTTTCAAGTCATTATATTCACTATTGTGTCTTACGTTTTAGGCCATTGTGTTATACGTAGTCACCATTGTGTCTTACGTTTTAAGTCATTATGTTATATGTATTCATCATTGTTTTTTACGTTTTAGGTCGTTGGGTTATACGTATTCACCATTGTGTTTTACGTTTCAAATTAAAGACAAAATGGTGTGCGAAAAGACACAATGATAAGCGAAAAGACACAATGGTGTGCGAAAAGACACAACGGTGTGCGAAAAGACACAATGACGAAAAAAGAAACAATGATAAGCGAAAAGACACAATGGTGTGCGAAAAAACACAATAACGAAAAAAGACACAATGATAAAAGAAAAGACACAATGGTGTGCGGAAAGACACAATGGTTTGCGAAAAGACACAATGGCGAAAAAAGACACAATGATAAGCGAAAAGACACAATGGTGTGTGAAAAGACACAATGACAAAAAAAGATACAATGATAAGCGAAAAGACACAATGGTGTGCGAAAAATCACAATGACGAAAAAAGACACAATGATAAACGAAAAGACACAATGGTGTGCGAAAAGACACAATGGTGTGCCAAAAAACACAATGACGAAAAAAGACACAATGATAAACGAAAAGATACAATGGTGTGCGGAAAGATACAATGGTGTGCGAAAAGACATAATGGCGAAAAAAGACACAATGATAAGCGAAAAGACACAACGGTGTGCGAAAAGACATAATGACGAAAAAAGACACAATTATAAGCGAAAAGACACAATGGTGTGCGAAAAACACAATGACGAAAAAGACACAATAATAAGCGAAAAGACACAATGGTGTGCGAAAAAAGACACAATGATAAGCGAAAAGACACAATGGTGTGCGAAAAGACACAATGACGAAAAAAGACATTTTATATAACAAAAATCATACTCATATAAAAGATAAAAAAACACTTGTTATTATGATGAATTTTTTTTTTAAAAAAAATATCATACGAAAAAGTTATAAACGTTCTAAAATGATAGGGGTATTTACATGTGCATTGCATGTGAAGAGAGAAAATGTGTACAATTACCTCTATACCCTTTTTCTTTTGGTCCCCACTTGACACATGTCAATTATTTATGGCTTCTGACACTTCTCATTTTTGTTACCCTTTGTAGAATAACTTGACCCTTCCAAGTTAATCTTTTACAACCTAACTAATCTTAATTGGTATTTAAAGTATATTATAAAGGTTATGTCTTTACTAAATATCAAGGATAATCCACTTATTAATCTAGGTAATTGGTCTCATCTTTAAAGTAAGTTACCTTATGTAGGGTTGTTCAAAACCGGATATCCTGAGTTTCAAATATCCGGACCTTTCTGATGTGGATTTCACTATCCGAATCCGTATCCGAAATTTCGGATATCCGAAGTTTGGATAGTGTACCGGATATCCGAAAATCCTAAAAAAAAAAGAAGAAACTTGTTCTAAAATAAACTTACATCTTGAAAATCCAAGTTTTTGAATCCAACAAAATAATACACAAATCATCCAAATAAAACAAGCAATATGTGAATCTATTATTAAATCCAACAAAACAATACACAAATTGTCCAAATAAAAAGATAGAATTACAGAGATTGTCCTTTATGTTTGTACCAAATTTCACTCTGTATCCTTTATCTTTAAAATTGATGTGTTTTATCCTTTACGTTTTAAAATCTAACAACCTTTGTCCTTTAGCCCTAACTCCGATAAATTTAATCGTTAAATTAGGTCATGTGCAGCTCACGTGGAGTAGGGTTGTCTAAACTGCTCGTCGCTCGTCGCTCGTTCGTCGTTCGCTCGAAAATTGCTCGAAAAATGCTCGTTCGCTTTCGGCTCGATTTGGAAGTGAGCCGTTTGGCTCTGTTCGGTTTAAAAACAATTCAAGCACGAGCAAAGCCTCACTCGGTTTGGTTCGGTTCGTTTTACTCGAATTATTTTTTATTTATTAGTTGCATATTTAAACTTTATATATATATATATATATATATATATATATATATATATATAAGTATACTGTTTTCTTAAAGTTTTTAAAATTTCTCTCTTTTGTGTTGAATTCTAAGTTCAAGTTTAGACCATAGCTATTCGTTTTATATATGTTTTGTTGTTAACTTTGAGTTTTATACATTTTAAAGGTGGAAATTTAGACAATTTAGAGTTGAAAGTCTTGAATTAATGACATTTTAAAGTTTTAGAAATTTAAAATTGGAAACTTTGTACGAAATCAAGCAAAACCAAGCCGAACCAAGCCGCTCGGTTTCAAACCAAACCAAGTTCAAGCATAAAGATATCGCTCGTTTCTTTAAATTCAATCCGCTCGGTTCGGCTCGCTTTCAAACCAAACCAAGTATTAGCATGTTCGCTTTCGGTTCGGTTCATGAACAGCCCTAACGTGGAGACATAACAGTAATTTCATACCCCTTTTTCATTTAATTCATTTATTTAGAAAAACCATATAACTCTTTCTTCTCTCTTTATCTCCCTGCTCATTCCCTCTTTCCAACAAGTAAAGTAATACACATTCACCCACTCACCCCTACCACCTTCCCCACCGCCACCCATCTCCGATTAGAGGTGGCAATAGGAGTGGGTTGGGTTGGATTTAGGTGATGTGTCAGGATAGGTATGGTTCAGGATGGATTTTTAAAATAGAGGGTTAGGATGGATATGGGTCAAGATGGATAAAACTAACCCATCTTGACCCAAGTGAAGGTTGACATACAAAGGGATTTAAAAACCCCTCAAAAAAATATTCAAAAAAACTATTAAAAAAATAATAACTCAAAATATAAATGAAAAACGCAAAATGTAAAATAACTAAAATGTTTCCCCCATCCTCCTCATTCATAAAAAAAAACTTTTTGTTCCGGTTCAATTTCAAGTTTTTCGGGGGTTATTTTTTTCGATTCGGTTTTATTTTTTTTTTCATTTCGGTCAGTTTCGGTATCTGCTCGGTTTCAATGATTTCGTTTCGATTTCTCGGTTTTTTCGGTTTCAGTGTTGTTTTGTTTTAGTCAGTTTTTTCGGTTTCAATTCGTTTTTTTGTTTCGTTTCGACTCATTTGTTTTATTTTGGTCTGCTACTTTTCAGTTTTTTTGTTTCGTTTTGGTAAGCTTTTTTATTGCATTTCACTTTTTTTTTGTTTCGTTTTGGTCAATTTTTCGGTTTCATATCGGTTTTTTGTATAGTTTTGGTCGTTTTTCTATTTCGGTTTAGTTTCGTTTCAGGTTTTTTGTTTCGTTTGTCGGTTCGGTGTTTTTGATTCGTTTTGGTCCGGTTTTTAAATTGCATTTAGTTTTTTTATGTTTCCTTTTGGTCAGTTTTTCAATATCAATTCGTTTTTTTTTTTTTTGTTTCGTTTCGGTCGTTTTTCTATTTCGTTTCAGTTTCGTTTCGATTTGTTTGTTTCGCTTTGGTCGGTTCGGTGTTTTTGTTTTGTTTCGGTCAGGTTTCAGTTGCATTTCGCTTTTTTTTTGTTTCGTTTTGGTCATTTTTCTATTTTGGTTCAGTTTCGTTTTGGTTTTTTTGTTTTGTTTTGGTCGATTCAGTGTTTTTGTTTCGTTTTGGTCGGTTTGGTGTTTTTGTTTTGTTTTGGTCGGCTTTTCAGTTGCATTTCGGTTTTTTTTTGTTTCGTTTTGGTCAAATTTTCGGTTTCATATTGTTTTTTTTGTTTCGTTTTGGTCGGTTTTCTATTTCGATTCAGTTTTGTTTCGATTTGGTCGATTCGGTGTTTTTGTTTAGTTTTGGTTAGCTTTTCGGTTGCATTTTGCTTTTTTTGTTTCGATTCGGTCAGTTTTTAGGTTTCATTTCGTTTTTTTCGTTTTGGTTATTTTTCTATTTCGGTTCAGTTTCGTTTTTGTTTCATTTTAGTCAGTTCGGGGGTTTTGTTTCGTTTTGATCGTTTTTTGGGTTTAAGATGAATTTTGTTTCGCACATGATAGTTTGGGTATTTTGAAATAGATAAATTTTGGATAACTTGGATATTTTGTTTTGACCCATTTTAACCTATAAATGAAACTCACTTGTATATTTCAAACCCATCCTGACCCACTTGTAGAATTTTTATGATCCATCCTAACCCAATTTAATTTTAAAGTATATACATCTTGATTCAAAACAACCTATTTGGGTTGGGCTTGCCACCCTTATCTCCGATAAACCCCGATATCTTCCCTCTTTTTCAGTTCATCAAAAATAAAAACTCTTAGTTACCACTCATACTTTCACGTTCTATTCCCCTTTTGAATTATTAGAATATTCAATTATTCATCCAACTTGTAACTCATAAAAGCAAGTTGCTTTAAAATAAGTTAAAATTGCATATGCACATATTTATAGATGATAAATCAATTTGAATTTTATGAATATTCTCCATGTATATATAAACAATCATTGATGAGTCAATTAACAGTTGGACTAAATTATGCATTTAGATTCAAAATTTACCAGATATTTAGAAGCTTCTTGATATCAATTTGGTGCATATTCCCCATTTTCATCCCACACGGCCACACAACTGTCATTTGCCCTTTCTTCATCTTCACCGAAAACAGAGGTCTTGTGTTCCGTTGTAACGACGCTGTTTCTTCTCCAACACCTGCTCATGTGAGCTATGGTTCCGATTTTGGTGTCAGCCATTGTAACGGTCTTTCTTATCCTCCATCAGATCTGGTTTCAGCTTTTGTTTCGACTCCGGTGTGCTGCTAAAGGTTTGATCTTGTTCTTTGACAAACCTAGGGTTCCGATTCCGGTTTGCGTCGTTGTCACGGTGTTGTTTCTTCTCCGGAAACAGTTCCAGCTCTAGCTCCATTATGCTATCCACTGTTCGATTTTGTCTGGTGAGAAACCTAGGGTTCCGATTCCAGCCATTGGTCAGATATAGTGGTAGACTCCGACGGATGAGAGAAGATGGTGGTTTTGGTGGGTGAATGGATGATGGTGTAGGCGTGGGTGGATGAGAACGAGAAAGAATCTATTAATTTTCATTATTAAAAATGTTTTTTTTAAAATAAATAGCTAAATTGACGAATTTGCCCTCATGAGCTGACTTAACGAGAAAAACTAACTGGGTTAGGATTAAAGGATAAATGTTGTTAGATTTGAAAACATAAAGGATAAAACATATCAATTTTTAAGATAAAGGACAATGAATGAAATTTGATACAAACATAAAGGACAATTTCTGTAATTCTGTCAAATAAAAACAAGCAGTATGTGAATCTGTTATACTAGCCTATTATGTAATCTAACAATAAGTAATAGAAGCAAAGTCATAATAACTAACAAATCATTGAAATACTTTGAGAATGGAGACACATGGCTGTGATGACCAAATAGGTCTGGGCTGGAGGTGGTGACAGAGTGACGAGGGCTAGAAGCTGTAGCCGGAGGTAGTTGGTCATGGCTTATGATCTCCTAGAAAGAAGAAAGAGAACAGAGATGGTCAGATGGAGAAGGAAGTGAGCGACGTGTGTTTGGAATTAGAATTAGGGTTTTATTTTTAAGTTTTAATATATAAAATTCAAAAAAATGATAATAATAAACTTAATATATCGGATAGTTCAAATATCCGAACTATCCGAAAAATCTCAGAACTGCTATCCAAATCCAAATCCGAATCCGAATTTTCGGATATTTTGGATTCGGATTTTTCTGAACACCCCTAACCTTATGTATACTTAATATAAACCAACTTGCTTAAATAAAATGGTGTTTTTATGTAGATCGTGAAATATATGTTTCTTTATGCAATACTGGAATAAGGTGTTATTCTCATATTTAATTACCAAAGTAAGTTTAAGTCACGATACATAAGAAAGATAAATAAAAAATTGAAAGGCGGTAAGAAAAGAAGCCTCACAATATTTTTTTATACATGCAAAGCGATGGAAAACAAGGAATATCATTTACATATCCTCCGAGTTTGTCAACTTTTGGGGAAATAGTAGCAAGAAGAATATTGTTGTTTACATTAGAAAAAATCTCCCCTGATGAACTATACGCCGAGTGGCTTTATACCAATAAAGATAAAAATAACAACTTAAATAATGAATTGATAAATAGAATTGAGGCCTTAGAGACAGTATTTTTTCTCTAAATATACTTGAAACAAATACTAGATTGTCTAATGCTGAAACCAAAAACAAAAAAATTGCCTAGTGAAAATGTATGATCCCTTTCCAAAGATCTATGAATTAGCGCATGCTTAACTAGCCAAGCATACAAATTACTATGCATCTTTTTTATCTCTCACACATTTTTTTTATGTATAAGTATTTCAGATTTCCGATAAAATTTCTGAAGATTGAGCCACAACTTTTTATTTTGTGCAAATGAATCCTGTCTAATTTACTAATTCGTGGGAAGATACTGAACTTTTGTATTTGAAAAATGTTTCAGGAGGAATCTCTGAGGTAGATGGCGGTTGATAAAGGAATCCTTTATCATAATTTCCAGTATGAATACTATGCCCAACCTGAAACTTGTGATTGGTAGTAAAACACCGATTCTGATATCATTTGAAAATGAGTAGTTCAGATAGAATCGAACTTTCGATCGATCCGGGTACTTGGGAGCCTATGGATGAAGACATGGTCTCTCTGGATCCCATTGAATTTCATTCGAAGGAGGAGCCTTATAAAAATCGGATCGACACTTATCAAAGAAAGACAGGATTAACCGAGGCTGTTCAAACAGGCATAGGGCAACTAGACGGTATTAACGTAGCAATTGCGGTTATGGATTTTCAGTTTATGGGGGGCAGTATGGGATCCGTAGTTGGGGAGAAAATTACCCGTTTGATTGAATACGCTACTAAAGAATTTCTACCTCTTATTATAGTGTGTGCTTCTGGAGGGGCACGCATGCAAGAAGGAAGTTTGAGCTTGATGCAAATGGCTAAAATCTCTTCTGCTTTATATGATTATCAATCCAATAAAAAGTATAGTGGAAAAGTTGACAGATAAGTCACTCTTACTGCCACTCTACATAACCGTACATGAGATTTTCACCTCATACGGCTCCTCGTTCAATTCTTTCGAAGGTATTGGATCCTTTTCCGCGTTCGAGAATCCCCTCCCTTCTTCCACTCCGTCCCGAAGAGTAACTAGGACCAATTTAGTCAAGTTTTCATGTTCCAATTGAACACTTTCCGCTTTTGATTTTTCTCAAAGGAGAAGATTATTCTCTTTACCAAACATATGCGGATCCAATCACGATCTTATAATAAGACAAGAGATCTTTCTCGATACATGTTTACTAATTAATTGTTAAACCAAATTAAAAGAAATTTTAACCAAGATGATACACTTTTATTCTTGATCATCTCTATAAAAATACTTTTAAATTCCTTTGAAATTTAATTGTTAAACCAAAACCACTATGATGTTCACTTCCGTTTAAATTAAATACAACGATTTAGTAGTAAAAATCAAAAAAATGTGTCCGTTGATTAATATTTAGTTCTTACCCATACTATAGTATATATATGATAGGTACACATACATATCTATTTGTATGTGATCTATAAAAAACATTTTATAAATTTATAACTCGACTTTGTGTAAAGCAAGACTCTTATTAAAAAAATTAACTTTTAAAAGCATACTATACTACATAACATGCACGCACTACATATGCATACTATACTACATTATATACACTAACTTTTAAAAACATTTTATTTATAAACATAACATCCATGCACGCACTATCAACCAAAACATTTTATAACCATAACATACGCGTAACCACCATGAGACCGTACCCCGATACGTGGAACCATTAGTCAGATTGTTAATAACAAAAGGTTTCAATTCAAGCTAGACTTGTATATGAAGCGATCTGATGGGCAAATTATGTTGTAGGTGGTAATCTTTACATCTTCTCAACTTTTAAAAAATTGGCAAATGTTAGACCATTGTAAATCAATTTTAACTCAACTGAGCAATTGCTTCACTAGAAACAAAATTTGCCCATTTACTAACTTCAAAGGTACCATTCGTTTGGGTCAGACGAGTCATAGCCAAAAGCATATACACCACTCACAAAGTCCTTGTCTGGAACAAGTGGATGGATTTCGGCAAGTGTTGGTCTTAGGACAATATTAAGGATATGGTTACTCACTTTTATATAGGTGAGGCTTAGGGGTGGCAGTCTTGACCCAAACTATTTTAAATGGGTCATTTGGGTTATGAGTTGGTTTGGGTCATAAATTTTAATAAGATGAGTCAAAATTGGTCACTTAAAATTCCACCTTATTCCCGGGTTAAAACGGAACAACAAGTTTTAAAAATATGGGTCGATGTTGGTTAGTGGGTTAAGAAAAAGTGGTAGGTTTAGATTGAAACCGGTTTTGGATTTGAACAAGTTCAGTTTAGGTTTTTGCTCATTCTAAAAAAAACCCGACCCGAACTCTATTTTGACCGGGACTCATTGTGATCCGGACTTGGTCTGACCCTAACCTGTTTCGACCTAACCAAAACAACCATTTTTAAGAGCCAAATATGTTATACACGATGGGGATTGAACCCTTAACCATTAAATTTATACCAAACCACCTTACCATCAAAATAGAAATTGTTGTTAGTTTGTCTAGTTCCATTAATTCGATTATCTACACATAATATCAGGTTTCAAAAACTCATAACCCAATTGATTTCGGTCCAGTTATTCATTTATTATCTACAGATACACATGTATAGTTTTCTCCACAATCTTATTTTGAGATCACAACCTCATAACCCAATTGATTTCGGTTCACTTTTATTTTAAGTTATGGTTTTTTTTGTTTCTTTTAAATTTTTTAAGGGTGTTTGATCTTAAAAAAAACTCTCAAATGAATAAAAAATCACTCAAAATATTAAAAACCAAAGCAAGAAACATAAAAAACAAAAATGTTTCATCCACTTGATTTCAAATAAAACCCAAAACCTGTTTTGACTAGTTCGGACCTGGACCCCTTGTGACTCGGACATGCTCTGACTCGAACTTGTAGACCTTAACAAGTTCTAAACCAAACCGAAACAACCGTTTTTTCATTAACCAACTTCTGACCCAAGACCCATTTCAAACGGTGTTTTGAAACCCAGAACGGACCAGCCAATCAGAATAGTTCTATAAAGACCCAATAGGAAATCTGGTCTAGTTCGTTTATTATACCCGTTTTCTATTGAACTAGCAATGTACGTGTACGTGTTCCCACTCTGGTTACCTACATAAGCTTATATTGGTTACGTATATATGTACGTCAGCATGTGTTTCCAAATAAACCGTCGAGACGATCAATTTTATCTACACAACTACATAAAATATTATTCAAACCAACTACCACTGACAAAAAAAAAAGAAAAAAAAAGAAACCAACTAATTTAAATATCTACTCACTCTCATTTGTACTATGAGAAAATCCTAATAGACAAACTAAAGCAAGTGTAGTGGTAACTACCCAAAGCACTTGTACCACCATATATCAAAGATACATCAACACCAACCTAGCAAGTTACAACTGGCAACACATACCCCATCACTTAACAAAACACCATCAAACGAATAGAGCAAGCATCATCAGTAGTGATTTGTAACAGAAACATCGATATATCTTCATTGCAGGGTTGTACCAACACCTAAAATAGATCAGAATACACCGTCTCTAATAAAGAATTAAAGATTCACATGATCAACAAAACATCATGATTGAAGCAAATAACCACAATAAACGTATGGTTCTAAAACAGGAAAAAAAAATTTGAAATGTGTGTTTTAAATTAAAAAAATAGGTTAGCAAGAAAGTATAAAAAAAAAGTTTTGTTAATCCGCTATTCAGAATAGCGGATTAGGTGATAAGTAAATTGGATCCGTCATTCTTAAAGACAAATCAATCATTGCACATCTAATCCGTTAATGTGAATAGCATATTAGGACATATTCATTTAACCTCGTTAGTTCCCAGTTAACAAACCAAACGACATGGCCGGCCCAACCTTGTTTGATCTTAAAAAAAACTCTTATATGAATAAAATTCAACTCAAAATATTAAAAACAAAAGCAAGAAACATAAAAAACAAAAAAGTTTCATCCATTGTCTTGATTTCAAATAAAACCCAAAACCTGTTTTGACCAGTTCCGACCTAGACCTCTTGTGACTCGGAAATGTTCTGACTCGAACTTGTAGACCTTAACATGTTCTTACCCAAACCGAAACAACCGTTTTTCAATAACCAACTTCTGACCCAAGACCCATTTCAAACGGTGTTTTGAAACCCAGAACGAACCGGCCAATCTGACCAGTTCTATAAAGACCTAATAGGAAATCCGATCTAGTTCGTTTATTATACCCGTTTTCTATTGAACTCGTAATGTACGTGTACATGTTACCACTCTGGTTACCTACATAAGCTTATATTGGTTACGTATATATGTACGTCAGCATGTGTTTCCAAATAAATCGTCGAGACGATCAATTTTATCTACACAACTACATAAACAATTATTCAAACCAACTACCACTAACAAAAAAAAGAGAAACCAACTAATTTAAATATCTACTCAGTCTCAGTTGTATTATGAGAAAATCCTAATAGACAAACTAAAGCAATTGTAGCGGTAACTACCCAAAGCACTTGTACCACCATATATCAAAGATACATCAACACCAACCCAGCAAGTCACAACTGTCAACACATACCCCATCACTTAACAAAACACCATCAAACGAATAAAGCAAGCATCATTAGTAGTGATTTGCCATAGAAGCATCGATATATCTTCATTGCATGGTTGTACCAACACCTAAAATAGTTCAGAATACACAATGTATAATAAAGAATTAAAGATTCACATGATCAACAAAACATCAAGATTGAAGCAAACAACCACAATAAACGTAGATGTATGGTTCTAAAACACGAAATTATTTTTTAAAATGTGTGTTTTAAATTAAAAAATTAGGTTAACAAGAAAGTCAAAAAAAAGTTTTGTTAATCCGCTATTCAGAATAGCGGATTAAGAGATAAGTAAATTGAATCCGACATTCTCAAAGACAGATCAATCATTGCACATCTAATCCCCTAATGTGAATAGCGGATTAGGGCATATTCATTCAACCCCGTTAGTTCCCAGTTAACAAACCAACGACAGGGTCGACCGAACCTTGTTTGATCTTAAAAAAACTTTCATATGAATAAAAAATCAACTCAAAATATTAAAAACAAAAGCAAGAAACATAAAAAACAAAAAAGTTTCATCTATTGTCTTGATTTCAAATAAAACCCAAAACCTGTTTTGACCAGTTCCGACCTGGACTCCTTGTGACTCGGAAATGTTCTGACTCGAACTTGTAAACCTTAACATGTTCTGACCCAAACCGAAACAACCGTTTTTTCAATAACCAACTTCTGACCAAAGACCCATTTCAAACGGTGTTTTGAAACCCAGAACGGACCGGCCAACCAGACCAGTTCTATAAAGACCCAATAGGAAATCCGATCTAGTTCGTTTATTATACCCGTTTTCTATTGAACTAGCAATGTACGTGTATATGTTTCCACTCTGGTTACCTACATAAGCTTATATTGGTTACGTACATATGTACGTCAGCATGTGTTTCCAAATAAACCGTCGAGACGATCAATTTTATCTACACAACTACATAAACAATTATTCAAACCAACTACCACTAACAAAAAAAAGAGAAACCAACTAATTTAAATATCTACTCAGTCTCAGTTGTATTATGAGAAAATCCTAATAGACAAACTAAAGCAAGTGTAGCGGTAACAACCCAAAGCACTTGTACCACCATATATCAAAGATACATCAACACCAACCCAACAAGTCACAACTAGCAACACATACCCCATCACTTAACAAAACACCATCAAACGAATAGAACAAGCATCATCAGTAGTGATTTGCTAAGCATCGATATATCTTCATTGCAGGGTTGTACCAACACCTAAAATAGTTTAGAATACACCGTCTCTAAAATAGTTTAGAATACAGCATCTCTAAAAAAGAATTAAAGATGCACATGATCAACAAAACATCATGATTGAAGCAAACAACCACAATATACGTAGATGTATGGTTCTAAAACACGAAAAAAATTTTGAAATGTGTGTTTTAAATTAAAAAATTAGGTTAACAAGAAAGTAAAAAAAAAAAAGTTTTGTTTATCCGCTATTCAGAATAGCGGATTAGGAGATAAGTATATTGGATCCGACATTCTCAAAGACAGATCAATCATTGCAAATCTAATCCCCTAATGTGAATAGCGAATTAGGACGTATTCATTTAACCTCATTAGTTCCCAGTTAACAAACCAACGACAGGGTCGACCGAACCTTGTTTGATCTTAAAAAAACTTTCATATGAATAAAAAATCAACTCAAAATATTAAAAACAAAAGCAAGAAACATAAAAAACAAAAAAGTTTCATCTATTGTCTTGATTTCAAATAAAACCCAAAACCTGTTTTGACCAGTTCCGACCTGGACTCCTTGTGACTCGGAAATGTTCTGACTCGAACTTGTAAACCTTAACATGTTCTGACCCAAACCGAAACAACCGTTTTTTCAATAACCAACTTCTGACCCAAGACCCATTTCAAACAGTGTTTTGAAACCCAGAACGGACCGGCCAACCAGACCAGTTCTATAAAGACCCAATAGGAAATCCGATCTAGTTCGTTTATTATACCCGTTTTCTATTGAACTAGCAATGTACGTGTATATGTTTCCACTCTGGTTACCTACATAAGCTTATATTGGTTACGTACATATGTACGTCAGCATGTGTTTCCAAATAAACCGTCGAGACGATCAATTTTATCTACACAACTACATAAACAATTATTCAAACCAACTACCACTAACAAAAAAAAGAGAAACCAACTAATTTAAATATCTACTCAGTCTCAGTTGTATTATGAGAAAATCCTAATAGACAAACTAAAGCAAGTGTAGCGGTAACAACCCAAAGCACTTGTACCACCATATATCAAAGATACATCAACACCAACCCAACAAGTCACAACTAGCAACACATACCCCATCACTTAACAAAACACCATCAAACGAATAGAACAAGCATCATCAGCAGTGATTTGCTAAGCATCGATATATCTTCATTGCAGGGTTGTACCAACACCTAAAATAGTTTAGAATACACCGTCTCTAAAAAAGAATTAAAGATGCACATGATCAACAAAACATCATGATTGAAGCAAACAACCACAATAAACGTAGATGTATGGTTCTAAAACACGAAAAAAATTTTGAAATGTGTGTTTTAAATTAAAAAATTAGGTTAATAAGAAAGTAAAAAAAAAGTTTTGTTTATCCGCTATTCAGAATAGCGGATTAGGAGATAAGTAAATTGGATTCGTCATTCTCAAAGACAAATCAATCATTGCACATCTAAATCGCTAATGTGAATAGCGAATCAGGACATATTCATTTAACCTCGTTAGTTCCCAGTTAACAAACCAACGACAGGGGCGACCGAACCTTGTTTGATCTTAAAAAAACTCTCATATGAATAAAAAATCAACTCAAAATATTAAAAACAAAAGCAAGAAACATAAAAAACAAAAAAGTTTCATCTATTGTCTTGATTTCAAATAAAACCCAAAATGTTTTGACCAGTTCCGACCTGGACCCCTTGTGACTCGGAAATGTTCTGACTCGAACTTGTAGACCTTAACATGTTCTGACCCAAACCAAAACAACCGTTTTTTCAATAACCAACTTCTGACCCAAGACCCATTTCAAACGGTGTTTTGAAACCCAGAACGGACCGGCCAATCTGACCAGTTCTATAAAGACCCAATAGGAAATCCGGTCCAGTTCGTTTATTATACCCGTTTTTTCTATTTAACTAGCATTGTACGTGTACGTGTTTCCACTCTGGTTACCTATATAAGCTTATATTGGTTACGTACATATGTACGTCGGCATGTGCTTCCAAATAAACCGTCGAGGCGATCAATTTTATCTACACTACATAAAAAATTATTCAAACCAACTACCACTAACAAAAAAAAGAGAAACCAACTAATTTAAATATCTACTCAGTCTCAGTTGTATTATGAGAAAATCCTAATAGACAAACTAAAGCAAGTGTAGTGGTAACTACCCAAAGCACTTGTACCACCATATATCTACGTCAACACCAACCCCAGTGGCGAAGATTCCTTAGGGCCCGGGGTGGCCCCGGCCCCCCTGTTTTTTTACACAGTAGTGTAAATTTACCCGTTTTCGTCCGGAAATTTTTATACGTATTGTAAATTTAGCTGTTTTCGGCCCAAATTTTTTATACGTAGTGTAAAATTTAATTGTTTTCGGCCGAAATTTCTTATACGTAGTGCAAAATTTGGCCGTTTTCGGGCAAAATTTTTTATACGTAGTGCAAAATTTTGCTGTTTTCTGCCGAAATGTCTTATACGTATTGTAAAATTTAGCCGTTTTCGGCCAAAATTTTTTATACGTGGTGTAACTTAGCCCTTTTTGGCCAAAAATTTGGGCCCGGCCACCTTCAATCAATGCATATTCATTCCGCTAATGTGAATAGCGGATTAGGACGTATTCATTTAACCGCGTTAGTTCTTAGTTATCAAACCAAACGACAGGGACGGCCCAACCTTTTTAGAGACGTAAAGCGAAATAAAAATTTGAGGCCTTTAATCAAATTTCATTGTTACGACCCCAAAAGTTAGGACCGATAACAAAATACAATACACAATAGCAAGGAGTGGTTTGCTTGCTAACATAAAACAAATCTTAAAATGAGAAGCAATCACCACAGCCTTTCATGGATTGACACTTACCATGTAACGCTCTTGGCGTTTGTGCGTTTTGCTAGAGTTTTAAAGTTAAAAAAACCTAAATGATAAAAAAAATTAAATAAAAAACCAAACATTTCAGAAAACTTAAATTCTAAACAAATCAGAGAAAGTATTGTTAATTTCACAATGTTCTAAAACTAATTTCAATAATATTTGAAAAAAAGTTGGACATACCACTATATCAAATAAGATAATTTCTGTTATCCATAACATTTGTATATATTTACAAATGGATGTCATTTGGGATCGGTATTCAATGTAATTATGTTATAAAACAACATACGATTCACTATCCTCCAATTAGCCTATAAAGTTTGATAAAAAATGAGGACTCTTGATATGTAGTGGCTCTAAGCCTTTGATTCACCCGTTTATGTTATTGGGACAGCACGACCAAATGAACAAACTAACCCCAAACTAAATTTAACAAACTTTGGATTTTACTTCAACAAAATTTAACACCTTAATGTACACTGATGTACCAATGTACGTATGCCAAACTCATACCATCAAGCCTGCTTTCTTCTACACACATGCAAAGAGGCATAAGATTCTTGTCAAATTCATAATAAGATAGATTCTATATTCCACAAAAAGACTTATTAAGTGTTCCAAAGATGATTGGTCATTCTTCCAAAAGGACAAGACCTATGTATTAAATGCAATGCTCCCATGAATAGTATCCACACAGTTCAATATATTAAATCTTCCAACCATTAAAATAACATGCATTGAGAACCGTTGAATACATGTAATTTTGATAGTTGGAAGCTTTAATAATTTGATTTGTGTGGATACCTATCATGGCAGCATTGCATGTGATACACAGTTCTCATGGCAACTTTGAAGAATGACATATCATCTTTGAAACAATTCTCATAAAGTCATGCTTTTATGTGGAATAGGGAAATCGATCATCTTTGAAACCTTTTATCTAATGCATCTTTGCATGTATGCAAAAGAACTAAGTCTTGATGTTATGACTTCGACAGACGTACACTAGTACATTAAGGTGTTAAATACAAAGTTAGGTTAATTGAAGTAAAATCCAAAGTTTGGTTAATTAAGTTAATTTGGTTAGTGGGATTAGCTTGGTCAATTGGTTTGTTAACGGGGAACTAACAGAGTTAAATGAATATATCCCAATACGCTATTCACATTAACGAACTAGATATGCAATAATTGATCCATCTATGAGGGATACAATTAACTTATCCTCTAACCAAAACCTTTTTTTTTTCTTTTTGACTTTCCCGTTAACCTAATATTTTTAATTAATACACACCATTTTAAAAAAAAAATCTCTAAAACACAGCAAAGCATATGATAACACAATCTATTAAAACTGAGAAGTTCATCAGATAGGAGCGAAAGACTAAATAATTTCTAATCACAATAAAAATCATTTGAACTATACAATTGATCATCATTTGAACTCCTCAATCTAATCTTCAAACTAAATTCGAAAAACTTATAAAATAAAATATTAAAGATTTTTCGTTAATGTGAAATGAAAGTGCGTTTCTACTTATAGAGGAAGGAGTCCTTCCTAGGGTTTACTTCCTGTATTGGGCCGGTTTCATTGGGAGTTTATGTACACAGTGTTTGGTCTTTGCAAAACACAAATGTAGGGTGGATGGAATGGAGGAGTTTCCTGCCACCACACTTATCTTTGCAAAAGACATTTAACACCCCTCTAATACAGCTTAAGTTTCAAACTGCTCATTTGTTGTTGCATTGGTTGAAACTAGATAAACTTTTACAACATTAAAAAATAATCTTCAACAATGACCACACATGTTTTTAACACCCACAATCAATCAATCAAGTCCAACTCTACTTTAGCAAAGCAAAACAACAAATGAACATACCAATGACAAAGTTAGATGTCTTGTGTGCTTGTACCAACTGATCTGAACGCCTCCAAATGTATATACGCATCTTTTTGTCTCGACTCCCATATAACATAAGTAAACACTTAACACTCACACCCAGAAGATGATCTTTGTTGTTGCCCACTTACCACATCAATCGTGTCCGGAAGGAAGGTAGCTTCATTGACAACAAAAAAAACTGAATAATTAAAAAATTAGGGTTGTACGTTTTGAATTGTCATATCTGAGTTGTTTAATAAAGGGTATGTTTGTGTTGATCTCTGTATACGACCCATTTAACATGTTTACAACTTGATAACAACACGAGTTGTGTTTGGGTTACACGATCTTAAGTTACTACCCATTTTGGCCCGTTATTAAACTTGCCTATTTTGTCACCTCTAGTTTAATCATTTACATCATTTTCTTACATTTACATTCTATTAAGTAATGAGACCCACAATCACATATTCAATACTGAGTACTTTGATAAATCACAATCGAAGTTTTATATAATTTACTTATCACACAACTCAAGAAATGAAAGCGTTAAATGACCGATATGAATATGAGCTTACATTTCTTCCTCAGGTTCATGTTTAAGCGCGTTTTTGGCTATGCACTCAAAAGCAGCATCAACATTGAACCCCTCCTTTGCATAAGTTTCAAAGTATGGAATATTCCGTTTTGAAGCACACCATGCTCTCGCTTTCTTCTCTGATGCCTAGAATTTAAAAGAAAACACAAATCTTAGCACAAAACCTACATGTTTTGATATAAATGGCCCTTCTAAAAGAACAAAGATCATCTTACCACTCGACTATTGCCTCCATCAACATCTACCTTATTGCCCAATACAACAAACGGGAAGTTTTCAGGGTCAGAAGGGCTAGCCTGATTCATGACAAAAAAATAAATATATATTGACTAAAATTATAATAAACAGAGAGCAGAGTGTGTGCTACTGTCCTATTAGACCAGTTCTGGACTTTTACCTGGATTAAAAACTCTTCCCCCCAATTATTAAGGTTATCAAATGACTTGTTGACATTAACATCATACACAAGAACACAACGATCTGCACCACGCTAAAATGCCACGCCAAGGCTTTAAAACCTTTCCTGTCCAGCTGTATCCCATATCTATATGTTAAATAAGAGTAAGACAATCAAGTTGCAATCTTAACTCAACATTTGAATCAGATTATCACGCACTATCATATGAGCATGTTTCATATACAGACGAGATGATTTACCCTGTAAACAAACTGAACGTTTGACGGGAGGTTTGTTTATGTTCGTATATTTAATAAGCGAACTGATATGAAGAAATTTTTTTGTTCATCTAGCAACACGAATGAACATGAGCACATGTCTCGTTCGTTCATTTATGTCCGTGAATCGTTCATGTTTGTTCGTTTATTTTCAATAGTGTTCGTCGGTATACTTTTTTAAGTTCATTTGTTTATGTCCATTAACATATGCATTTAATGTATTTCACATTTACTATTAATTGGTATCAGATGTTTACGTTCATCTTTCATCTATGTTCGATTATGTTGGTCTGTTTATACTGTGAACGAACAACTAAAACAGACATCATTATCGTAACGCACGAACGCAAACAAGAAAAGCCCATTCATTTGATTGCTTTGTTCATTCGGTTACAGGCCGGCCTAGAGATGATGATAGCATAAGATACTCGACCTGCAATGTGAAGAGGCGAACAGGACTTGTTTGGTTAAGAAATCAGCTCCAATGGTAGCTTTGTAGTGATTACTAAACTTTCTATTCACATATCTAGATTACCACTTTTAGTTTAAGGGAGACAAAAATCATCAATACATTTTTATTACTTTATTTGAAATTTAAAACATTAATTAATTATTGTCAACTCAAGTAACTTATACCCGTTGTCGCCGTTGTCGCCATTAATTATTATTAATTTTCATTAATAATAATGAAAATTAATTAATACCCGTTGTCGCCGAGGATTATGACCTTGAGCAGCATTCGACGACGGGACGCCATGGATTCCGATCAAACTCACTTTCCAAGATTCATTGAAGATGAATGAATGAATTCAGGGTTTGAAGATAATATTAAGGGTGTGTTTGGATTCCTTATTTCAAATAAGGAATTTTTAAAATAAATGTTTTGATTAACATAAGTCAATAAGTTATTAATATAAAAAGTATTTGATTTAACTTATTGATGTAAAATGATTAAAAAGGATATTTTTGTATAAGTTTGTAAGGGTGTGTTTGGTTGGGTCTGAATGAAGTCATTCAGAGGTAAAGGTCTTAATCGCTCAGATATGGATGTGTTTGGTTGGTGAAAATCAAACCTCTTAATGGTTTCCAATCTCTCTGAATCATTCGGCTTTCAAAACTCGCTAAACCATTCAGCAAACAAGTTTACCCTTCACCTCCACACCATTTCCCCTCTCATTCTTCACCTCTACACCGTCAACCACCACCTCCGTCGGAACCTGCCTCTCGTCAAAGACCCCGAACAAGACATCTATCATTGCTCCATCGATTCCATCCAGGTTCAATTTCTATTTTTGATTCAGTCGATTCCTACCATCCTCAATTGATTCAATAATCGATTCAGATTTAATCTATTTCTTATTTCTTTTTAATCCACTTTTTTATTGTTTTAGTTCAATTGATTCAGTTTTAATCGATTTGATTCTCTAGGGTTTGGGTTTAGTTTCTTGTTTAATTATCTAGGGTTGTCTTAGTTTTGAAGAAGATTGGTTTTTTATAAATGTAATTATTGATTAAGTTTGATTTTATGTGAATTTATGGGACAACAAAAGCTCATCCAACTATACAAGTCCATCTATCTACTTGTGCAAAGAAGCTTGTGAACTTGGTGATGTACTAATGGTTGAATCATTTGATGGTATATTGTTTTCAAGAGAATTTGTGTGATTGCAACATAAGAAATGGTAAATGTTTCTTGTGATTTGTAAACATTCTTTCAATTATTTTTAATTTTATTATTGGCATTATCATTTCTATTACTATTATAACTATAAATATATAGTTATTCTATTATTGCTAGTATCATCACTAAACTTACTATTATACTTATTAATATAAATATATCAATTATTATTATGATTATAGGTGGTTTTGGTATTGGAGGTGACATATATCATTATAACACTAAAGTTCCCGTTCATTAAATAGGTATAAAACTAGTTAACATTGGTTGGTTATAATAAAAGTTTATTTTAAGATATATTTTGGTTGGTTATAATGAAAATTTTGGTTATTCTATAAAATTATTAGGAGTTATGACTATACAGATATATTTTATTCATCACGAAATCGTTTAGAGGGGTAAAATAGTCATTATGCACTATCATTCAGAGGTTCAAACAAACAACACTTTACTGATTCAGCCCTTACTGGTTCAAATTCTCTTAATCATTCAGACCTCTTAATGGTTCAGCACTTAATGGTTCAGCATTTGCCAAATAGCTCCTAAGTTGTTTTTAAAAAGTGTTTGGGTGGAATGGAAGGGTGAAATGGATATTCTAAACCTATAAGGAGATAAGTTACCATGTCCCAACTTATTAAGAACCCATTTTTTAGCCTTATGGATAAGGAGAAAGTTAAAATGACTTATTGGTTTCCAAACACTATATAAACGTAAAAAGGACTTATTCAACATTCATAAGTCAAAAGGAGAGAAAAATAAGGAATCCCAAACACACCCTAATAAACAAATGAAATCTCAGTTTTCTGTTTCTTGTGTTCTTATTTCCGGTTTATCCCCTTTTAATATATACAAAACTAAAAGATTTCCGGCGCGTTGCGCCGGGTTGATGTTATTGATAGTCGTACTTGTACAAATTATCTAATCGTGCATTGCGTCTGCGTGTCGAGGTGAATTCGATCGATGCCCGGTTACGAAACCAGTAATTACCCCCCACCCCTCATAAAAAACTTTGTTAACGCAAAAATACAACAAATTAACATAACAATAACACCGCAAGTGTTGCGGTTACGAACTGATGACACTTCGATTGGTATCTGGTTACGACCCAAAAAATAAAGCAAACCATAAATTCGTCTACTCTTAAATATACAACAATTGAACATATTTAAAAATTTTAAAAATTGTTGCAAACAAAAAAAACATGTGCATTGCATTTGCGAACTGATACGAATTCGTTTATTATGGAAGCGAGGGATAAAAAAAGGTAAAAAAACCCCACGCGTTGCGTTTGCAAACTAACGTGAATTCAGTCGGAATCGATGTTGTCGAGACTAAATTGTACATATAAAACCATGTGTTGTGGTGTTGAACCGACACGGAATGCAATAAGTTAATTTGTCTACACTCAAAATACAACAAATTAACATATTTACATAAAAAGACCATGACGAAAACCAAAAATATAGGCACGTTGTGGCCTTGTCCTGACGCGGATTCGTCCAGAATCGATGGACTAAAAATAACTCACAATAAACATCATGATTGAAGCAAACAACCACAATAAACGTAGATGTATGGTTCTAAAACACGAAATAAATTTTGAAATGTGTGTTTTAAATTAAAAATTAGTTTAACAAAAAAGTAAAAAAAAAAGTTTTGTTTATCCGCTATTCATTTAACCTCGTTAGTTCCCAGTTAACAAACCAACGACAGGGCCGACCGAACCTTGTTTGATCTTAAAAAAACTCTCATATGAATAAAAAATCAACTCAAAATATTAAAAACAAAAGCAAGAAACATAAAAAACAAAAAAGTTTCATCTATTGTCTTGATTTCAAATAAAACCCAAAACCTGTTTTGACCAGTTCCGACCTGGACCCCTTGTGACTCGGAAATGTTCTGACTCGAACTTGTAGACCTTAACATGTTCTGACCCAAACCGAAACAACCGTTTTATCATTAACCAACTTCTGACCCAAGACCATTTCAAACGGTGTTTTGAAACCCAGAACGGACCGGCCAATCTGACCAGTTCTATAAAGACCCAATAGGAAATCCGTGCTAGTTCGTTTATTATACCCGTTTTCTATTGAACTAGCAATGTACGTGTACATGTTTCCACTCTGGTTAACATAAGCTTATATTGGTTACGTACATATGTAAGTTTATTATAAGCTTATATCGATTCGTCCAGAATCGATGGACTAAAAATAACTCACGGGGAAACAAAATTTGGGTTTCAACCGTGAGCTGACGCGAATTTGACCGGAATCATTTGGCGGTATCAACGATACAAAAAACCTCGTGTATTCCGGTAGCGAACCAACACGAATTTAAAATGTAAAACAAACTAAACGCAAATAAAAAGTTTGGCGACCAATCACATGATTACGTCACCAAACTTCTTAATAATTATACTAGTGGAAGTGCCTGCGCGTTGCGGCGGGGACCCAATATTCTGTCAATAGCAACTCGGTTGTTTAATTATCTAGGGTTGTCTTAGTTTTGAAGAAGATTGGTTTTTTATAAATGTAATTATTGATTAAGTTTGATTTTATGTGAATTTATGGGACAACAAAAGCTCATCCACCAATACCAGTCCATCTATCTACTGATGCAAAGAAGCTTGTGAACTTGGCGGTGTACTAATGGTTGAATCATTTGATGGTATATTGTTTTCAAGAGAATTTGTGTGATTGCAACATAAGAAATAGTAAATGTTTCTTGTGATTTGTAAACATTCTTTCAATTATTTTTAATTTTATTATTGATGTCACACCCCGACCAAAGGCGGCGGAACATGCCGAGGTGTAACGATTGCCCATAAGCACATGACACTATTTAAGCGACAATATTTTATAAACTCATTTCATTTCACAACATCAAAAATGTCACATAACAATATTCATAACAAGTCACAACAAAATATAACAAATATAGCAAATCAAATATTGTTCATTTTTGCTAATATCCTAATGGTATTTGAGACGTTTTCTTCAAGCATCCAAAATCAACCAAGATGTAAACCTGTAACATTTCATAAAATAAAGTTTGTTAACACAAAGGTTGGTGAGCAATTCATAAGTTTGAACATATAGATATATAGTATGAAAGATCCATAAAACTTGTGTATGAAACAATAAATAAAAGCTATAAACTTGGATAAACAGTTATCGCTAACTATAAGGGGATGCCAAATAGTTTAGGATTTTATAGTTACCGTTAATTGCATTGCGTTAACGACACCTTGACATGAGGGGTCGCCAAATGGTCTAGGATTTATAGTTCCACCATCCAAAAGCGATAAACACATAGACAAATAAGCATAGAACACCAAATCGAGCAATTATTCAAGTAAAGTATACAACAACGTTTGTGGTTTAAGACCCAAGTTTGAAACATTTAGTTTAGATAAGATGAAATGTCACCCCCAAAACAAAAGATAGAAAACGGGGTATGATACTCACATTCAAGTAATAAACTTGAAAGATTGATTATTTGGAGATTAGCCGGAACGACGAGTTTAACGTATGAAGCCTAAATAAAAGAAAGTCTTGGATTTAGAAAGGTTGTCTTGAAGATCTTTAAATAGAATAATTGTTGCAAAAAGTAAACAATTAAAGTTCAAGGTTTAAAATGTAACTATTTAAGAATTTATAATAATAACCCTTTTAAAAATGTAAGTTTGCTCAAACCGGGTTAAAGTATCTAACCTTAATATTTACTTAACCAATGTAAAGTAACAAGGTGGGAAAAATGCTAAAATGCAAGTTCCATTGGGACAAAGATACTAAAACGGGTTTTTAACGAATGTTCGGGTTGTCGGTTCGGGTCTTGACGAATGGTCAAACCCAAAGTCAACTTTCCAAAATATTAATTATTATGAGATAACTCATTAAAATAGGATAACACTTAACCAAGTATGTAGATCTATTGTTTTAGAACTAACAACGTACGTTAAGCGAGTGTTCGGTTTTGTCGGTCCAACTATGTTATGAGACCAAGTTGGATCCAACATTTCCGAGTACTTAAGAAAATGATTAAAATCAATTTGTAAACTATTTTTAAAGAAATATACAAGTCTTGATAGCTAAAAACACACTTGTGTGTCTTAAGCGAGTAAAAATCGGATCGGTTCGGTTTCCATCTCACAAGAAGTTCATAGATGGATTCCACATACCCATATATCATAGATCTTGTATAATAATGTACAAATGAAAATATTTAAGTTCTACAACTACAAAGTCAACAACAAGTCTTTTTAACATAAGTTCGGTTTGGTTCGGTTTCCATCTCACAATGAGTTCATAGATGGTCTCCACATACCCAAGACTTGTAAATGTGACTAACAAACTAAAATGAGCAGAAGTTAGGCATAAATAATATGTATAAATAAGTTATGTGTGTGTATATATATATCGAGAACTCGAAGTCCTCCATGAAGCCTTGCCTTATGACATTCGAAACTTAACCAACAAGAGTCGGTGAAATAACAAATAAAGGAAACAAGGGGTGTGTATTATATATATGGTGTACCAACATATTCAAGAGTTAGTAATGTTAGATGAACAAGTTAGAATTAAAGATAAAACTCAGTTTGACTTTTAGAGGTCAAACCTTCAAGAACACAATGAAAATAACCTTAAGATCTTTGAATTTGAGAGAGAATTTGGAGTTGTAGCAGAGATTTATGGATGGAAAGGGTGGTGTATATATAGGGTAAGTTGAAATGATCAAGCATAACAGGTTTTGCATGAAAATGGGGTGTTTTGGTCACATGTTTGCTTAAAAATAAGCAAAAACGTGTAGCTGGTCCAGACTGCCTTTAGCGCGGCGCTAAGGTCTCTGCCCCAGGAATTTAGCGCGGCGCTAAGGTTACAAAGGAAAAATCTGAACTTTCAAAATTGGCAGTTTTGGGCCCCGAAGTTGTTTTTAAGCGTTTTAAGGCCATTTTAGGGACCGAAAAGGGTGTTTCCAAGACCCAACAAGTGTAAAACAATATTTTAACATAAAATCCATTATTTTGATTATTTCCAATGTGTCGGTTTACAAAACGGGTCGGTTTACATAATAAAAGTTTTCAAAACGAATACTATTCGGACCCGAAATTGACGAATGTCACAGTATCTACTACTTTAAAAAATTCGTCCCGAAATTAAGACGAAGACGATGATGCAAACAAATGTGGATACTTTTCTCTCATTGTGTCTGCTCGTTCTCAGGTAAGTTCCGCGCCACGCCGTGATTCCCATCGAACTTTTACTAACCGAATTCGACTACGCTTGGTTTTCTTCTCGTTGCGATCCATGATTTCAGCGGGTCGTTCAACCATAATCATCGACTCATCTACATGTACTTCGTCGAGAGGTATATGGAGATTACCCTCGGCTAGGCACTTTTTGAGATTCGAAACATGAAATGTCGAATGAACACCGACAAGTTCTTGCGGTAGTTCGAGTCGATACGTTACTTTCCCAACACGTTCAAGAATTTTAAAAGGACCAACGAAACGAGGAGCTAGTTTACCCTTCTTTCCAAAATGGACTACCTTCTTCCAAGGGGATACTTTACGAAGGACAAGATCGTCAACATTAAATTCGATCGGTTTTCGCCGTTTGTCGGCGTAACTCTTTTGACGATTTCTAGCAGCTAGGAGATTTTTACGGATTTGCTCAATGACATCAGTTGCTTTTTGGACCATTTTGGGTCACGTGATTTGAGCTTCACCGATTTCGTTCCAACTAATTGGAGATCGATATTTACGACTGTAAAGAGCTTGAAAAGGAGCCACATCAATGCTAGAATGGTAGCTATTGTTATAGGAGAACTCGATGAACGGAAGATGAGAATCCCAATTCCCACCGAAATCAAGAACACACGCTCGTAGCATATCCTCGAGTGTTTGGATTGTACGTTCAGATTGACTGTCCGTTTGAGAATGATAAGCGGTGCTAAGATCGAGACGTGTTCCCAAAGCTTCTTGAAGAGATCGCCAAAAATGAGAGGTGAAACGGGCATCGCGATCGGAGATGATAGACAATGGCAAACCGTGTCGACACACGATTTCCCGAACATAGATTTGAGCAAGCTGCTCGACAGAATACTTCTCGCGGATCGGAATGAAATGAGCGGATTTGGTTAATCGATCGATGATCACCAAAATACTATTGTTTCCCTTTTGGGTGTTGGGTAATTTGGTGATAAAGTCCATAGCAATGTCTTCCCATTTCCAAACGGGAATCGGTGGTTGCTCGAGTAGGCCAAAAGGTCTTTGATGTTCGGCTTTGACTTTTGAGCAAGTAAGACATTTAGATACAAACAACGCTGCGTCCTTTTTCATACCCAGCCACCAAAAGGTAGCACGAAGATCAAAATACATCTTATCCGCACCGGGATGAACGAAATATCGCGAATTGTGAGCTTCGTCGAGTATACAAGTATGAAGGTCATCGCGATTAGGAACCCACAAACGATTGAGAAATTACAAAAGACCATCGGGTTTGGTTTCGAGTTGAAGTTCGGCTCCACATGACATTTCGTCGTACATATTACCTTCTTCGACGGAGGTACGTTGAGCTTGAAAGATACGAATTTGAAGATCGGTTTGAACGACGACGCTTAAGAGTAGGATGGATTTGACATTAACCTTTCGACTTAGGGCGTCGGCTACAACATTCGCTTTACCGGGATGGTAGCGAATCTCGCAATCGTAATCACTAAGTAATTCGGCCCATCGTCGTTGTCTCATGTTGAGATCTTTTTGGTCAAAAATATGTTGAAGGCTTTTATGATCGGTAAAAACCACACATTTTGTATCATAAAGGTAATGTCTCCATCTTTTGAGAGCGAAAACGACGGCACCAAGTTCGAGATCGTGAGTCGTGTAGTTCTTCTCGTTGACCTTAAGTTGTCTTGATGCGTATGCGATGACTTGACCTCGTTGCATGAGAACACAACCAAGACCTTGATGAGAGGCATAGCAAAATACAACAAAATCGTCGTTTCCATCGGGAAGGGTTAGAACGGGAGCATTGCAAAGCATGTCCTTGAGAGTACAAAAGGCTTCTTTTGCTTTGAACCCCAATCAAAAGGTGTTCCTTTATGGGTGAGAGAGGTAAGAGGCAAAGAGATCTTAGAAAAGTTTCGAATGAAACGCCGATAATATCCGGACAAACCGAGGAAGGATCGAATTTCCATGGGAGTCGTTGGAGTTTTCCAATCCTTAACGGCCTCAATTTTAGTAGGATTAACATGAATACCTTTGTCGTTTACAATATGTCCCAAAAATTGAACTTCTTTGAGCCAAAATTCACATTTGGAGAATTTGGCATAGAGTTGTTCGTTTCTAAGGAGCTCGAGAATGGAACGCAAATGATGTTCATGTTCGGCTTTGGATTTAGAGAAGATAAGGATGTCATCAACAAAGAAAATAACGAATTTATCAAGGAATGGTTTGCAAACGCGGTTCATGAGGTCCATAAATACCGCGGGTGAATTTGTTAACCCGAAAGGTGTAACCAAAAATTCGAAATGTCCATATCGAGTACGGAAAGCGGTTTTAGGAATGTCTTCTTCGCGAACACGCAATTGATGATAACCCGATAGAAGATCAATTTTAGAGAAACAAGTTGCGCCTTGAAGTTGGTCGAATAATTCGTCGATACGTGGCAAAGGATAACGATTTTTGATGGTGAGTTTGTTAAATTCTCGGTAATCGATGCACATACGAAACGAACCATCCTTCTTTTTCACGAAGAGAACGTGAGCGCCCCAAGGAGAAGAGCTTGGACGAATGAAACCTTTATCGGAAAGTTCTTCGAGTTGGTTTGATAGTTCTTGCATTTCCGACGGGGCTAAACGATAAGGAGCCTTGGCCACGGGCATCTCGCCGGGCACAAGTTCGATTTGGAATTCAATCGGACGAACGGGAGGAAGACCGGTGACATCATCGGGAAAGACATCGAGGAAATCACGAACAATGGAAATATCTTGGATTTTCCTTTCCTTTTTGTCCTTAGTCATCGAGAGAGCTAAAAATGGAACGTACTTTTGGCGTAAGTACTTTTGCGATTAGGAGCACGACATGATATTAAGTCTTCGAGGCGTTGCGTTGCCGAAGACCTTAAGAATTTTACCGTTGACGATCGGAATGCGAATGAATTTATCGAAACAAACGACTTCGGCACAGTGCAAAGATAACCAATTCCTTCCTACTATGACATCGAAACTTCCCATTTGCATCGGGATGAGATCGATGGAGAATTTATTATTAGCAAGGATGAGAGTACAATTGCGAACGACGGAGTTGATAGTAATAGAATTTCCATTGGCGACTTCAACAGAGAACGGTCGGGAAAGCTTAGTTCGAGGCATCGCAAGTTTCATCTCAAATTTTAAAGAAATAAAACTTCTATTGGCGCCGGTATCAAATAAAATAGAAGCCAAATGATAGTTCACCAAAAACATACCGTTCACAACATCGTTTGCCACTTGAGCTTGATTTGCATTCATCATCAACGCTCGCCCTTGATTACCATGGTTTACTTGAGGTGCTTGTTGTGGAGGTGGAGGTGGTTCTTGGATTGCTTGGATGGGTTGGATGAGTGGTGCATTGAGTTGGGGTGGTTGGGGTTGATAGGTTTGAGCTTGGTAAGCTTGTGTTTGGTAGTATGGTATGGTTACGGTTTGAGCTTGGTTGGCAAAGGTTAAACGTGGGCAATTGTATCGGAAATGGTTTGGATCGCCACAATTAAAGCAAGCTCGGGGTTGTTGGGGTTGGTTTGGTGGGTAGGGTGCATAGCGGTTTTGGGCATTTTGGGGAAAATTTCTCGGTTGGTTTGGTTGGTTAGGTTGGTCGGGTTGGTTTCGTTGGGTGGATCGGCATGTGTTAGGGAAATGACCAAGTCGGTTACAATTTGTACAACGAAGACACGGCGAGTTTGTTGGGTAGTGAAGTTGGCAAGTGTTACATAGCGGGGAGTTACCAACATAAGGTCTTCGGTTTTGGGGAAGGGTTTGGGCTTGTTGTTGTGGTTGAGGTTGGGTGACGTTCTCGGTTGGTTTGGTTGGTTAGGTTGGTCGGGTTGGTTTCGTTGGGTGGATCGGCATGTGTTAGGGAAATGACCAAGTCGGTTACAATTTGTACAACGACGACACGGCGAGTTTGTTGGGTGGTGAAGTTGGTTTTGGGTTTCTTTTTGTTGTTGTTGTTGTTGTGACGGGATGCGTTGAAGTAGTTGATGGCTTGTGGTGCGGGTTCAACCTTGGCTTGGGGAGCGGGCTCAGCTTTGGCTTTCTCGGTCGTTTTCTTAATGGTGAGGGTACCCGCTTTCATGTGATTTTCCGACAGCGCGCCGGCCAAAGTGATGGCATCCTCGAGGGTCACGGGTTTGCTACTTATGACAGAGTCCCGGATTTGCATTGGTAAACCTCCAATGTATTTATCAATTTCACGTTCGGTTGGGGTAACCAAATGAGGAACAAGGATGCTCAACTCATGAAAGTGGAGTGAGTAAGCGGCGTTATCACCACTTTCTTGCTTGAGGTTCCAAAATTCCTCCTCGAGCTTTTGAAGTTCGTGCTTGGGGCAAAACTTCTTCATCATGAGTGCTTTGAGATCGGACCATGGAAGAGCCATAGCCGTTTCCGAACCTTGGAGGTGCATAACACTACTCCACCATGTTAGAGCGTTTCTCTAAACATGCTTGACGCAAAATTTGTGTTTTTTTTGTCAGGGCATTCGCTGTGTCGGAACACACTCTCGGTCGATTCGAACCATGGCAACAAGGTAGTCGCACAATTGGTTCCAAGGAATTTGGACGGGTTGACACTAGTAAATTGCTTGAGTAGGTAACATGCGGCTTTGGGTTCAACGGGTGCAACAACGGGTGCGGGTAGGGTAGCTTGGATTTGGGTTATAAGTTCGGGAATCACAGCGGCCATTTGTTTGGCGACGAGAGCGGCCATGCGTCGGGTGGAGTTCTTTCGCGGTTGGCGTCTTAGCTATAACACCCTTGGCAAACACAACATCGTCCCACTCATAGGCTATCCCACATCGGCCGTGGACAAGAGAGATCCTTGGTTCATAAGTAAATGTCCTGCCTCTTCAATCACCAACGCGTTTTGGGCAACCAAAAACAAATCCGTGAGCTCTTCGTGGGCAGAGCGGACAATATTGGTGGTGCGAGGGGCCGGATGTTACAAGTGGTATCAGAGACACTCTTGTGCCGTTCGGGATGATGGGACACGCCTCATCGAGGACGATGAGTCCAAGGGGGGTTTGTTTGTAACACCCTTGGCAAACACAACATTGTCCCACTCTTAGGCTATCCCACATTGGCCGTGGACAAGAGAGATCTTTGGTTCATAAGTAAATGTCCTGCCTCTTCAGTCACCAACGCGTTTTGGGCAACCAAAAACAAATCCGTAAGCTCTTCGTGGGCAGAGCGGACAATATTGGTGGTGCGAGGGGCCGGATGTTACATTAGCGGAGGCATGCTAAAATTTATAAAGAAAATGAGATAAGTTTTGGGTAAAAGAAATGAATATGAAGGTGTAATAAAATAAAATAGGATGGAGTTTGATTTATTGATTGTGAATCCTAGAGTTAGTAAGGAGAAGATGTTAGTGTTAGATAAAATATACAAAACTTTGTTTATAAATAACAAAACCGAAAACAAACGTAAAATATTTTGAGATGGTTAAAGCTTGAAAATTTGAGATTTTGAGATTTATAGAGTCGGGAAAATCGTGCATGATCCACCATGACTTGATATCCCAACACTAAAAAGTTTATAAAACATCACGTTGGAGTCTAAACATGTGTACGTACCACCGAAACTTTTTCATGTTTTCGACTCAAATAACGATAATAACACAATAAATCGAGATGCAATGTCATGTCAAAACGCTGGAACACGTACCACCGCAATTCTATTGTTTTGACACCGAAAATAAGGATGGCGACCGGAATGCTCGCATTCGACTACTTAAAGTATTGACATTTATAACACGATTTATGGCCTAGAAAACGAGCATTATAACTCAACCATCCCAGGTAAGTTTATCACCTTCAATTCTTGGAATCTTTTTGTCAAATGGTCATTTTATAATGTCTCGTTTCCTAAGATGGCTACAAACCCGAAATAAACGCAACCTTTAAAGGATTTGAAACAACGGGATCCAAGTTAATCTTGTAATCCATAAAACACAATGAAAATCTACTTTTTGCGTTTTAAGGTAAGGATACCTTGGAAATACTATGAAAGTGTGTGTATGTGAACATTTAGGATATTGGTGAATTTTAAACAATTTTATAAATAAATAACATGCGATATGAACAATCAATTACAGAGTAAACACGTATAAGCACACGTATAGGACCCTCAGCATAACAATTCTAGGTCGTTACGTCTAACCACCTATCCTAATTGTCATGGCAATGATACCAATCTGTCACACCCCGACCAAAGTCGGCGGAACATGCCGAGATGTAATGATTGCCCATAAGCACATGGCACTATTTAAGCGACAATATTTAATAAACTCATTTCATTTCACAACATCGAAAATGTCACATAACAATATGCATAACAAGTCACAACAAAATATAACAAAGCAAATCAAATATTGTTCATTTTTGCTAATATCCTAATGGTATTTGAGACGTTTTCTTCAAGCATCCAAAATCAACCAAGATGTAAACCTGTAACATTTCATAAAATAAAGTTTGTCAACATAAAGGTTGGTGAGCAATTCATAAGTTTGAACATATAGATATATAGTATGAAAGATCCACAAAACTTGTATACGAAACAATAAATAAAAGCTATAAACTTGGATAAACAGTTATCGCTAACTATAAGGGGATGCCAAATAGTTTAGGATTTTATAGTTACCGTTAATTGCATTACGTTAACGACACCTTGACATGAGGGGTCGCCAAATGGTCTAGGATTTATAGTTCCACCATCCAAAAGCGATAAACAAATAGACAAATAAGCATAGAACACCAAATCGAGCAATTATTCAAGTAAAGTATACAACAACGTTTGTGGTTTAAGACCCAAGTTTGAAACATTTAGTTTAGATAAGATGAAATGTCACCCCCAAAACAAAAGATAGAAAACGGGGTATGATACTCACATTCAAGTAATAAACTTGAAAGATTGATTATTTGGAGATTTGCCGGAACGACGAGTTTAACGTATGAAGCCTAAATAAAAGAAAGTCTTGGATTTAGAAAGGTTGTCTTGAAGATCTTTAAATAAAATAATTGTTGCAAAAAGTAAACAATTAAAGTTCAAGGTTTAAAATGTAACTATTTAAGAATTTATAATAATAATCCTTTTAAAAATGTAAGTTTGCTCGAATTGGGTTAAAGTATCTAACCTTAATATTTACTTAACCAATGTTAAGTAACAAGGTGGGAAAAATGCTAAAATGCAAGTTCCATTGGGACAAAGATACTAAAACGGGTTTTTAACGAGTGTTCGGGTTTTCGGTTCGGGTCTTGACGAATGGTCAAACCCAAAGTCAACTTTCCAAAATATTAATTATTATGAGATAACTCATTAAAACAGGATAACACTTAACCAAGTATGTAGATCTATTGTTTTAGAACTAACAACGTACGTTAAGCGAGTGTTCGGTTTTGTCGGTCCAACTATGTTATGAGACCAAGTTGGATCCAACATTTCCGAGTACTTAAGAAAATGATTAAAATCAGTTTGTAAACTATTTTTAAAGAAATATACAAGTCTTGATAGCTAAAAACACACTTGTGTGTCTTAAGCGAGTAAAAATCGGATCGGTTCGGTTTCCATCTCACAAGAAGTTCATAGATGGATTCCACATACCCATATATCATAGATCTTGTATAATAATGTACAAATAAAAATATTTAAGTTCTACAACTACAAATTCAACAACAAGTCTTTTTAACATAAATTCGGTTTGGTTCGGTTTCCATCTCACAATGAGTTCATAAATGGTCTCCACATACCCAAGACTTGTAAATGTGACTAACAAACTAAAATGAGCAGAAGTTAGGCATAAATAATATGTATAAATAAGTTATGTGTGTGTATATATATATCGAGAACTAGAAGTCCTCCATGAAGCCGTGCCTTATGACATTCGAAACTTATCCAACCAGAGTCGGTGAAGTAACTAATAAAGTAAACAAGGGGTGTGTATTATATATATGGTGTACCACCATATTCAAGAGTTAGTAATGTTAGATGAACAAGTTAGAATTAAAGATAAAACTCAGTTTGACTTTTAGAGGTCAAACCTTCAGAAACACAATGAAAATGACCTTAAGATCTTTGAATTTGAGAGAGAATTTGGAGTTGTAGCAGAGATTTATTGATGGAAAGGGTGATGTATATATAGGGTAAGTTGAAAGGGTCAGGCATAAAAGGTTTTGCATGAAAATAGGGTGTTTTGGTCACATGTTTGCTTAAAAATAAGCAAAAACGTGCAGCTGGTCCAGACTTCCTTTAGCGCGGCGCTAAGGTCTCTGCCCCAGGACTTTAGCGCGGCGCTAAGGTCACAAAGGAAAAATCTGAACTTTCAAAATTGGCAGTTTTGGCTCCTAGAGTTGTTTTTAAGCGTTTTAAGGCCATTTTAGGGACCGAAAAGGTTGTTTTCAAGACCCAACAAGTGTAAAACAATATTGTAACATAAAATCCATCTTTTTTATTATTTCCAAAGTGTCGGTTTACAAAACAGGTCGGTTTACATAATAAAAGTTTACAAAATGAATACTATTCGGACCCGAAATTGACGAATGTCACAATTGTCATTATTATTTCTATTAATATTATAACTATAAATATATAGTTATTCTATTATTTCTAGTATCATCACTATAATTACTATTATACTTATTAATATAAATATGTCAATTATTATTACGATTATAGGTGGTTTTGGTACTAAAGGTGGCTTATGTCATTATAACACTAAAGTTCCTGTTCATTAAATAGGTATAAAACTAGTTAACATTGGTTGGTTATAATAAAAGTTTATTTTAAGATATATTTTGGTTGGTTATAATGAAAATTTTGGTTATTCTATACAATTATTAGGATCTATGACTAAACAGATATATTTTATTCGTCACGAAATCGTTTGAAGGGGTAAAATAGTCATTCTGCATCATTTAAAGGTTCAAACAAACAACACTTTACTGATTCAGCCCTTACCGGTTCAGATTCTCTTAATCATTCAAACTTCTTAATGGTTCAGCACTTAATGGTTCAACATTTGCCAAACAACTTCTAATTTGTTTTTCAAAAGTGTTTGGGTGGAATGGAAGGGTGAAATGGATATTCTAAACCTATAAGGAGATAAGTTACCATATCCTAACTTATTAAGAACCCATTATATAGCCTTATGGATAAGGAGAAAGTTAAAATGACTTATTGGTTTTCAAACACTATATAAACATAAAAGGACTTATTCAACATTCATAAGTCATAAGGAGAGAAAAATAAGGAATCCCAAACACACCCTAATAAAAAAATGAAATCTCAGTTTTCTGTTTCTTGTGTTCTTATTTCCAGTTTATCCCCTTTTAATATATACAAAGCTAAAAGATTTCCGGCGCGTTGCGCCGGGTTGATGTTATTGATAGTCGTACTTGTACAAATTATCTAATCGTGCATTGCGTCTGCATGTCGAGGTGAATTCGATCGATGCCCGGTTACGAAACCAGTAATTACCCCCACCCCTCATAAAAAACTTTGTTAACGCAAAAATACAACAAATTAACATAACAATAACAACGCAAGTGTAGCGGTTACAAACTGATGACACTTTGATTGGTATCTGGTCACGACTCGAAAAATAAAGTAAACCATAAATTCGTCCACTCTTAAATATACAACAATTGAACATATTTAAAAATTTTAAAAATTGTTGCAAACAAAAAAAAACATGTGCGTTGCATTAGCGAATTGATACGAATTCGTTTATTATGGAATCGAGGGATAAAAAAAGGTAAAAAAACCTCACGCGTTGCGTTTGCAAACTAATGTGAATTCAGTCGGAATCGATGTTGTCGAGACTAAATTGTACATATAAAACCATGTGTTGTGGTGGTGAACCAGCACAGAATGCAATAAGTTAATTTGTCTACACTCAAAATACAACAAATTATCATATTTACATAAAAAGACCATGACGAAAACAAAAAATATAGGCACGTTGTGGCCTTGTCCTAACGCGAATTCGTCCAGAATCGATGGACTAAAAATAACTCACGGGGAAAAAAATTTTGGGTTGCAACCGTGAGTTGACGCGAATTTGACCGGAATCATTTGGCGGTATCAACGATACAAAAAACCTCGTATATCCGTTAGCAAACCAACACGAATTTAAAATGTAAAACAAACTAAACGCAAATAAAAAGTTTGGGGACCAATCACATGATTACGTCACCAAACTTCTTAATAATTATACTAGTGGAAGTGCCCGCGCGTTGTGGCGGGGATTCAAGATTCTGTCAATAGCAACTCGGTTCGTTATGGTATCGCATTTGCTATACCAAAATTTATATTCAGTATTGTTTATGATATAAAAAATCCAAAATTGTGGATTGAGACTTATTTTGTAGATTTAACAAGACATAAAAAATTCACCAAATTTTTTAACCTGCAACTAAACCGAATTGACAAAACCTCACCAACCGTCTCTGGATCTAACCAAATCATCCGACCATAATAAAATAAAAAGTAAAAATTCACCGACTCAGAAATGAAGTATGTTAGTCGGGATGAATCGGACTAATCATACATTAAACTTGTAAGCAACTAAAGATCATCTTGGATTTAGCTTTATAAAAAAGTCATAGTATACATAAACAACTTTTCAGTTTGTTAACATGAGTACATGACACATACTACATCATCATATTGTAGACTTAATACTAAAAAAAATGGTTGATACATCACATAAACCACCCATAAGTTATTCATCATAATTTAAAACGTTATTTCTCTACACATACAAAAATCATTACAATCTTGTTTTATAAAGTAGTCGTGTCCCAACAATAAATAAATTGAGGTGCTTCTATTGTGTATATCCAATTATGTTATGATTTACGAATGATAAATTGCATCTCTAGAAGATAAAAGAGATCATTACAAAAGTATAAAGCCTGGTTGTTCCCTAAAAGGGTGCCTCTCAATATCTCTCACAAAAAAATCATTAACTCCGGATCTTAAAGTCTGTAGTGTAAACCATCGAAAGTGCAGCTCCAACCTACACAGAAAATATTTAAAAAAAAATCTTTAGAAAAGTATTAACAACCTTTTCACGGACAAAAATATACATTAGTCTACCATATCGTCTACGGTGTCAAACTTGGTCAACAAGATCCCATCGGTCAACCTACTAATGGACTTTTAAAACGCATTCAATTTTGCAGCTTTTGATGAGCTACTCCTGTACTGAAATTTGTATGATATGATTGTGTTCTTGATGAAGTAAAAAAAGGTATTATGTTGCAGATTTGACCATTATTTGAATTAGGCCAATTGTTAATTTAAATATTATTACCGTTAAGTCATTAGCCTATCTCAGTGATATATTCATATATTAGGTTTTTTGCTGTTGCAGATTCTGACAAGAATGAAAAACTTGATAACTAAATGTATGAAAACTTTATCTATAAAAAGTGCCATTTTTATGTCAAACAGAACTGTTTTGTTGGAAATAATTGCTGTCAAAATTGTGGTTTTGTTGCATTTTTGTGCTGTCAAAGGTGCAGTTCGTTGCATTTTAGTACTGTCATAAGTGCAATTTGGCTGCATTTTTAGTGCTGTTAAAATTGCAGACTTGCTGCATTGTTTAGTGCTCTGAAAGAGAAGTTTTTTTTATGTTTTTTACTGCTGTCCAAATCACAGTTTTTGCTGCATTTTGTTTCTTTCAAAAAGAAAAGTTTTTCTGAATTTTTATTGCTGTCAAACATATGTTTTGTTGTATTTTGTGGCTGTCAAAAGGGCAGTATTTTGATATGAATCATGCATAAAGCTTTATGGCATTACGATTTAACCCAACCCGGCCCAAATATTTTGAGCTGAGATGAGCTAAACCAAACCCACTAACCTGCACAATATGCCACCTCTAACCATGGCCAATACTTAATATGTACATGGTTTGAACCACCACGAGAAGAAACACCAAGATGAACTATGAATTCGACACCAACCACACCAACCTTTTGCATTCAGTCACCCTGTAGAAACATGATCATAATCTCAGTCACAACATAAATAAAGAGGTGTGATGTACAGAAAAATAAATTCAATAACAATTCATGTTACAAATGAACACGTCATCAGATTGATATATGAAGTTTTCCTCATAATAAACTATCACTGTTACAAAAATTCTTAGGGGGTGTTTGGATATGCATTTTTGAAGCAATGAAGTGATAATCATCAAATAAGTTTATTCAAACAACAAAACATAATTATTGCAATCCCAGATAAAATAATGGGTTCCAAAATGCAAGTTCAAGCACCCTCCTAAAAGGACTTAATGGTCTGGAATCTAGATTAAACTGTTTACATGAAGATCGTCATCCCAAAGAAGAATGTAGTCATACTCCGCAACTATACCAGGGCGCAAAAAATATATAAAGGTGCAAAAACCGTCTGGCAAAAAGCGCCTATAACATTACCAAATATTAAAAGTAAAACTAAAATAGCTTTGAAAACACAACATAACAAAATAATATGATGTGTAACAAGGAAAATATTTCCCAGTTTGTTTAGTTCATGGTCTAAACATGAATTACCCGCCTGACCCATTCTAGATCATTCCACTGATCAACAAAGCCATCATAATGACAGATCATGACGACAAAGTAATTTTCCAAAAACTACAACATTGTAGTAAGATCCTATTATATATGACATTTACTTTTTTATATCATAGTAAGTAAAAGAAGAATAAATATGTGAAAACATGCCCATACACACACACACACACACGTACAAACATATAGAGCAATTAATTACCTTTGTTATAATGTTATTAACCAAATTCTTTTGCTTTATTCTGGCTGAAATAGGCAGCAAACGTATTCAACAATTTGAATGGTTTTGAAACAGAAAGGAAAACATAACTACATAATTAAGGAAGAAAATGATGAACTTTTATTTAGAAATTAAAGGAAGTGGTAAAACACTAAGGTCATGACGTGTTGTGCTAGTGGATGAACACGACCCATACATTTATTCGTGTTAAAGCCATAAACTCTTTTAACCCGAACACGACCCACGTAACTTATCAAAACACCTCAAACATGTCAGCGGATCATAATCAAGTTGTACATGGGTTAAATGGGTTACAAATAACTTTAAATCGCTTGACCTCAACATGACCAATGTATATACAGATACAACCTGTATCTACCCATCATCCTCATTGAATTTTTATTTTAATAGTTTTTGAGCCTTAACACGTGTTTTCTTTTTCAAATCCTTGATGTGCAAAACTTAAATTATAATCAACCAGTATCAGATGAAGCAGGTTAGGTGGTTTTTATGCTTTTAAATCAAATGGCTTTGAAACAAAAAAAGGCAACCAAGAAATAGAAACCATACCAGTGATGGAGTGCACAATGGTCATTTATAACCTGCAATTACATGGTTTTATCAAAATTTCAAATGGCTTAAACAAATAAAAAACATTGACGTACTTATTGTAAATGGACAAAAACCTTAACCAAAGGGGTGAGAAAGTTGGCTGTACACCTGCGATTTGAAACGACGTGAAGGTCATAGGTGAATTTCTATCAAGCATCAAGACGATTTAATAAATGAGTACACAGACAGACAAATTCAAGAAACTACTTCAATTGCAAACATGAGCAAATCGAAAGCCAACTTTCAAATAGAGAAAAAAATTGTGAACCCTGATATGCACTGTACACTCAACAATCAGATAGAGATCAAATAGAGTTCAATTAGACTATTGTTCCGAAAAACGATCTCTTCTTGTGGATCTTAAACAAGGTTTCAATTGATTAAGTAGTATAACCGTGCAATTCAATTGATGCATATTCAGTCACTTACCAATATGTATTATTCAACTAATGATGAAGAGGTTGAAAGAGAAATTAGAAGGAAAAAAATATAATGGAATAGAAAATAGAAGACGATTGAAAACCCTAACCGTTACAGATGAAACCGAACCAATAATTAATGTTGAAGGAGGCTGGATAGAGAGAGGAAAGGTCCGCCGGAGATGACTTGGTGAAACACTAAGATTTTGCCGGAGCATTCAATTTTAAGGCGTGAGAGAAAACAGGATATGAAAGGACTATAATGTAATATAGATATAATATAATATACGAAATAGCCGTTCGTTTTAAAATATTCAATCACAATTTATACGGTTTCTTTCACTATTCACATTTTCAAATAATTATATTTAATGGTTGGTTTACGCTATAAATGGGCAGAGAGTGTAAACGAAACAACTTGTTTGTCTTTTGAACATGTAGTTATGCATATATACAATGCACATGAATCGTGTTAATTTAAAATACTTTTAAAAAAAACTTAATATAAACCACAATTTGAGAAATTGAAAAAAAAAAATTTGTTCAAACGAGCAAACTAAATCATTTAGACCGGCTTGGCTGGTTCAGCCGATTTAATTTCTCAATTTTCAAAACTGTAGTTGACTGTTAGTCTAGGATTTACTGAAAACTGACTAATTGCACCGCCAACAACCCAGTAAAAACCTTGTGTTACTTGCTTGTCTAATTTTTGTTTCTGCCATTTCATTTTTTTTATATTTCTAAATAGAAACAAATCATGTGCTTGGGCACGTGCAACATCCGATAAGTACAATAATTCCATAGTCAACGTTTCAACGGGCCGATATATTCAAACCAATTAGGCTATGCGTAGTGGAAGGGCTACAAATTAGAGTGAATTGTGACACGTGGCGCCCAGTCAGCAAAGGTGCGAATTTGTTTTTGGGGTGTAATGGTGTGGTGGCCCTATATATATATATATATATATATATATATATATATATATAACACACAAAAAATATAATAATAATAAAAATAAAAGGAAGAACGGCGACAAGAAAACCCCGCCCCCGCCCCTTTTCGCCCACATATCGCCAGGGAGGGGGGGGGGGGGCAGTGTTCCTCCTTCTTCTCGCCAGTTTCCTCGCCCCATTACGGGTTGCCTTAAAAGTAGTTTGATCCAACAAGACGATGCAATATTTAAATTGTTAAATAGAATTGTTGTTATTATGTAAAGAGCTTTTGTGTTGTACAAATGAATATCAATCCTATGTGTCACATAGAGGTAAGGTCCTTCGTGGGAAGACTATAACTGAACACAGCCACCCGCGGATGGCGGAAAGATATTGTGAAACATGATTGGCAGAACCCTATAAGGGGACATATAGTACAAAAAGGATAGACATACATGACGAGCCTATCAGAGAAGACCAACACCATACTATCAAGAGCATAGCATTATACTCACCCAACTATCTAAATCAATCAGGAGTCCACGATGCAATATTTAAATTATTACATAGAATTGTTGTTATTATGAAAACAACTTTTGTGGTGTTATACAAATGAATATCAATACTACGTTGCCAAAGCGTGACGAATAGAAGGTTTCGAAGACAGCGACAACTGGCCAAATCATCTCCGCCTTTCGGCTATAAATAGAAGGCAAAACCCATTGGTAAACGCATTCCTCTCTCCCATTGATACTCTCAACTTACAATCCTGATTCTCACGTCAGATGACAGTTAACAAGTAGAACCCCCCCCCCCCCACCCCCCCCAAATTCCCCATTCCTCTTCTCGTAACAAGTTCACGGTGTTCTGTTTTGTAAGAATCGTGTTGGGTTCGAAGGCCTTGTTGGCCCGGTTTATTATTTGATGTCCAAAGGGCAGATGGGTGTAGGGTGGCTAGACCGAAGCTCGACCAAGTTTGGGTTTCTTTTTTAATAAGATACAAACCCTAGTCGCTCTATATATTTGACATGTATTTGTAAACTTTCGTCACTCAATAAAAGAAATACCTAGCTGCCACCCGTGGACGTAGGTCAGTTTAGACCGAACCACGTTAAATCCTCGTGTTCGTTATTGCTTTTCCGTGTGTATTCGGTTCGTGTGTGCGTTTAATTCTAACAAGTAGTATCAGAGCTTAGGTTCAGATCACACGAAGAACACGTTGAACCTGGTCGGTTCGTCACCACAAGTTTTCGATCGTGATTTAGGGTTTGGTGACCGTGCAACCGCCGTCACTTAACGAGTCTTCACGATACGGTTTCGCGAAACAATCAGCAGGTATACACGTGGTCAGATTACCAGTTGGTCGATTGTTCTAAGGTAAATCAGCAAATAGTGCTTTGAGGTGAGAAGCAGATCGAGAAGGCCAAAATTGTTTATTTTATCGGTAGAAAGCTCTCCTTTTAGGCCTTGAATTAGGGTACTAGCCTATTTTGTTATTTTGTTTTCTTTTGTGCCACCTTTAAATGGCATAGAAAACAAAGTTTTTTTTGGGTTAACAACCAAGATTTTTGAAGGCAGAAGCATTAGTTATTTATTTTAGATCAGTTTGACCAAGGTTTGACCAGCACATTCCCACTTTGTACGACTAGATCAAGTTTATTTCTTTTGGGCCAAAAGACCTAGGTAGCTTAGCCTGGAAACATATTTGGTTGAGATCTTATTTTGCACGATACGAGCAAAGAACGTTTGAATCAAAATCCTTTTTTTTTGTTGAAGAACAGCTGTATAATCAAAAGAAGCGTTAAAGATACGGAGAACCAGTGCCAACCGTGTTTGTCAGGTTTTATCGTTTCGGTTTAAAGTTTCAGTTTCTAATACGGAGAACCAGTGCCACGATACGAGCCAGGTTTTATTCTGTTGCGTTTAAAAAGGTTGATTGTTTAATAGAGTTCAGTAGAATCGTTGTTAAGTTTAGGCCCATGCGATTGTTGTGTCTGTCTCTGTTTATCCAGTTTTTCGTTTTAGCCATTGTCATGGTAGAAGACGGAAATGTTTCGATACAGAAGTTTGGTGGACAGAAGTTTGGTTGGTGGAAGATGCAGATTGAAGCGTTACTTTGTAAGTTTAGGCCCATGCGATTGTTGTGTCTGTCTCTGTTTATCCAGTTTTTCGTTTTAGCCATTGTCATGGTAGAAGACGGAAATGTTTCGATACAGAAGTTTGGTTGGTGGAAGATGCAGATTGAAGCGTTACTTTGTCAGAAAGACTTGGATGTAGTGATTGGATGAAAAACCAGAAAAGTTGTCAGAAGCAGAGTGGAAGAAGTTAGACAAGAAAGCTAGGGCTTGTATTACATTGTCGTTATCGGAAGATGTGGCGTTTAACGTCATGAAAGAAACCACAGCCCGTGGTATGATGGATGCACTATCCAACATGTATGAGAAGCCTTCGACAGCAAATAAGGTTTATCTTATCAGAGAGCTAGTGACAACTCGAATGAAAAAGGGCGGGTCAGTTACAACGCATATTAATAATCTTAACTCGAATCTCTCCTGCTTAGTGTCAGGTGGCATTAAGTTTGATGATGAAATTCAAGGTCTTTTATTGTTATCCTCTTTGCCCGACAGTTGGTCGCAAACAGTGACTACAGTTTGTAGTTCGTCTACAAAAATTACCTTTGATGGGATTCGGGATTTGATTCTTGGAGAAGATTCAAGACGCAGAAATTCAGGCAAATCATCAAGTGATATATTAGTCACAAAATGTAGAGGTAGGGGAAAACAATGAGGCAGTGGGAGAAGGAAGAGAAGTCAGTCTAAGACTCGTAAAGATATTGAATGTTGGGGTTGTAAAGAGAAGGGACACTTCAGGATTCAGTGTCCGAATGGTAAGAAAGAGGTGAACGTTACAGAAGACGACACAGATGACAAAGTCAGTAGTGATGAGTTTTTAGTTCTTAGTGTTGAGAGTAATGTTGATTCTTGGGTGATGGATTCCGGTGCATCGTTTTATGCCACTCACTGTAGTGAAACGATGAAGAATCTAAAGTTTGGGGATTTTGGAAAGGTTCGACTAGCGAACGATGATTTATTAGAGGTTATGGGTATGGGAGATGTTGATTTGATAACTTCAGCAGGTATTTCTTGGACTTTGGAAGACGTGAGGGTTATTCCAAGTTTAAAGAAATGTTTGATTTCAGTTGGGCAGTTGGATGACCAGGGGCACGATGTTAAGTTCGGGAATGGGCAGTGGAAGGTAGTCAAAGGGAATCTCGTGGTTGCTCGTGGCAAGAAAATGGATTCGTTGATTATGGTCGATATGTCACCGGAAGGAGTGGATCCGGTTTTGGTGAAAGACAAAGTCCGGTTCACAGAATCTCGTGGGCAGAAGAAGGTTCGTTTTGCAAGTAACAAACCCAGAGCTAGAGTGAAGATTCAGGATGGACGAGCTAGGAAGGTTAAATCAGTCAGAGGACATCGTGACAGTGGGAGCACAGGTCGTGTTTCAGTTACAGTTCCAGGTCAACAGTGTATTAAGAAAACCAGTATTCCAGCTGTAAAAGTCTCTCCAGTGAATTACTTGCTGAATATGGAGAGCGTTTGTTCTCAGAGTATCTCAGGATCCGGTAGTTTGTTTCAGTGGGAGCCGGTAGGGACAAAGAACGGTTCAGAGGCAATTTTAGCCGTGACTGATGTTGGAGCTCCAGGGAGTTCAAACAAGAGTTCTCAAGGCCTCCGAGTGGGAGATTAATGGGTTCGTAGGACTTGTTGGCCCGGTTTATTATTTGAAGTCCAAAGGGCAGACGGGTGTGGGGTGGCCAGACCGAAGCCCGACCCAGTTTGGGTTTCTTGTTTAATAAGATACAAACCCTAGTCGCATCTCTATATATTTGACGTTATGTATTTGTAATCTTTTTTCACTCAATAAAAGAAATACCTAGATGTCACCCGTGGACGTAGGTCAGTTTAGACCGAACCACGTCAAATCCTCGTGTTCGTTATTGCTTTCGCGTGAGTGTTCGGTTCGTGTGTGCGTTTAATTCTAACAAATCGTTTATGAAAACCTTGAACGATCTAACATTATTTCAATATCCAGACGAGATGCTAAATTGACTGTATTAGGTTTACTCAGTGTTTCTTCACCTTGTAAATCACTTCCTAGGCTCCTATATTATGAAGTTTGATAAAACATTAACACCTACAAACTATGTCGAACAGTTTTGAGGATTGTCAAATAAAGTGTTGGTCAATGTTGAGTGTTGGTCAAATTAGATGATAATCGACTTAATTGCTGGTCAACAAAATAACGTTTGGATGACCGACATACAACTTATGAAAATTGAGTATTTGTGCTAGTGAAACAAATGTTGACTTTCGAGGAAGATCGTGTATGTTCACCTTCATGGCTTGTTAGGACCATATGATTTAACCTTGATCAATGAATAACAAGTAGAGCAAGTAGAGTTATGTGAGGAAAAAAATGATTTCCATATCACATTTTATGTGTCAATGAACCCGCTTATGTGTCACGGGAAAATGGACCAAATGTTAAATTCAATTGTGGAGAACACATATAGTGATTAAGATTGAAGAATAACAAAATTGGATAGTGAAATGTGAAAGCTAAAGGCATAGCATACGGTACTCTTGAACCTTATTCCAAAAGTATATTAGAAAAGTTTTTGATAAGAGCTTAGAAAAGCAGTTGCAGTAAACGGAGGAAAACAAATAGAGTTCAACCTTTTTTTTTTATGTTTTCCTACAACGATTGTTTTATAGCACAAACTATTTATAGTGATAACAAACATATAACTTATCATATTTCAATTTATTATAGTTCAAAAATAGAATTATATAAAAAGTACAGTGATAAGAAAAAAAATATGTTTACACATCCTGCAGGCCAATTACCTGACATATATCTGAGAACACGATTTTATACTCAGGTATATATGATTGGGATTACCAATACCAAACCAAACATTTCCAATTGTCATCTGTGATGATATGGTAAAATCAACCTCATTACTTGATATGGTAAAATCAACCTCACAAGTAATGAGGGATTATATTCCTTTAAATATTAACAAGATACATAAATCTCTTCACAATCAAAGGAGAGTCATCCAAAATAAAAAGGAAACAAAACATTATACAAAATTAACAATATTCTCTTAATTATTCTTTTATACCCCCCTCCAATCGAAAGGGTGGCGGACCAAGTCGTAGCATGGTACGAAAAGCTTCAAAAGGTGCACGCGGAAGACTTTTTGTAAAGATGTCAGCCACCTGAAGATTGGTAGGAACGAAGCGCGTATACAATTTATCCGAAGTAACCAGCTCTCGAATGAAATGATAATCCAAGTCAATGTGTTTACACACTTGTGAGAAACTGGATTCTGAGTCATGAAGAGAGCGCTTTTATTATCACATAAAAGAGTAGGCCGATCCGGAGGCAAAGCATTAAGTTCATGTAGTAAATGAGTAATCCAAACTAGTTCAGCAGCTGTATTTGCCATTGCCCGATATTCAGACTCACAACTTGATCTAGAGACGGTGGGCTGTTTCTTTGCACTCCATGATACTAAGTTACCACCCAAAAATATTGAGTAGCCATAAGTAGATCGACGTGTCTCAAGACAATGAGCCCAATCAGCATCAGAGTATCTAACCAAGGATGACTTATGTGGCCGACTAAAAGTAAGACCGAATGAGAGAGTGCCCTTCACATATCGAAGAATGCGTTTGACCGAATTGAAATGGTCAACAGTCGGAGCATGTAAAAACTGCGATACCTGATTAACAGCATAAGAAAGATCGGGTCGAGTGATTGTTAAATATTGCAAAGCACCAACCAGTGAGCGAAATAGTGTAGGATCAGAATACGGTTCCCAAGTCGAGATAAAAGACTCATGTGGTGCCGAAGGAGTGGCAATCAGTTTCGAGTCAAATAACCCAGCCCGCTTTAAAATATCTGTTGCATATTTGGACTGAGTAAGAAAGATCCCAGTATCTGTATAAGCAACTTTAAGTCCTAGGAAATAATTTAGATCTCCAAGATCTTTGGTAGCAAACTCACGGTCGAGCCGGGAGATGAAAGCTCCAATAAAGGATTCATTATTACCTGCTAAAATCAGATCATCCACATAAACTAACAAATACATGATGTAACCATCTCGACGATAGACGAATAAGGAAGTATCGGCACGGCTAAAGGTAAAACCGTAGGATATGAGAAACGAACTCAAGCGTTAGAACCAAGCACGTGGAGCCTGCTTTAGACCGTACAATTCCTTAGATAATTTGCATACATGATTAGGAAACTTAGGATTAATGAAACCCGGTGGTTGCTCCATAAAAACGGTTTCGTTTAAGTGACCATTTAGAAACGCATTTTTGACATCAAGTTGGTGTAACTTCCATTCATTTAAAACAGCAAGAGAAAGAACGATGCGGGCGGTGGAGGCTTTTACAACGGGACTGAACGTATGTGAGTAATCAAGACCCGGTATTTGAGTGAAGCCTTGTGCGACCAAACGCGCATTGTAGCGCTCAATCGACCCATCGGAATGGTATTTTATACGATAAACCCACTTAGAGCCAACAACATTCGCGGATTGTGGTCACGAAACCAAGGTCCAAGTGCTATTGTGATGCAAACCAGTGAGTTCTTCATTCATAGCTTGTAGCCATTTCGGGTCCTTAGCTGAGGTTTTGAAACCTAGGGGTTCGGTGATGGCGGTTAATGCAATATGAAGAGAATGAGTGGTAAGTGATGCCAAATCAATGATATGTTTAGGCTTAAAAATGCCAGATTTGGATCTAGTGGTCATTAGATGGGTAGATGTGGTAGACTCGGCTGGAGGTTTAATGGAATTATGAAGGACTGATGGAGGTTGGTTGGGATTGGCTAGTGGATCAGATTGGGTCAAGGAAGGTGGGCTTGGTGGGTTCAAGTTAAAGGGTGAAGATGGAATATTGGGTGAATGATCTGGTGGGTTTAAGGATGGGTCTATAATAGGTTTTGAGTTAGGCTCACATAGTGTGCATGGATCGATTGTAGTGTGGTTTATGGGTTGAGTGGAAGATGGTGTAGGTGAGTCTAGTGAATTTTTGAAGGGTAGTGGTGCATCAGTTTGTAAGGTGGGTGAAATGTTGGCTAAAGGACTCGAAAATTCATCCAAAAAAGTGATGATGTGAAGTTTGGATATGCTAGAAATATCAGCTTCCCCTTTAAATGGAAATTCCGTTTCATTAAACCGAGCGTGTCGTGTAACATATATACCATAAGTAGTTGGGTCCATACACCGGTACCCTTTGTATTGTGAGCTATAGCAAATAAAGATGCATGGTATACTTCACGGTGCAAGCTTGTGTTTTGAGTAGTCCCGCAAATATGGAAAAACTTGGCAACCGAAAACACGAAAATTTGCATATTTCGGTTTATGACCGAATAAAACTTGAAATGGTGATTTGTTGTCCAATAATGATGCGGGGAGCCTATTATTAATATAGGTTGCCGATGTAAAAGCTTCTACCCAAAAATGAGCCTGAACGTGTCATTAAATAGCATGGCAAGGCCTGTCTCAACAATATGCCTATGTTTTCGCTCTGCGCGCCCATTTTGTTGAGGCGTATATGGACACGAAAACCGATGAAAAGTGCCATTATCTTCTAAAATTTTTCGAAATGTATGATTGACAAATTCTGTGCCACCATCACTTTGAAAAACTTTGATCTTCCGTGCACATTGTGTTTGAACAAGCTTGATGAATATAGGCAATATCTATAGAAACCTGTTTTGGTTTTTAGTGGATAAAACCACGTGAACCTGGAATAATCATCAATAAACACCACATAATACAAATAACCATCTTTGGACCCAATAGGTGATGGTCCCCATAAGTCGCAATGTATAAGATCCAACGGATGCGAAGACCGTTTTAAATTAACATCAAATGAGAGTTTTTGACCCTTTGCAAGTTGACAAGAAACACAAATGTTTGGTTTGGGCAAAACCGAAGTAACAGATAAAGCCCCCAACTTATTTAAAATGGAAATACAGTCAAAATAAACGTGGCCTAAACGAGCATGCCAAAGTTCATAAGATGCCCGACTCGAAACTGTAGCAACCAAGGCTTGTGGAATGTCTTTTAACACATAAAGACCATTTTCACAAACTCCTTTAGCTAGCGCTCTTTTTGTTATCCGATCCTGAATATGAAAGAAAGGTTGAGATAAAAATACATCAATCGGATAATCAGATGTTAACTTGCTAAAAGATAAGAGCTTCTTTGTTAAATTTGGACTGACCAAAACATTTTGCAATTTAATATGATCGGAGATAACCGATGTACCCGTATGAGTAACGGGAAGAGACTTACCATTGCCAAAAATAACACTTGCATTACCTTGATAAGGAGTAGATTGGTGAAGAGAATCAAAATCCGGAGTCATGTGCGCAGTTGCTCCCGAATCAACATTCCAATCTGGTTTGTTATTAGTAACATGGCATTGAGCGTGAAAGGCTTTTGCCAAAGACTCATCAGAAGAAGAGTGTTGCCTAGCATACTTGTGTAGATCAGGACAAGTAGTAGCAGAATGACCATAAGTTTTGCAGATTTGACAATGAGGAAGTCTCTTTTCATAAGAACGACCTCGACCATTATTTTACCCCCCACGATAAGTGGTCCCTCGGTAATAAGTTGACCGACCACGAGAGGGACGCTGATGCTGAGCAGTGAAAGCCGCTGGTTGGGTGGAACTCCCATGAATGGATTGCATAAAGATTTCGTGACTTCCAGCTTGAGTAACAAGATCACGAAATAGCAGGGCTGGTTTAGTAGTCCGTATGGCAACAGAAAAATTCTCAAAGGCTGGTCTAAGTCCACAAAGAAACCAGTGAAACTTGTCCATCTCGAGAACGGGATGTCCAATTGCAGCTAACTGATCGCATATTGCCCTAAATTTTGGACTGTAATCGGTAACTGAATAAGTACCTTTCATAAGTTGACGGAGAGTGTCCCTTAGTGAATACATCCACTCAATAGAAGAATTACTGAAAGCCGATTCAAGTGCAAGCCAGATTTGGCGCGCACCGGAGATGCCAAGAACCTCCGAAGCAACTTCTTCGGTTAAAGATGCATTCAGAATTATAACAGCTTTCTGGTCTTGAGCTGCGCAGAACGAGAGTCGTGGATTCGGAACAATCTTGTTGTCGACGGTGATGGTGGATGAAGGCTGAGTAGATGTGCCGTCGATATGTCCTAGCAGATTCTGGAACGAAAAGATTGGAAGCATGTGATTCTTCCAAGCCAGGTAGTTTGTTGGGGTGAGTTTGAGAGTGACGAGGTGTAAAATAGTGCTCATGGAGAGCGATTCAGAAGAGGAAGAGGAGGATGAGTCTGTCATGGGAAGGAAGAAGGAGAAAATTAGGGTTTGGAAGGAGAAGGATCGTTAATTAGCTGATACCATGTGATGATATGGTAAAATCAACCTCACAATTAATGAGGGATTACATTCCTTTAAATATTAACAAGATACATAAATCTCTCCACAATCAAAGGAGAGTCAACCAAAATAAAAAGGAAACAAAACATTATACAAAATTAACAATATTCTCTTAATTATTCTTTTATATCATCCCTACAAAAGAGGGAACAAAGGGTTTTGAATCCACTCCGATTTAACCTTACAAGGCCCAATTATGCAATAAAAGTTGTCATCAAATCCATGCGAAAGAAGTCCTGTGATATTAGTGGATGCTGTTTAAGTCACATAACTACGACCTAACAAACCATTAAACTACATAACAAAAACGTAGTCGGTTATTGACTCGTGTGACACGCAGGTGGAAAAACATGTCACTACACAAAATCTAGTTAAACATAGATTTAGGTTAACATACTACTTGTTCGTATTTGTTACAAACATATTATAAAATTACATTGTCTTAACCTTCAAACTTCAATATTACAATAAGTTAAATGAAACAAAACAACCAAAAGACATTAACAAACACACTAACCATGTTCTTTGATTTTAAAACATCATCAAAGTCTTCAAAAGTTATACCAACATAAACTCCCATTTCCTAATAACCTGAAAAGTTATAAAAACAATACAATATTCAATTAAAGTAAACTTAACATAAAAACATGTTTAATAATTACTAACATCTAAGCATTACAAAATTGTTATGTACAACCTAAAAATCTAAAGTTCATAAATAAAGTTATTAGTTGTCTAAAAAGATGTTGACAATATACATGTTTTATTAAATATATGAACAATATCTAAAGCATTAATATATTATCTTCTACTTCGTCATCGGACAACAAACTTTTCGGATAACCATCATAATCACTTTCATTGTTTGCACATTCGGCTAATCATTTAACATTCAAACCAACCTCCATTTCCAACTCAAGATGTGCAATTTCTTTTCTATGATTAGATAACTTCAACATATCTAGCTCTCTCAAAAGGAACAAATCATCACATGACAATAGTTGTTTAGGATTCAAATTTTTATATTGTCCATTCTCAAACTTGATAACAACTTTGTTTTGATTAGGATAAAAAAACCAATCCCTAACATTTTGTATCCTTAAGAAATCATTTAATATAAACAATTGCATCTTATTAAACATTTGGATACGGTTTTTTTGTATATATTAACATTAAATAATTATTTATAACTTAATAACAATTTATAAGATATAATAACAAACACAAATACAAAACGTTTTAGAACTAAATAAAAAAGTATAAAACAAATAAATTCACATGATAAACATAAGTGTAGAATAGAACGATTTCAAATAGATGACAAATTCACTATTTATCATTCTATGTTTCCAAAAATCTCTTTGTAAACAACATTTGTTGTTTTAATTGTAAGATTTGATTCTTTTTCGAGTATCACTAACTTAATACCATCTCGCCTCTTCAATCTTGACAAAGCCACATAAAGCTGACCATGGGAAAATACTGGATCTTTAAGATACAATCGAACTCTTGACAAAGATTGACCTTGACTCTTGTTGATTGTCATGGCAAAACATACTGAGATAGGAAACTGTTTTCTTTTTAATCTGAACGGTAGTTTCTTATCAGTTGGTGTAAGACTTACTCGACTAATTAGAGTCCGATATCCTATATTCGTACTAGAGACAACTTTAGCTTCAATTACACGCCTACCGAGACTAACGACTTGAAGTCGCGTTCCATTGCACAAACCCTTTTTATGATTAATATTCCTTAATAGTATGATGGTAACACCAACTTTGAGGACCAATCTGTGGTTAGGCATTCCAGAAATCTTTAAACCATTTAACAAATCAGGAGAGTACAACTGTGGATCAAAATCCTATGAAACGTCTTCACATTCAGCTAAACTTTCAGAACTTAGATACTCGACTTCTTCACCAGCAAATATGGCTAACATACGTTCATTAATTTCTTGAACAACCTCATTCAAAGGTGCCAACAGTGCTCGATCCTGAAAGTAAGTAAGTAAGTTCGTTGAATCTATCTAATATATTAGGATATACAAAGCTTATTAAATCACCCATCGGATCAATTGAGTTCAAAATCAAAAGATCGTCTGGAATATCAATAACAGACTGTCCGTCATTTGGACCCCCAACGTTTCCTTGACCTATGTCTAACAGCCAATCAGCAAACTCTCTGATGTTTTCAACGTCTGTAGATCGACATCCAACTGTAAGCCTCATGTTCTTAGTTAGTTTAAGAACTTTACATTTTGACCAGATATAAGAAGAATTTATGCAAGCACTGACACATTCACTTCTTGTACCGTTGGTTACAATGGGCAAGATTTGCCGAAAATCACAACCAAAAACAACAACCTTACCTCCAAAAAGTGATTCGGAAGTATTACCAGAATCACCATTCATAACATCGTTTAAAGTCCTGTCCAAGGCTTCGAAAGCATGCTTATGAATCATGGGTGCCTCATCCCAAATTATTAAGCTTGTCTTTTTCAATAACTCATATACGTCGGTATTTTCTTTAACCTATTTTATTAAAGAATAAAAAAACATAAACAAAGTAAGATATTTAAAGGTAAATTGATATTGGAATAACAAATAAAGCAATATATAATAAAAAAATCATTAATATAAAAAATAACATAAACTGGCTTGTAATATTACCGGACAAATGGAATCTTCGGTCAAATTAATAGGTATTAAAAATCTCGAATGTGCGGTTCTTCCACCCTCCAAAAGCAAAGAAGCTATACAGCTTGAAGCGACATTCAACACAACTTCTCCCTTGACCTTATCGATGCAGATAAGGTTTTCCATAAATAAGTTTTTCCGGTACCGCCGTAACCATAAACAAAATAAACTCCACCTTTTTTATCAATCAAAGCACTCATTATTTCGTTATAAACCCCTCGTTGTTCATCTGTTAACGAATCAAACATACTGTTAAATTCGTTATTCATGGTCTCGGTATCATATGAGAGCTCTTCCACCATTAAGGGATTAGTTGCTCTTGAAATTGTCTCCATATCTGGAAATAGCATTTGTTTATATCTTATAAGACTGGAGTTGTTTGAAATTAATAAATTTTCAATTTTCAGGAGTGCTAAGTTTTTTAACTGTTCTTCATTAAGAATCAAACCTGAAAATAAAATAAAAAAATAATTAAATTAATATTTATGAAATATTAATTGATATTAGGTCATTTCCATAATTTAAATAATTAAAAGATGAGTAAATCGTACCGGGGTTATTTTGATCTTTTTGTTGTTTATATAGTATACCGTCTACTAACAGTTGCCAAGTGCTTTCCCAAACAAAATGAGGTCTAGATAAACTATAAGTAATCAACATTGTATCAAATAAATTTCTTAAATAATATCCGGTAGAGATATGACTTGCTTCTTCAATGGCTTCTATGTATTCCTTGTCATCATCCAAAAGACCTCTTTTGTAACATGCATCTCAAAAAGTTTCTCACACAACTCCATCAACTGTTCGAATGTCTTCAAAACATTCTGGGCCTCTAACCTTATTTAATAATATTCTTAGATAGTAAGCCTCGTCGAATGCGTGTGGAACAGCATGAACTATACCTATTGCAAAACCCCTTAGGCGAGGTTCCCATTTACGTAACTGTTTTTTCCAGACATACTTTGTTGGAAACTCTGCGTATGTGAGAGTTTTTGCAAGATCGTGGTTCTTATTACACTCAAACCGGCCGGTAAACATCGAAGAAGCATTAGTTGTCTTGTTTAAAATATCTTCAATATCTTCGTTAACACCATATATTACCTGTTGCTCACCGGGTAAATGAAAAGCAAGTCTCATAACAGACGGAATCCTATAATGCACATCAAATGAAAATATCCTCCATGTTGCCTCGCATGCAGAGACATATCTACAATCATAAAACGCTTTGATTTCATCTAAATTAGGATCTGGGTTATCACCATTGTTATTTTGTACAAGAGAAATTGTTGCTCGGTCTGGACCCTTATTAATGTATTTGAAAAAATACTTTATTGATCCATCTTGATTACACCACTCAACATTAATATGTGCTTGAAATTGTTTTAATAGAGTCTGGTTGTATGGAACAACAGTTCTATTATCCATCATTATATCTGACTTAACAACATATTGCCCGTTATCTCTTCTTTTGTATACCGGAAAACCTTGGGAATCAACAGTTGTCTCATCATTAAACATTTTTGGGAAACTTTTGGAGCATTTTTTGTTTACCATGCACGTACACTACGGATTAGCATCACCACACGAACCGTGAATCATATGATCAAATACAAGCTTGTATAGGTCTGGATCCCTGTCTTTGTTTGGAATCTCAGCAGAAATAAATTTATCTACATCTTGTGGATTATGAATCTTGCTACATGGATGCATAAATATGCAAATATGAGCATGCGGTAGCCCCCTTTTTTGAAACTCTATCGTGTAAATAACTGCAACAACATAATAAAAGTAAATATTCCACAAGTTTTAATAGGTAAACAAATAATGTGTTTGTTTAAATTAAATTTTAAGTCTATACAAAGTAAAATATTAAAGTATATCCTGTTTATAAATTTATACTCATCAAATTAATGAAACTTACCAGCTTGAACCTTTCCAAACAAAGACTTATCCTTCACCAATTTAATCATTGCATCAAGTTTGACCTTAAAAAGCCAAACATAAAATATTAGGTCTATCCTCCGACTTTAACGTTGTATCCTTAAAAAATCTTTTAACTTCTGGCCAATTGGGATTACAGGTTATGGTTATGAAAAATCGGGATAACCAAACCATCTACAGAGACACATAGCATCTAGGTAATTTTGCATCATATATCTTGCTCCGCCAGTAAATGAGGATGGTAGAATAACACGTTGACCAGCAGTTGAAACATCAGTATTTCCAACAGATTGCATACCTCGTAAACTTTGGTAAGTATCACATCAGAGCTCATATTGTTTACCGCGTATAAAATGTAATCTTTGTGCCTCAATCATAGTATATTTGTCAACTAATATTTGCTGAAACAAAAGCCTACCATTTAACATGGTTGAAAACATATTTGGCCTATCTTGAATATGATAGGCAAAAAACTCACGCATTGTAACCTTCTTGCGCGCTGTGATTGATGAAGATGAAACATTCTTATGAAGTATATTAACCTGATAACCATCCTCACCAAAAGGATGAAACAACGGGTATTGAAGAGGTGTATACGATGGATGAAGTTCACTTATACGCTTTAAGGAACCAGATTGCTTGGTAACAATTATATCTCGGTTATGGACAGCGTCACCAATATCACCGACGATTAAAGCGGCAACTTCAGAACTAGATGGTAAGTTATATTGTCTCCCATCATGCTGTCTTGTTCCAATAATACGCAACTTCAAATCCAGTTGTGGGTTTTCTTCAAAACAATCTCTTACCATCCGATAAGCTTGGACCAAATGATTATTGGAATCTAACATCGTCTTCAAATAATTAATAATATGCATCTCCAGCTCATCGTTTTTTGCTTTATTATCACTGCCAAAAAAAATAAATTTCCTAAGATTATAAATAATAAAACTTATACTAAAAATTAATAAAATAACAAAAGTGGAAGAATATCGTTTAAAGTATTTACCCAAACACACCCTGACGGTTTGAAACCTCGTTTTCCGTGTCGTAGATGTAAAGTTGAGAAAACTGTGGTTTAGAACCCTGTAATGGTAAAAGACTTCCCAAACAATGATAGTTTTCACCGCTAAGTCGAAACGTATATGGCGCATTGCTTTGTTTATAGAATGGTCAATCTTTCCTCCCACAGACGTAAACGAAAACATCGAATTGAAACGTCTAATGTTTTTCAAGAAATACTTACTCATGGCACTATCACCACGAAATAATTCTAGATAAGTATCATCCGGTTGTCTAACATCGGGAAGTTCGACTTTGTCATTATAACAACAAACGGAGAAAGCTCCTTCTTCATTACTACTACTTGGTCTGTTAACTTCGGCTTTCCACAACAAAGCATTGCTACTTGGACACATAACGGATTGATTTCCTTGATCAAGATATTTTAGTAAAAAAATATAATAATTTGGAGTTACTTAGTATACATAAATACATAATAAATGATTTAAAGTAAATTATGAAATATATATCATACCTGATGATATTCCTTTAAAAACATCTACAACATTTTGATAATGAGTAGTTGTAGCATGTTCATTTAAAATCCGCCATAGGTATAGGTACTATAAAGGTTCTTTTTCTTGACCTTCTACGAAAGGTTGTAGACGACTCCGGAATGTCATCAACAACACAAGACGCGTTTGATCCTTCTTGAATATTAAATTTATTTATACGACCTGTTCAATATTATAAAGGTTGTCAACAAAATATTGACAACTACACATATGACATTTCAAAAGAAAATTTTTAAATTAAATTTTAATTAATCTGTATTAATTATATTATATCAAATATTATTTTGTGTTAAATTGTAACATCTTTAACATAACAAATTATTAAACGTTTGATTATACAATGTTAATATTATTTGTTGCTATAAAATCAAGACGGAACTTGAAAATGTAAATAATCTTAAAATTTTTAAATATAAGGCTTATAATTAAAATGAAATTATTCTTTAAATTTTATTAGCATTCCGTTTGCTTTTAAGTATTCCATTAAAAAAACATACCTAAAAAATGTCAATAATAGTTAAATTTAAAACGAATTATACCTGAAGAGTTATTTCGAACACCAGTTTTGTTCCTGTCAACAGAAGCAGTTCTTTTGGAATCTAATATTAATTCTTTATTTCCTTTTGGACGCAGCAGAGTTCACAAATGGTGTAGATGTTTTAGAGTCTTGAAATAAAAAAGGTAATAATATCAATATTTAAGCATAACAAAAGGTTTTAAAACCTGTTTACTTTTAAATATTTTAAAACACTAACCGTTGTTTAATACAATCGAAGAGTAGACATTTGGCGTTGTTGATGGAGACAGGTTCTCCTTATTAGATTGTATACGCGTTACTTGTGTGGATGAGTGTATATTTTTCAAATTGTTAAAATTACGATTAACTGTATCGTTTAACATATTAATCATAAACATGAGAAACAAAAATTGATGACGACAATACATAGTGAACAACAATTTAATAACATACCAAGGACACAAGGAATAAATGAGTTATATGTTGTATGGGGAAAATAATTTTGATTGTTGCTTAAACCACTAACATGTATTTTTTTTATTTATAGCTAAATTTTATAATAAAAATTAATAATTTTAATACAATTTACAAACTTGCAAATTGTTTTACGCCATATGCTTATCATTTATTTAAAAAAAATCCAAAAAAAGCAAAATTAATAATTATAAAGAAAATGCAATATACCTGAACATGTATTTTTTTGAACATTTTTCTTCCCGTCAACGGAGGAAATTTTTTTTGCATCTAAAATTGATCGTCTTTCTTTCCTTTTGGACTTAGCAGAGTTGAAAAATGGTGTACACCTTTGAGGATCTTGAAATTAAAAAGGTTGTAATATCAGTATTCTTGCCGAAATAAAGGTTTTAAAAACTAATAAAAATATTCAAAGAATATATTTATGTTGAAAACAATTTGTAAATACTAACCGTTGTTTAATGCATTCGAAGAGTAGACATTCGAAATTGTAGATGGAGACACGTTCTTCATATTAGATTGTAAACGCGATAATTGTGTTGATGATTCAATATTTTGCAAAGTCTCAATGATGCGATTAACTGTAACGTTTTACATATTAAACAAAAAATGATAAACAAAAAACGGATAAATAATAATAGTAATAACGATTATTTTATTACGTACCAGGGACACAAGGATTAAAGGAGGAATAGGTTGGATGCGGATAAGAATTTGTATTATTAGATAAACGATTTATATTATCTTGGTAACTATTAACCGGTAAATTACAACCATCTAAATTTAAGAATATCAAATATTATTTAATTTAAAATGTGATTTCAAATTGAAATTCATAATTTAATAATATTTACATACTTGCTTGATATGGTAGAGTGACAATCGGTGTTGATTGATAATTAATGTAGTTTGTATTATTGGATATGGTAGACAATGGTAAATGTTGACATTGGCCTACATTTAAAAATTTATAAAAATTAAAATAATAACATTATTTCACGATTTCGATGATTAAAACCATTGAAAAATCATTAATTGGGTAGAAAGAAATAAAATTATTCTACCTACCACTATTACTTAGCTTATTTTGAGAAGATGAAGATCCTTCATTTTTTCGTTTCTTTTTGGATATAGACATCTTCAAAAAAAATAGATAACAGCCGTCAAAGTTGCGTTAAGCCTACTTTACTGAAACATAAGATACAAAAATAAAGTCCCATAGATTAAAGCTTCCAAACACAATTAAATAATATAACTCAAATTGAAAATACATGTAAACGAAGAATATCAGAAATTTAACAAATGTTAAACACAAAAACGAAAAAACTAAAATTTAACAAATGTTTTCTTAAGAATCAATTTTATTATATCTATATATTTGGATTCATATAAACATCAAAGTCGGCACAATACTTAAATAAAAATGAATTTGAAAAAAACATAACTTTAAAATTGATATTTGTGAACCATAAATTAATCCGGAAATATTGTTTGAACATACACAATGTTTGGTTTCTGCCAAACATAAACCTATGACATGCTTCACATCCTACACAAAAAAATTTCGGAAAATATAAATAGAATGTAGAAAAGTCTTACAAAATCAATAATCCGGTTGGTTTATAAAGAACATGTATGAAGGAACGAAAATTAAGACAATCATGAGGAGGAAGTGTATTTATAATGAAATGTGAGAAAGTTTTTTGTTTGAGTGAAACTTTATTTATAGTTGTATATATAAACAAAAAATGTAAAATATATTCTTTCAATGGAAACAATAATTATCATAATATTAGGATTTCTTTATTTTTGGAAGAAATATGTTAATAATAAATTATAAATATGAGGACTAAAATAAATAAAATTTCTGCCATTAATATATGATAATAAATTTTACGATATTCTAATTAAATTTATTATTAATTTATAAAAATAATTAACATATATGTATTCGTATAAATTATATAAAAGGTTTTTACAAATAAATATTTGATAGCATAGATAATTATATAATAATTATTGTATAGAATAAATATTTTATGTCATTCAAGTTAAAGTTGTATATATTTGTTTCCTAATGAACTTCTGAAAATAAATATTATATATATATATATATTCTTACAAATATATATATATATATATATATATATATATATATTTATATATACACTTAAAATATACCTACAACACAACTAATGACAGTTAACTTATACTTATAACCAAAAAACCATAACATAAAGTCATAATTAGTAGTACAAACCTAACATATTAAATCTAACATAATAAGTATGATAACATACATAAGTAAAGCTAACAGAATATATATAGAACCTGTTAGCAAAAGTGTAGTGTTTAAACCATAATGTATCAAAATAAGAAACAATCCATGATCAACTTGAACATCAACCAAGAACATCAGTGAGTATCAACGAATGAGTAGCCTCGTTGTACTCGAAAACCGCCAATGTGCCATACTGAAGGCCATTCAACCGAACACAATGATGTGTTGTAAAACACACTCATTTTCCGCACCATTTTGTCATCTTTTTATTACTTATTTATATAATAAATAATGTTTTTAACTCATTTTAACTTGATCTTATAAAGTTTATTATTTTGTGTAGGTGACGAGTTTTAAAAGAGAAAAGGACCGAGTTTTTGCAAGACTTAGAAGGCTTTTTGATCAAATCTTGAAGAAACAAGTTGAAGCCAGGCCCAAGCCCACAAGTAGAAACCTTTACATGTTATTATATATCATAACTTAAAAAAAAATAAAAATAAAAACTCTTAACAATAATAAGAAGTTGGATCGGCAGTAGGTTTTAGAGGGAAAAAAGAAAAAAACAACTTCAAACAATCTTGGAAGCTTGGTCAAGAGGTGTGCGTGAGATCTCTGTGTAAAAAAAAACAATATTATACCAACAATCTTTGGGTTAAAATTCCGTGGGGCAGCAAAGGATTTATTTTGAAGAACAGCAAGGTCAAAAGTTGGTTCAAAGCAAGCGTTCCGGCAATTATTTTTGAAGTTGTGGAGCATTAATCGGTTCGTTTGTCGTTTGGTTTTATATGTTAAACGTTATTTTCTTCATTCAAGGATTGTTAGAGATGATGTTAGGCCCCGTTGCCGGTAGCCCTACTTTGGTGTTGGATTTACTCATAAACACAGTTCTAAAATCAGAATTAATTAAAAACTTTACGCGGAATATAAAACTTTCATAAAACATTACATATCAAATCATAAACATGTCTTAAAACATTCTTCTTGTCTTTCAAAATTAAAACATAACTTATAAAACATAAAACAGTCTTCAGATGCCAGGCTTTTATTCTTCTGCCATGTCTTCCACTCACACCAGCTGTCGCATCCAACTCACCTGCGTGCATACTAAAAGTCAGCCACGCTGAGTGAGTTCTAGTTAATCATACATCATACAATACATTCACTTATCTTCAACCATGCATCCGAAGATACATAATAATTACTTTACTAATTTACTTTTATTTCATACTTTCATACATACGTACATACTTTATTAAGTTCATACTTTATATTTACTGTCCATTCTATCTCAGATATTATTAGGGTCTGATCCCTTCCTTTTCTATCTAAGATATTATTAGGGTCTGATCCCTCTTTCCTTTATCTATCTCAGATATTATTTAGGGTCTGATCCCTTTCTTGTCTATCTCATATATTATTAGGGTTTGATCCCTTTTTACTTCTCTATCTCAGATATTATTAGGGTCTGATCCCGTCTTCTCTATCTCAGATATTATTAGGGTCTGATCCCTCTTTCTTTTTCTTCGTTCATACTATCTTTACATACTCATACATATACTTTCTTTAATCATTATTACATACTCTTATATCGTTCATATATTTATATCATACACATTCATCTTTCATATACATACCTCCCTTGTCCACACGTGCAATATCCGAAGATCGTTCACGTATTGACAAGCTTTCATTCACAATGTACATACCTCCCTTGTCAACACGTGCAATATCCAAAGATCGTTCATGTATTGACAAGCTTTCATTCACAATCATAACATAATATCTATCACATAAATCATACATGGCATACACTTACCATTTAAGGTAAGCGTATTAACTATCACATCGAGTATGCACACAGCCCCGAAAACATAACAAGGAAATGGGGCTAGAAACTCAACTGAATGCGGTTACGTTCACCGTTAATCGTAATCACTTTCTTGAGCTGCGCACGACTAACTGTATAATAATTACACGTATCAATCATCTATCGCTATCTATATTGTTTTTTTCTAGTTCAATTATAACCCTCAACGAACGGGGGTCTGGGGGCAGCGCCCCTGGCAGCGGGGTTCTAGGGGCGGCAGCCCCTAGCGGGGTCCAAGGGGCAGAGCCCCTGGCTGGGATTTTAATTCACTTCTCAACGAACTTAAATTTTGGCGAACTTAATATTAAGCGAATTTAACATTAGCGAACTTGTATTAGGCGAAGTTCACAGTGGGCAAACTTGTATACATGCGAACTTAATGTTCAACGATGTTAACATTGGCGAACTTAATGTTCAGCGAAGTTAACATTGGCGAACTTAATGTTCAACGAAGTTAACATTGGCGAACTTAATGTTCAGCGTAGTTAATCAAAAGCGAACTTGGATTCTAGCGAAGTTACTTAGTTGCGAACTTACACCGCACGCGAAGTTATACCACAAGCGAACTTATACTTTCGGCGAAGTTATACAGCAAGCTCACTGCAGCGAGCTGATGCTGCCGGAGTTCGTTTTACCAATCCGAAACACGCGTTTTACGACCCTTGTTCGCTTATTATGGTTCGGCCTTAATTCCACCCGTTCCCTAGACCGATTACGGCCCAAGCTTGACCCAAACGATTTGTAAAGTCCGATCTTTTAAGCTAAAACGTTCCAACTAGGTTTATGGATTTATTAAGTTCGTTTTGGCATCAAGTTTACAACTTTACATTTCCTTTATACTCGATCTATTCTCATTCTAAGTTTCAAGGTTAAACATTTATGAAAACGTAAACTTTAAGGTGAAAGACATACCTTTACGTGTTCGTTTGATCTTGATTAGCTTGTTTAGGAACTCTAGATCTTGTATAAGACTCGAATAACAAAGATCTAATCACAACCGACGTTACTCGCTCTCGGATCTCGCTCGTCTCTCTCTCGGCCGTATACGGGGTGTAGGATGTGTGTGTTTTTGAGTGTGTAGAGAAATATGGAAGATGAAATGAGGATTTGGGTTGTGGGATGGTTTAAAGGGATATTTATATCCCTTAAAGCCCATGGACCTAAGGCCCATTACCCTTTATTCCATCTTAATTAATCCAAGTCCATGATTCTTCTTTATATTACACTAATTAATTATTTAACACACGACAATTTAACGCAACTCTCTTTATTTAATATAAGAATATTTAGGATGTTACAGATGAGTTTAGCTACTATTTATTTTGATTCTATTATTATTATTATTATGAGTAGGTAAACTATTTGCACTACCTAGGTAGAGATGAATATTGACTTTGTTTGACGATTTATTTGGTTTTGATTAGTTACACGACGTATTATTATTGATAGCTTTATTTAATTCTATCTTTGATGTGCTAGTTATTGTTTTTATATATATTTTGCATGTGATTCTCCTTATTGCCTTGATTGATTGATTTTGTATCGTTTGGTTAGGGTTATTCGGTTAGGTCATAGACTTGGTGTTTTTGATCTGTTTGTGGTTAGCGCTACCATAGGAATCTTGAGTGCGTTTAATTATTAAAATTCAATAGTTTCACCTTTCTTGCGACCAAGAGGTAATAGGGAGTCGGTTTGTCTCGCGTCTTTATTCGGTTAGGTTAGAATTGCGCGAGAGCGAGTTTTGGTCTTATCCGGTTTAGTTTTGCGTGCAAATATGTGTCTTAGATTGGGTTAGATATTGTTACCCCTTTATCCCTAGAATTGCTAGTACCAATTTTAAGCGGGTTTTGTGCCGTTGAGTCCGAGAGGAGATGCGTCATTAGGGTACCTTAGTAATCTTTATCCCGGTGCTTTTATTCAATCTTCTTAGATTTGTGAGGGTTAGTTGGTGAGACCGAGAGGTAACCTAGCGAACTTTAATGAGCCTTAGTTGATTATTTTAAGATCCCGGTGTCGTGTGATTAGTTAATTCCATTAGCCGTTGAACCGTCAATAGGATTCTTGCCTAGGTAGTCGTTTCTCCACATTTGTTAAAACCTCGTTTAGTGCAGTTAAGTTTTCTTGTTAGTTTCGTTAAGTTAAGTTAGTTTTAAATAAATTAAAATAAAATAAAAAAAATAATAAAATCAATTACAAATATTATTAGGGTAGGACTTGGATTAGGGTCTATTATTTGAGCCGTTCTCACGTGTCTTCGAGTTCGATATCCAGACTTTTCTCATCTTTGCTATACGCGATTGGTACACTTGCCGTTTGTGTGAACTAGGATAGATTGTTTGGTTTTTAAAGCTTAGTTGCGATTCGTGTTTTATTTATATATATATATTTGCACATCAAGTTTTTGGCACCGTTGCCAGGGACACGGTTTGAGGCGATTAGAGAACGACCCGAGTTTAGGGACTTACCTGTTTCTTTTTACTTGCTTATTTGCTTTTATTTGTTTTTAGTTTAATCTAGCGTAAGTTAATTTTAGTTTTTCTTTATAGTCGTATGCGTCATACCCGCTCACAAGGACCGTCTAATCTTGAAACGTCTGACGATACCGAGAAAGTCCAGCCCGAGAGAGAGCGTTCTGTTTCACCGACAGGTTCTGATTCTTCTTCTACTTCTATTTCTTCCGCATCTTCTAGAGATAGAAACATGGGTGACCAACCGCCTAGGAGAGTAGTAACTGACTATGGTAGGCCGACAACGAATCCTCATTCTAGCATTACCTTACCGAACGGTGCCGCCGCTGGCAACTGGTCCATTCCTGCCCACGTCATGCAACTCATCAAAATCGCACTCCAATTCGATGGGCTAGAGAGCGAAAATCCTTCAAACCACATCGACATGTTTGTTCAAATCTGCGAAACTTTCAATATCGGCAACATAAACGATGAAGCCATCTATCTCCGTCTTTTCCCTTCTCACTTACTTGCAAAGCCTACAAATGGCTGAAGTCACTACCTGCTGGATCCATCACCACTTGGGCGGGCCTTTAAGAAAAATTCATGACCAAATTATTTTCGCCATCTAAATCTGCTCGACTCCGTGAGGAGATTTGTTCCTTTCGTATGAGGTCTGACGAGTCTTTCGGGGAAGTTTGGGAAAGATTCAAGGACCTCCTTCTTAGTTGACCTCATCACGGTTTAGATAAGTGGATGCTCATCGAGAAATTCTACAATGGAGCCACTCAACACGTGAGAGAGATGTTGAACCAAACTGCTAACGGGAATCTCCTTAAGAACAAAGATCCCGATGAGTGTGTCGTCCTTTTTGATGATCTAGCAGCGAGAAACGAGGGGCATGAGGGCAGAAATTTTTCCACATCATCGAGAGGAGTACTTCAGGTTGATTCGAACACTAGCATGCAGGTGTAGATTGATGCTTTGAACAAACTCGTTAGAGATCTTACCGTTAAGAGTGTCGCGAAGTGTGAGGTTTGCCGAGGGGGTCACGACACCATTGACTGTCCTGTTAACCCGGGTAGCAATCAGGAGGAGGTTGACTTCGTCAACAACCCCTTGAGATATCAAAACCCCGCCTTCGGCGGGAGCACTGGCTGTAGAAATAAGAATAACTATCGAGGGGGAAAAGCCAGTGGCTACCAAGCCCAATACCAAAACCAACGTCGAGAGAATCTATTCGGGCAAGGGAGTTCAGGTCAGGAGAGTTCGGAACAAGCGGGGAGAGAGCAGAAGAAAGCCTCACTGGAGGAGATGATGGCTGAGCTGCTTAAGCGATATGAGAGGAACCGAGTGACGAATGAGGCGAAATTTGCAGAACACGATGCTATGCTGAAGAACCAAGCCACGTCTCTAGCTAATCTTGAACGTTACATCGGAGAGATTGCCAGCCAGTTATCTGAGAAAGCACCAGGTTCACTACCGAGCAATACCGAGAAAAATCCGAGAGGGTTCGCCAAAGCAGTGACTACTAGAAGCGGTGCTAGAAGAGAAAGAGAGGCTGATCCTTTGAGAGTTGTCACACCTGCGGTTGATGAAGAAGAGCAGGTGGACGAGGAGATCCAGATGGAGCCTCCTCCGGTCGAGGCACACCAGCAGACTATTCCAACGAGTATGAAGCCGACCGATATACCTTCATCATCTAACCCACCTCTGAGAGTCTACAAACCCAAATTGCCTTATCTTGGGAGACTCCGATCTGACAGAAGCGATGAGCAAAAATCCAAGTTCCTTGAACTTCTCGAACAGCTTCACCTAAACATTCCTTTTCTTGAGGCGCTCACTCAAATGCCTAAATATGCCAAATTCCTCAAGGACATTCTTTCCAATACGGAGAAGCTATCTGAGGTCTCTTCTATTCCGTTGAGTGCGGGGTGCTCTTCAGTGTTGCAGAGCAAGTTGCTTGAAAAGATGGCCGATCCTGGGAGTATCACGATTCCCTGCATCTTAGGTGACAATACGGTTCAACATGCATTGGCCGACCTTGGGGCCAACATCAATCTCATGCCATATTCTGTGTTCAGTAAGTTGGGTCTTGGCGAACCGAGGCCAACCCGAATGAGTATCCAACTTGCTGATCGTTCCATGAAATATCCGCGAGGAGTGGTCGAGAACATGCTTGTTCGTATCGACAAGTTCATCTTCCGGGTGGACTTTGTCATTCTGGATATGAATGAGGATGATAGTGTCCCGCTAATTTTAGGCCGACCATTCCTTGCCACCGCACAGGCGTTGATCGACGACCGTGAGGGAAAATTGATTCTGAAAGTTGGGGATGATAACGTCACCTTTGACGTAAGACAGTCACTCAAACACCCCAAGTCGGCGGACGACTCCCTGTACTTCGTTGACACCATCGTATCACATGTGCGGGAGTTTTTCACTGACATCTGTGGAAGACCTACCTTGGACCCACAAATTCTCAATAGGGAGATTTCAGAGGTCGAGATGGTTTCCATGACCACTCAACCATTGATGGATGTCACCGTGTCACCATCCCTAGATTCAGATTCAGCTGTTGTGATTGTGCGAGACGATCCGAGAGACCGACCTTCTGTTGAGAGCCCCCCTCCTTCTTTAGAACTTAAGGATTTACCCGATCATCTGGAGTATGCATTTCTGAACGAGGAGAGGAAGCTACCCGTCATCATCGCGTCTTCCTTGACGGAGGTCGAGAAGTTGAAGTTGTTGAAGGTGCTGATAGCGCACAAGGAGGCGATAACATGGAAGATCATCGACATCAAAGGGATTAATCCCTCGTTCTGCACTCATAAAATCCTCACGGAGGATAATTTCAAATCCGTCGTTCAGCCTCAACGGAGGCTTAATTAGAAAATGCCAGAGGTCGTTAAGAAAGAAATCATTAAACTCCTTGATGCGGGAATCATTTTTCCCGTCTCTGATAGCGCCTAGGTGATTCCGGTCCAAGTGGTTCCCAAGAAGGGTGGCATGACTGTCGTCACCAATGAAAGAAACGAGCTTATTCCCACTAGGACCGTGACCGGTTGGAGAGTCTGCATCGACTACCGCAGACTGAACGATGCCACTAGGAAAGATCACTTTCCTCTACCATTCATTGATCAGATGCTTGAGCGTTTGGCGGGTCAGCAGTACTACTGTTTTCTGGATGGTTTCTCCGGGTATTTTCAAATCCCGATCTCTCCCGATGATCAGGAGAAAACCACATTCACCTGCCCCTACTGCACGTTTGCCTATAAACGCATGCCCTTTGGACTCTGTAACGCTCCAGCTACTTTCCAGCGATGTATGGTGGCGATCTTTCACGACATGATTGAGGATTCCATGGAGGTCTTCATGGACGATTTTTCTGTTTTCGGAAATTCTTTCGATCATTGTCTCTCCAACCTTGATAGGATGATGGCTCGTTGCGTCGATACCAACCTAGTCTACAACTGGGAGAAGTGTCACTTCGTGGTACATAAGGGCATCGTTCTAGGACATAGGATCTCGAGTGCGGGGTTCGAGGTCGATTGAGTTAAATTGAAACCATTTCTAATCTTCCCCCGCCCACTTCTGTGAGATCCATCCTTAGCTTCTTAGGTCATCTGGTTTCTATCGCCGGTTCATCAAAGATTTCTCAAAAATTGCGAGACCGATGACCAAGCTACTAGATTAAGACGCTCCATTTGTATTCTCTGAACAGTTTATCAAGGCGTTTGATCTCAAAAAGACAAACTCGTTAACGCCCCGATCATTATTGCTCCCGACTGGTCTTTTCCATTCGAATTGATGTGAGACGCGAGCGACTATGCTGTTGGAGCAGTGCTTGGAAAGCGGAAGGAGAAGCACTTCCACCCTATCTACTATGTTAGCCGGACCCCAAACAGTGCTCAGGAGAATTACACTACCACAGAGAAAGAGTTGTTAGCTGTAGTGTATGCATTTGATAAGTTTAAGTGATATCTTGTTATGTCCAAAACAGTCGTCTACACGGATCATGCTGCCATTTGTTATCTTTTCAGCAAGCAGGATGCTAAACCACGTCTCATTCGATGGTTCATGCTGCTTCAAGAGTTTGATATCGAAATCCGTGATAAAAAGGGGGCTGAGAATGTAGCGCCTGATCATTTGTCACGTCATGAGAGAGCCGAGATTGGAGATGTTGGGGTCATCATCAATGACCACTTCCTGATAGAAAATCTCATGTTTGTCAAAGCCCAGGATGACGGCTACCCGTGGTTTGCTGATATCGCGAACTTCCTTGTCGATGGTTTCCTCCCTAGGAGGATGTCTCACCAGCAAAAGAAGAAATTCTTTGCTGACGTAAAGTTCTACAACTGGGACGGCCCGTTTCTTTTTCGTATAGGTGCTGATCAGCTTGTGAGGAGATGTGTGGATGTTGAAGAAAGGTGGCGAATTCTGAGCCACTGTCATGAGGGACCGACAAGAGGTCACCATGGTGTTGTTCTTACTGCTAAGAAGGTCTTTGATTCGGGATTCTATTGGCCTTCGATTTTCAAAGATGTTCATGCGTTCGTAAAAAGCTGTGAACGATGTCAGCGTGTCGGTAACATCTAATCCCGAAATGAGATGCCCCAAAAGGTTATTCAGGTTTGCGAGGTTTTTGACATTTGGGGTATTGATTTTATGGGCCCGTTCCCGTCGTCTAGAGGGAACAAGTACATACCTGTGGCAATTGATTACGTTTCCAAGTGGGTCGAGGCCAAAGCCTTGCCCACTTATGACGCCCGAGTTGTAGTAAGATTTCTGAAAAATCTTTTCTCTCGTTTTGGTGTACCGAAAGCCTTGATCAGTGATCGAGGTACTCACTTCTGCAATGCGCAGATGGAGAAGGCATTGCAACGCTATGGGGTCACTCATCGGCTTGCTACTGCCTACCATCCACAGACCAGTGGATAGGTGGAGGTGAGTAACCGGGGCATTAAACGCATCCTTGAGAAGACGGTTGGGCTAAACCGAAAGGATTGGTCCGAAAAATTAGATGACGCTTTGTGGGCTTTCCGTACAGCGTACAAAACTCCGACCGGTTCCACACCGTTTCGGATGATTTATGGGAAAGCCTGTCATCTACTTGTTGAGTTAGAGCATCGTGCTTCATGGGCACTTCAAACTGTTGACCTTGATCTTTCATCCGCGGGCGAGAATCGTTTCCATCAGATACATGAGTTAGAGGAACTTCGTGATCATGCCTATGCACACTCGTACAATTATAAGCTGAAGACAAAAGAGCTGCATGACAGGAAGTTAAGAGGTGATAAACAGTTCAAGTGTGGGGATCGTGTTTTGCTATATAATTCCCGATTACGGTTATTTCTGGGAAAGCTGAATTCCCGATGGTCAGGCCCGTTCACCATTACTGAGGCATTCCCTTATGGCACAATTGAGATTGAAGACGAAAGCGGGAAGTTTAAGGTGAACGGCCAGAGGTTGAAGCACTACATAGGCGAGCCAGTAGCTGATAAGATAGTCGAGGTGTTCTACCTTGACTCACTCACCAAGGTGTAGACGTGTTGGATGCATCACTCGGGAGATAGCCCGAGTTGTAGAGTGTGTATTATGATTTTCATTATTATCTGTTTTATTTTATTATTAATTTTTTTTTAAAAATAATAATAAAAATAAAAATAATAAAAAATACAAAAACACAAAATTATGTTTATTTCTTATGTTTTTGCTTTCTGTTTTGTACGCCGCTACATGCGAGCGAGTTTGAGTTATTGCAGGTATTATTATGCGCATGGTAGCTCTGATGGCGTTTTGGAACTGGTTCTCCCGAGGTTGCGGCCGCGAATGAAATGCTATACGGTCGCTCGATTGATTCACAACTGATGCAGATTTTGCATATAAACCAGGGGAGTAACCCGTTCTCTATTTTAATTATGATTACTTTAAGTTTTAATTTTCTTTTATTTCTTTTCCTTGTTCTCATCGAGGACGATTTCGTTCTAAGTGTGGGGATGGGAATTTATTTTACTTAGTTGTAAAAAAAATAAAAATAAATAAAAAATTGTTTTGTTCTTTCGCTGAAAAATATGTCAGTTACTCAAGTTCGAGGGACATATACTTGTATATGTTTGGTCCTGTTTTCTACCTGTAGATGTACGGGATAGCCATTCACCCGAAAACTGAAAGTGACTGGGGCGACTGAACTTGAAAAAAAAATGTTTTAAATAAAAAAATAAAACAAAAGTTTTAAAGAAAAATGTCCCTTGAAAATGGTTTTTCTTCTACGTTAAGCAGGAAATGATATTATTACCAATGTGCTAAAGAACTCTCTGAACTTTTGAAAAATATAATATAATAAAAAAAGGATGGTTTGCATATCTGATTTGGGATGTGTCGGTAGGCCCAACTTGCTTTGATAGTCCTCTTTAGCATGTTTTTATATATATTATAATAATTTAAAAACGGTGAAACCGAATTTCGATGCTTAGGGAGAATTACCATAATCTTAAAACTTTGAGATGGTAAGAATTAAATGCACTCAAACCAGCACACACCACATGTCCATCTTTTTACGAGCTTAGAAATAGTTATCTATTTTAGGGTGATATAAAAGATTGAAAATAAAAGAAAAAAAAAATGAAAAAAAAGAGTATGTTTTGAAAGTTTGTTATGTATTGTATTATCCAAAGTTGTTCAAGAAAAGCAAAATGCTTGTGAAGAAAGTTATGTATTGTAAAATGCCAAAGAAGCATTGTTTAAAGTTAGAAAAAGAGGCCAAGGATGCACATACTAGACGGGACTTAGAGTTTATGTGTTACCTTGGGGATAGTGACTCTGAGGATACACTATTGAGGCTCGAAGGTTCTTAGTCAATAAATATGAAGTTAGGAAATTATAGGACAAAGTCCAATAATATTTAGGAATAGCTCGTACGACCTCCACATGATCATTCATCCATCAAAAGTTCACCGAGTGCATCTAATTAGTACTATCAACGAGTCCTTGGCTTATGGTGATTTGTCGAACCAGTTTGCTTCGACTCTAGATTTTCTAGCTCTCTTTGTCTGATATGGGGTAGGTGTAGCCTTAATTTTTGGACTTAAAATGTTTAATGCAAAAGAGGGGCTTGATTGGCTGGTGGTTGGGTTTAAGTGGACAACAATATCGGCAATCGCGGTCAATATGTCTGGCTGTTTCTTGTGCTTTGAAAATGATAATAATCTGATAGTTTGTTGTTTTTCACTTGGTTATGATCCTGTGTAGATTACTTTTTTAGGGACGAAAAAGTCTTAAGTGTGGAGATGTTTGATGTGTTGTGAAATACACTCATTTTCCGCACCATTTTGTCATCTTTTTATTACTTATTTATATAATAAATAATGTTTTTAACTCGTTTTAACTTGATCTTACAAAGTTTATTATTTTGTGTAGGTGACGAGTTTTAAATGAGAAAAGGACCGAGTTTTGCAAGACTTAAAGGGCTTTTTGATCAAATCTTGAAGAACCAAGTTGAAGCCCGACCCAAGCCCACTAGTAGAAACCTTTACATGTTATTATATATCATAACTTAAAAAAAACAAAATAAAACCCTAACAATAATAAGAAGTTGGATCGGCAGTAGGTTTTAGAGGGCAAAAAGAAAAAAACAACTTCCAAAAATCTTGGAAGCTTGGTCAAGAGGTGTGCGTGAGATCTCTGTGCAAAAAAAAACAATATTATACCAACAATCTTTGGGTTAAAATTCCGTGGGGCAGCAAAGGATTTATTTTGAAGAACAGCAAGGTCAAAAGTTGGTTCAAAGCAAGCGTTCAGGCAATTATTTTTGAAGTTGTGGAGCATTGATCGGTTCGTTTGTCGTTTGGTTTTATATGTTAAACATTATTTTCTTCATTCAAGGATTGTTAGAGATGAGTTTAGCTACTATTTGTTTTGATTCTATTATTATTATTATGAGTAGGTAAACTATTTGCACTACCTATGTAGAGATGAATATTGACATTGTTTGACGGTTTATTTGGTTTTGATTAGTTACACGACGTATTATTATTGAAAGATTTATTTAATTCTATCTTTGATGTGTTAGTTATTGTTTTTATATAATTTTTTCATGTGATTCTCCTTATTGCCTTGATTGATTGATTTTGTATCGTTTGTTTAGGGTTATTTGGTTAGGTCATAGACTTGGTGTTTTTGATCTGTTTGTGGTTAGCGCTACCATAGGAATCTTGAGTGCGTTTAATTATTAAAATTCAATAGTTTCACCTTCCTTGAGACCAAGAGGTAATAGGGAGTCGGTTTGTCTCGCGTCTTTATTCGGTTAGGTTAGAATTGCGTGAGAGCGAGTTTTGGTCTTACCCGGTTTAGTTTTACGTGCAAATATGTGTCTTAGATTGGGTTAGATATTGTTACCCCTTTATCCCTAGAATTGCTAGTACCAATTTTAAACGGGTTTTGTGTCGTTGAGTCCGAGAGGAGATGCGTCATTAGGGTATCTTAGTAATCTTTATCCCGGTGCATTTATTCAATCTTCTTAGATTTGTGAGGGTTAGTTGGTGAGACCGAGAGGTAATCTAGCGAACTTTAATGAGCCTTAGTTGATTATTTTAAGATCCCGGTGTCGTGTGATTAGTTAATTCCGTTAGCCGTTGAACCGTCAATAGGATTCTTGCCTAGGTAGTCGTTTCTCCACATTTGTTAAAACCTCGTTTAGTGCAGTTAAGTTTTCTTGTTAGTTTCGTTAAGTTAAGTAAGTTAGTTTTAAATTAATTAAAATAATAATAAAATCAATTACAAATATTACTAGGGTAGGACTTGGATTAGGGTCTATTATTTGAGCCGTTCTCACGTGTCTTCGAGTTCGATATCCGAACTTTTCTCATCTTTGCTATACGCGATCGGTACACTTGCCGTTTGTGTGAACTAGGATAGATTGTTTGGTTTTTAAAGCTTAGTTGCGATTCGTATTTTATTTATATATATTTTTTCGCACATCACAAAACTTGTCCAATTTCTAACCCTATACCTCTCATTATAGCCATTCAGTTCAATAGCAATTTCAGTGGAGACATCAATGCCGTTTGGATTTATTAAAACCAAATGTGATTCGTAATCCATGTTATTGTTCCGTGCAAACTCAACCGGCAAACGCTATAAATAAAAGTAGAATTAAAAAGTTATTTGTTTAAACATCCATCATATGAAATAAAATTATTTGTATCAAGTGAGTTTACTTACCAGCCTATCCCGTACTATCACTTCCTAAATGTTATCTTCATGAACATGAGGAACAATAATATCCAAAACCGGCTCATTATCATCTTCTATACCAACATCATTTTCTATAGCAACATCAAGTCCTACAAAAACACATCATAATAGAAATAGCTATTTAATAAACTAAAGTGTAAAAATATATATAAGATATAAAAAAGTTATAAAAATACCTTCATCAAGGTTGTGTTGTTCAGATTCATCATCACTTTCAATCTCAATAACCATTGGAGCATAACCGAGTTCGGGATGGAGATTTGGACCAATGTATACCAAATCATCATTAAAATTTACACGATCGATACCACGGATATCAAAAACATACATTCTGAATGTCCACGTACCTTGAAGACGTTGAAACACCAAATAATCGTTAACAGCAAGCTTACAATGCTTGGACAGGTCTTCCCACATACCAGTAAAATCAAATCTCGGAGTAGTCGGTCTGACACACTGAATGTATAGATTCCATTTTAATCCATCAACAGACTCAACAATGATTTCATCATACTGTCCTGGCTGCAAACTAAAGTAGCTTCTAACCTGATCATCTCTCAATGTCTACAAACAAATAAAAGAAAAAGGAAAACAATAGTTTAAAAAATTACTAATACTTTTATAAATGACTAAAAGGTTTGTTCAATATTTAATAAATCATTTACACCGTTACTTACAAGATATTTAAGAGTAGGGTAACGAACCACAGCATCAACAACAATGTCGTTATGAACTGGATGATCTCTAACGTAAACGAATGTCCATTCATTTTCGGTAATTGGAGAAAAAACCAAGACATCTCCAAGCATCAACTGATTGTCCACAACAAATTGAGCCCACCCATTTTGAAAAACATAACGTCCGTTGTTGAATTCAACTTGAATAAACCAATCTTTGTCTTTATGATATAAAACAACCTGATGCATATTAGCACTTGGTTCAAAAATTTCTTGACAAAACACAGCTGGAAGTGTCTGAAAATAATTTTATATGGTTGGTAAAGTATAATGCAAGAATTGAAACATAAATAAAGAGTTTATCATACATACCCTCTCCGTTTAAATTTTGATAGAAAATGCAAACCGCAGGAATAACATTCTGTTTAGTTGGAATTTAATATGAGTTAATAAAAAATGTTAAAGACACTAACTGATAATCCATTGACTGTTTATATAGTAATTAGACCTATTAAAACATATATATGCCAAAATCGTAACAAAACAAATCCATTGACATATAACAATAATAAACTAACAATCAAAAACCAATAAGTTGTTATCAACAAACTGATAACACAATAATAGATGTTTAAAAATACAAATATTACAGTTAACACCCTCAAGCATGCACAGACAATTTAATAAGTTTATAAAATAGTTGAAGACGAACTAAATAGAAAAGCTTGATGTTATCACTAAACCCTAAACAACATTAAAGATTGTGATGTAACATCCCGAAATTTCCAAAATGATATTAATTATATTACTTAATAATAGAGGGAAAGTTGACTCGGGTTCGGGAAATAAATAATAGAGTAGGAGTTGGTATGAGTCGGGCTAGTGTTAGATTATTTGAGATGGGTTAAATGAGAATGAGCCTTAGGTCCATGGGCTTTAAGGGATATAAATATCCCCTAAACCACCATAAAACCCTAAACCTCATCTCTTTCCATTCTAATCTCTACACATTCAAAAACACACACACCATAATCGAGCAGGATCCGAGAGAGAGTAAACGTTAGTTGGTGCTAGATCGTCGTGACGAACCAAAGCAACAAGACCAGCTCGTGTTCGTAAGTTCGACTCGTTCAAGGTACGTTTATGGTTAGAAATCGTTCGTATAGGTTCGGTTTGATTTGAGAAATGGTAGATCTGAGTTTGTATGGTAAAAACGAATCCAACAAAGCTAAACTTACTGAAAATGGTTATGATTTGATGGGTTAATCGATTGATAAAAAGGACCCGTAACCTATATGCCTAAATCGCACCCTCTAAACATCGATGTTAGGTCGATTTGATAGTTGGGGTTTGTAGGCGCTGGTCAGACGATTCCATGGGTACCTAAATCGAGTTATTTGGTTAAGGAACGAAGGATTTAAGAGCGAACAGAACCTGCAGACGACAACTTCGCCTGCAAGCTAAGTTCGCCTGATGAACTTCGCCTAAAGCTAAGTTCGCCTAAGGTTTAACTTCGCCTAAATCTAAGTTCGCCTAAGGTTTAACTTCGCCTAAAGCTAAGTTCGCCTATGGTTTAACTTCGCCTAAAGCTAAGTTCGCCTAAGGTTTAACTTCGCCTAAAGCTAAGTTCGCCTAAGGTTTAACTTCGCCTAAAGCTAAGTTCGCTTAAGGTTTAACTTCGCCTAAAGTTAAGTTCGCTTAGAAAATAAATTAAAAACCTAATGGAAAATGTGTTAAGACAGTTAATGTAAATAAAATTAACGGTGAACGTAATTTTAAGACAGCTCGACCCCAGCCAGGGGCTCTGCCCCTTGGACCCTGCTAGGGGCTGCCGCCCCTAGACCCCGCTGCCAGGGGCGCTGCCCCCGGACCCCCGTTCGTTGTGGGTAGTAGTTAAGACTGGAAAGATGATATGAGTAGTGATAGTTGTTTGATATGTGTACTTGTTATACAGTCAGCCTTGCACAGCTGAAGAAAGGGATTACGATTAACGGCGAACGTAACCGTGTTCAGGTGAGTTTCTAGCCCCATTCCTTGTTATGTTTTCGGGGCTGTGTGCATACTCGATGTGTTGTTAATACATTTATCCTAAGTGATAAGTGTATGTCATATGTGATATGTGTGATAGATATGAATGATTGTTTGTCGGTACGTGAACGATCTTCGGATATTGCGCGTACTGTCAGGTTAAAAATAAAGGTACGAATATTATATATCGTAGATGTATGAATATTTCAAATGAATACTTGTCGGGGCGTGAACGATCTTCAGATATTGCACGTAACGACAAGGGGTATGGTTGTTAAATGAATGAGGTAAAGAATGCCTAGAGTGTTCTTATGTTATAATGTAAGTATGTGTATTTAGGTACACGAATGGCATGTGAGTTCTACGTTCGACATAGTAAGTTAGTATGGCAAATCCCTCTAGCTTCTGTCGGGCATAGACTCGGTTGGTGATGGCGTAGTTAAGGACTGCGAGCCTTATACGTGAAGTAGATGATATATGTAAACGTAGATAAGGACTGCGAACCTTATACGTAATGTAGATAGGCGTCAGCATAGGAAAGGACTGTGAACCTTATACGTGCTGTATTTGTAGCATAGGGGAGGACTGCGAACCTCGTACGTGCTATGAATTAGGTTTCAACATAGGGAAGGACTGCGAACCTTGTACGTGTTGTGGATGTATTTCAGCATAGGAAAGGACTGTGAACCTTATACGTGCTGATTTTGTAGCATAGGGGAGGACTGCGAACCTCGTACGTGCTATGAATTAGGTTGCAACATAGGGAAGGACTGCGAACCTTGTACGTGTTGTGGATGTATTTCAGCATAGGAAAGGACTTTGAACCTTATACGTGCTGATTTTGTAGCATAGGGGAGGATTGCGAACCTCGTACGTGCTATGAATTAGGTTGCAACACAGGGAAGGACTGCGAACCTTGTACGTGTTGTGGATGTACTATGGTATAGGGAAGGACCGCGATCCTTGTACGTACCCTAAATGGTGAACATAGGTAAGGACTGCGAACCTTGTACGTGTTCACGACCTTGAGTACAGGTATAGACGGTGAACTATGAACGTACTCTCGGTAGACTGAGGTTAGTGATTGTAGATATGTATGTATGTATGGTAGCAAGTATGTATGTAGAACAGAAGGGTAACTAGTGAAGTATGGATATGTATCTACAGATATGTATGTATGTGTATGTATTGTATGGCGTTCGATTAACTAGAACTCACTCAGCGTAGCTGACTTTTAGTATGCACGCAGGTGAGCTGATTATAGAGTTAGCATGAGGATGACACACGGCATGGATTGAACGGCTGGCATCTGAAGAAAGAAGTAAAGATGTTTTAAATATAAAGTTTTGTGTTATGGTATCAAAGAAAAGATTTAATGTTTTGTAACAAATGATTGATGTTTTATATTCCGCGAAAAGTTTTAATAAACTCTGATTTGAAGATCTGTGTTTATGAGTAAATCCGACGCTAAAGTAGGGTCACCGGGTTCGGGGCCTTACATGTGACTAAAAATTATCTTCGGTTAATAAAAATTAAGGCTAAATTGTTTAGAACAGTATTAAATAAGAAAATTAACAAAATTAAAGTATCTCACATAATAGTACTTACATTCTCCATCGATTGAGATCTATATCAAAGAGGAAGAAGTATTTCGAAGAGATGAGTCAATCTTCTATTAAGATAGCAGGAAATTCCAGAAAAATCGAACTAAGAGTATTTTTGATGATAATTAACATTAATAAATGAAGAGTCGTTTATTATAAAAAATGCAAACCAGAAAATATTGGTATGGGCCTAATGGAATGGGCTTTCTGTATTGGATCGTATTAAAAGATTATATAATTAGGCAAAATCTTAAACAAAGTTATAGAAGTTAATTAGTAATTTCTATTAGTGATTTGTTACCAAATTAAAATTAAAAATCAATAGTTTATAAAGATATTGATAAATATATGTTACACTAAATTAACAAATAAGAATTTTATTAATGTGTAACATTTAGTAATTTATTATAGAAAATATTTAAAAAATATACTATATATTTGTAATACAAAAACTAAAACGAAACCGTTGTATACAAAATTAGACAAAAGTGGAAAAGCAAAAACTAATTTATTGTTATATTAAAAACGTGTTAGAAATAAAAAAAGTTTAATACGAAAAACTAATTTATTTACTTTTAATGAAAAAACACATTTTCGTATTATAAAAATAAAAGGTTTATGAACATTAAACCTATTTTTGTTTACTTTTTAATGTAGTTCCTATGATAAGTTATATAATGCATTAGGAACATATGAGAGTATAGATAAAATCAACTATAATATATTAGCATATAAGTAAAAGGTTTGAAATTTAATTGTTTTAGATCAAATATATAAAAGAAAAATAAAAAACATGTTAATAAACTGATATGAACTTAAGTTGTTTTCAAACTCAGACCTAAAGCAAGTAAACATTATTTTAATAAAATTAAATAAAAACATAAATATAACCAAACAACCAAAGAATAATAAATTGTTCAAGTAAACCAACATTCAAGCATACCAAGTTAAAATAAACAAAAGAGAAAGAGCAAACATAAAATATCCAAATCTATCAAAAAGGTTAACATAACTATAAACCGACAAAAATGAAATAGTTCACTTAGATTACTTCTCCACTTTAGGAGTTAAAAGTGTTGCACCTTCGCATGATTCACTTGTGGTCCCCATATCTTCGGTAGTCTTAGACTTGAGCTTAGTGGCCGACATGCTAGCATCATCTTCAGCTTCAAAAACTTCAACCTGTTTTCTCTTAAGTTTATCGTCAGAAGACGTTGACATTCCTTTTGTGTCAGTTGCCACATCCTGAGCTAGGGGGGAGAAAATTAACCGTTGTTAACCATTAACCGAACCATAACCGATAAAACCGAACCGATTTTAACCGATAACCGATATAACTAGTGGGTCGGTTTAATGATTTTTGAAAACCGCCAAATGCGGGTCGGTTATGGTTATTGATAACATCAAATCAACCATAACCGAACCGCCCCGTTTGTTATACTATAAATAGACAAATATGTTTGGAAATTGGGATCAGCGCCATAATTAGAGACATTTTTGACTCTTTAGCTCTATTTTCTCTTAGTAGCATATCTCAACTAACTATATTAAATGTGCCGATAATAATGGTAATTGGTAGCTACCAATTGATATACTCAATCACTAAAATAATTTGATATATTCCATTTCCACCCATAATTCAAATTCCATAATAAGTGGCTATTTCAATATCAGTATATTAATCAGACGATATTGATAATCGAAATCTCATAATTGACTTCACTGTTAAAGATGACGAGCATCTAATAGTTGAAGACGGTGACCGATTTTACGGTATGCTAATTTCTTATTTGATTTCATTCTTTTCCATAAAGTTCACAGATTTTGATCTTGTTCTTTGCTCACTTAATATATATTAAGATGCTCTTTATTAATCCAACTGTGTATTTACAAATACAATTGTGAGCCTGTTTATAAATTTATAATTTTAACCAAGAGAATTGTTCGAATCTACTTGCTCTAATGTGTATTAAGGATAACAAACCCTTTAGTATAGTAGAATGTGAGGGACTTAGGGAATTTGTATGGGGTTTAAACCCGTTGTTTAAGTTTCCATCTAGATGGTTAGTGGCTAGACGTTGTTGGTCAATATTTGAAGAGGAGAAAAAAAAATTAAAGAAAATATTAAAAGATCAAACTATACCACTCACTACAGACACATGGACGTCTGTTCAAAACTACAATTATATGTGTCTTAAAGCACATTGGGTCGATGATGATTGGGTTCTAAGGAAGAAAATTATAAACTTTTGTCAAATTTCAAATCATAAAGGTGAGACAATAGGAAGGGTAGTTTATAAATGTTTAAAAAGTTGGGGTATTAATAAGGTGTTTACGGTCACCGTAGATAATGCTTCATCAAATGATGGAGCAATTAGATATTTAAGAAAAATGCTCAAAGGTCCGCATTCTATTTTGGATTGCAAATATTTGCACTTGAGATGTAATGGCCATATAATAAATCTTCTGGTCAAAGATGGTCTGAAAGAACAAGACGATTCCATAAGTAGGATTCGGAGTACGGTAAGGTATTTAAGATCGTCCCCATCCCGGTATCAAAGTTTTCAAGAAAGTGTTATGAAAGAAAAAGTTTTTTGCAAAAGAAAACCGTGTCTCGACGTTAAACTCGATGGAATTCTACATTCCTAATGTTGGAGACTGCGATTATTTATGAAAGCATGTTTGAAAGGTATACTTTTGTTTAAGGATTCTATATGTTTTTTTTTTTATCTTTTACTAATAGTCTATATGTTGTCTTAACATGCTATATTTTTTTGTAGACTTCAAGATGCAGATTACAATTATAGATCTTACTTCCGTTCAGAAATTGAGGACGATGAGGGGAGTACAAGAAAGAGAAAGAAGAGTGATAAGGTTTTGGGGGCACCAAATGCATCTGATTAGGAGAATGCGAGGTATGTTGATTTATTTAATTTTAGTTTTATGTTAAGTTCATTATTGACATGCTTTGTTTTTTATAGGTTATTTGTGAAGTATTGGAAATTTTTGTATGAAGTGACTAAGAAAATTTCGGGGACTAAGTATGTGACGGCTTATCTCTTGTTTGGTGAGCTTTGCACAATGCATGCTATTATATCAGAGATGTCTTTAGATAGTGATGAGAATAAAAAAAAAGATGGCTAACTCAATGAAACAAAGTTTGATAAATATTGGGAAAATTTAGCCAATATGAATTTGTTATTGTATGTGGCGTTAGTTTTAGACCCTCGGAACAAAATGTTTTATATTAGTAATTGTTTAGGTTTGATACATGGCGAGGACTCCGAGAAAGTTAAGGAAACTGTGAAACTAGTTGAAAAGTCGTTGGTAGAGTTGTACAATAATTATAAGATGAAGATGGATAAACCAATTGAAAGAAAAAAATAAATCTTCTTCTAGTAAGGTTGATGGTGAGAAGGTTATTGTTTTAGAGGATGGTTATTAGAAATACTTAAAGAAAAAATGTGGAACGTGGGTTAATACTAGTGAAGTTGAGATTTATTTACGTGATGGAACCGAAAAGAAAATAAAAGGAGATGATGTGTATGATGTCTTAGGTTGGTGGAAGTTAAATACTAAGAAATTTCCCATTCATTCAAAACTAGCTAGACATGTTTTAGGGATGCCAATCTCAACTGTTGCATCCGAGTCAGCTTTTAGTACCGGTGGTAGAGTTATAGATCAATATAGAAGCTCTCTTACGCCGAAAACTGCCGAATCATTAATTTGTGTGCAAGATTGGGTTCAATCTATATCAACGGATTTACAAGGTTCTAAACTCTATGGAGTACAATTAGAAGACGTGGTAGATAATTTGGAGAAAATAGAATAAGGTGACTACTAATGGTCTTATTTTTTGGTATATGATTTATTTAAACTATAAAGTAATGCTGATGTACACAAAAGTATACATCTTTTATACATCAAATACGCTCCAATCTATGATATTTCTTGGAAAGTTTAGTTAGAAATGACACTTAACTTGTTTAATTTGAATTTCCAGGGATAAACGAACTAATAAAAGAGAAACAGGCAATTTTCTAGAAGAAATGGCGATAATATTCACTTACAGCGCTAAGCATGCCCCATGCCCAGGAAGACACAGCCCAATGCATAGTCAGGCACATCCATACGCTCATTCAGGCACAACCTGATGCCTACTATAACAAATATAAAAGTACAATTTGTCATCTAGCAAGGTCAAGCACAGCCATGTGCCCACTTTGGCAAAGCCCGATACCTAACATGATGTAAGCAAAAAAGGACAATTGTCGGCCAAACAAAGTTCACACAGCCTATGCTTGAATTGGCATACCCGATGGTCAAATGTGTGCACATGCTTCAAGTACAAAGATATTCTGTCAGAGATTTGGGAACCAGCATGGGCTGTGCCGAATTTGGCATACCCTGTGCCTCCTGCAGCAGTTTGCCTATAAATTGGCCTTTTGTGTTCTCTTCTAGACACACCGAATTACATACACAAAAACACTCCCTTATCACCATAATTCCAGAAGATTGAAGGCAAGAAGAAGCTCTTGAAGATCCATACAACATCAAGAAGGAGTTCTAGCATTCACATTATCATCTAGCTTGGTTCTTGGGTTAGATTATCTTAAAGTTAATTATGAATGCTATGTTCTTTTACTTTGATGTATATTTCATTATTATCATGAGCTAAACTCTTCATATCACCTTAACTTATGATGAAACTTGATAACTTTTGATGGTTTGAAATAAGATATGGTAATTTTATGTTGAAATAATGACTAATTCTTGGTTATCCTTTGATGAAATATTGTGTTTAAACAATTGAAATTAATATACAAGAATTATAAATGGTATATCTTGTTATGTTGAAAGACTCTTGATTTTATCATTTATTTATAAATGTTCTTCTTGCAACTTTATAACTTTTAATCTAGAAATAGTTAAAATAATTCTTGAATATAAACATGAAAATTGGTTAAACACATATCCTCATGTTTAGATTTGAAAATATAGAACCTTTGTTATGAATTGATATTCTTGTTAAGTAATATTATAAGTATTTTGTTAACACAACTATTTTGATATTACACTTGGGTTGAAAATTCATAAATTAAAGGAATACTTGAAGTTTGTCTAATTTAATCAACCATAGGTGGATTAGGTGTTTTTCATGTGATCTTTCCGAACGGTTGTTAGATTTGAGTTTCATAATTGAATGATAATCTATATCCTTAAGTTTCAACATAAAGGTTCACTTACAAATGTGATTTGAGGTGATTAGTTTGTATAATTCATACTAGTTTTCCAAAAAATCAAAGGAATAGTTATCTATAACTAGTGACTACTCTTTTCCATAAATAAATTAAAAAAGTGAATTTATCATATATTTGAATTTACCATCATAAGAAGTCAAGTGAATTCTAAAGTTAAGGTGATAGCTTTTAAATCTTGATTCTTTCCATTATTATATTTTTGCTTGCTTTGTATTATTGTTATAAGTCACTTTAAAAAACAAAAACTTTAAAGATATGTCTTACGGTTATTTTAAAATGCAAAGATTTAATATTGAAATTTACGTGTCCGCGGATTGATACTTGGTTCTTACCCCGACTATATTACTTACACGATTGGTACACTTGCCATTTGTGTGTGTTTTATTAAGTTTAAGTGAAAACCCATTTTTTAAAACCCGACAAAGTGTGACAAATCTTTAATAAAAATATATATATATATATATATCTCACACACATCAAGTTTTTGGCGCCGTTGCCGGGGACACAGTAAAATTTTAATACTAATCTAAGTCTTTATTTTAACCGTTGTTTATAATTGTTAAAAAAAATTATTTATATCCACTTTACTTTTAGTTCACTTTTACTTGTTTAGTTTCTTTATATGTTTTCTTAAGTAATGAATGTCCACCACGCCCGCACCTGAGCTTGTTTCACCGCTTTCGGAACCCGAACGTCACCTTCACCAAAGGTTACGCAACCGTTCACGTGTAGTAGCTGAGGAAATCGAAAACGAGGCGTTTGCGGACGTGACAACCGAAGAAAACATGGCGGAACAAAATGGGCCAGAAAATGAACCTAACATGAACCAATACGGCAAGCCGACCCTCGAAGGTTATGGAAGTGGCGTGGCACCACCGGAAATCACTCTAAACTTCGAAATTAAATCCAGCATCATTCATATGGTGGAAAATTCCGTTCAATTTCATGGGCTTCTCGATGAAGATCCCTTGTCTCATATCGCTCGATTCTTACGAATCTGCGGTACTTTCAAAATCCAAAACTGCTCTGATGACCAAATTAGGCTCAAGATTTTTCCATTCTCTCTCCGAGGCCATGCCTTGGATTGGCTAGAGTCACTGCCATCTGACACAATTACCAATTGGGACAAGATGGTAGAGCAGTTCCTCCTGAAATATTTTCCACCAGACAAAACCGCAAAGTACCAAGCCAGCATCACCGGATTTAGAACCGACGAAGACGAGTCACTGCATGCAGCCTGGGAGAGATACAAGGGCCTGCTAAGAAGATGCCCACACCATGGGTTGAACAAATGGCTCCAAGTTCAAACATTATTTGACGCCCAATCTAGCCAAAACAAGCAGGCAATTGATCAAATCGCCGGTGGAGATATCGGAACCAAATCTCCCAACGAAGCATTCGAGGTTCTAGAGAAAGCAGCCAAGAAAAGCTTCGCATACAACCCACCACGATCAACCCCATCACACAAGGGTATGCACCATGTTGACTCCAACACTCTTGTCACTGCACAACTCGAAGCGCTCTCAAAGAAGTTTGAGCAACTACAAACAGAGTTAGTGAAAGCAAAGACTAAGTGCGGCACTTGTGGGGGCGAACACAAAATGAAATATTGCCAGCAAAGCATGATGGTTGAAGATGTTGATTTTGTGAGCCGACAAAACAACACCTTCGGGAACGCATATAACTCTGGTTGGAGGAATCATCCTAATTTCAGCTGTAAGGATGGAGCAATCAATCAAACACCACCTGGGTTTGACAAGCGTCCTTTTAAACAAACTCATCCAGCCCAGCCAAAACCTCAAAACCATAGCCAAGGGCCAAGCACCAGTCAACACCCAAACAATGGGGGTACTGTGGAGATTCTTTTAACACTAATCTTAGCCAGTACTGAAACTTCAAACAAATTGACAGAAGAAAGGTTCCAGAAGAATGAGGCAGAGTTAAGGAATCAGAAGGCATCCTTACAAAACATCAAAAATCAAGTGGGTCAACTAGCCCAGTTGCTTTCTGAAAGACAACCCGGTGGTCTTCCAAGCAACACAGTAACAAACCCAAATGCTCAGGCTAATGCCATAACATTAAGAAGTGGCAAGACCACTCAAGATATGGTATCCCCATCACAACCATTTGATGATGAGACTGAGATTCTTGACAAGGTGCATGATCGGCAAGTCCCAGCAAGTACCGCACAAGTCAGAGAACCAGTAAAACCATATGTCCCACCCATTCCTTACCCAAACAGTCTTAAGAAAAAAATATGGAAACCTAGTATGGAAAATTCCTTGAACTCTTCAAACAATTGCACATCAATCTTCCTTTCATCGAAGCCATCTCACAAATGCCAAAGTATGCAAAGTTCCTGAAAGATGTGTTGACAAACAAAAGAAAGTTGGAAGAGTTGTCACATGTAAATCTGAATAAAGAATGCTCTGCTGTCCTTCAAAACAAGCTACCGACAAAGAAGACCAATCCGGGGAGTTTTACCATCCCTTGCTTGATAGGATATTTGTTTGTCAACAATGCCCTAGCTAATCTCGGAGCTAGCATTAACTTGATGCCTTATGCGGTTTTTTATAAATTAGGACTAGGAGAACCAAAACCAACCCACATGAGCATCCATCTAGCCGATCGATCAGTGAAGTATCCTAGGGGCATAGTTGAAAACATGTTAGTCAAAATTGATAAATTTGTTTTTCCAGTAGACTTTGTAATCCTCGATATGGACGAGGACAAATCTGTACCCCTCATCTTAGGAAGACCATTTCTAGCCACCGCTAGGTCTCTCATTGATGTTTGCACAGGAAAACTCACACTTATGGTTGAAGATGAGGAGGTAACATTCGATATAGGCAAATCCATGAAACACCCGCAACACACTGATGATTCAGTTTATTATATTGACGTGTGTGAGTCTATAGTAAGTTGTCACCTTCGCGAAACCATTGAAAAGGAAGCATGCTACACTCAGCTGATTGAGAAAAAGGCATACTCCATCATCCATGAGGAGCAATCCACTGAGGATCAGGAGGCAAGTGAACATCAAGAAACGTACGAGACCGTTGACCGCAAATTGGAACCAAAGGCGAAACTTTCCGTTGAAGACCCGCCAGTTCTTGAACTTAAGGAACTTCCCTCTCATCTCGAGTACGCTATTCTCGATGGTGAATCTCAATTACCCGTCATCATCTCTTCCTGTTTATCAAATGAGTAAAAGAAAAGATTGCTTGAAGTTCTCAAACTCCACAAGAAAGCAATTGCTTGGAAAATCATGGACATCAAAGGAATCAGTCCATCATTTTGCACTCATAAAATCCTGATGGAAGAGGACTTCAAACCAGTCGTGCAGCATCAAAGACGTCTCAATCCAAACATGCAAGACGTTGTAAAGAAAGAAGTCATTAAGCTGCTCGATGCTGGATTGATATACCCAATCTCTGATTCCCCTTGGGTAAGCCCAGTTCAGGTGGTACCAAAAAAGGGTGGTATGACGGTTGTAACAAATGATAAGAATGAATTAATTCCTATGAGAACCGTTACAGGCTGGAGAGTTTGCATTGATTACCGCAAACTAAACGACGCCACAAGAAAAGATCACTTTCCCCTTCCTTTCATTGATCAGATTCTTGAGCGTCTATCAGGGAAGATGTATTATTGTTTTCTTGATGGTTTTTCTGGATACTTCCAAATTCCTATCTCCCCTGAAGATAAGGAGAAAACGAAATTCACATGCCCTTATGGCACATTTGCCTACCGGCGAATGCCCTTTGGACTGTGTAATGCCCCTGCCACTTTTCAACGTTGTATGGTGACTATTTTCCATGACATGATCGAGGACTCTATGGAGGTATTCATAGATGATTTCTCTATTTTTGGAAATTCTTTTGATCACTGTCTTGAGAATTTGAGAAAAATGTTAACAAGATGTGAAGAATCCAATCTTGTTTTGAACTAGGAAAAATGTCACTTCATGGTCAAAGAGGGCATTGTATTGGGACACAAGATATCCCAGGCAGGACTTCAGGTCGATAAAGCTAAGATCGAGACCATTTCAAAGCTCCCGCCACCCACGTCTGTCAAATCCATTCGAAGTTTTCTTGGCCATGCTGGTTTTTATCGCCGCTTCATAAGAGACTTTTCAAAAATAGCTCGGCCAATGACACAACTTCTAGAAAAAGATGCTCCCTTCGTGTTCTTAGAGGAATGTCTAAAAGCATTCCAATTTTTAAAGGATAAGCTTGTTGATGCCCCCAATCATGGTAGCTCCGGACTGGACACTCCTGTTTGAACTTATGTGTGATACAAGTGATTTCGCAGTTGGGGCAGTGTTGGGTCAAAGAAAAGATAAGCACTTTCATCCTATTTACTACGCTAGCAAGACTCTCAATGATACTCAAGAAAACTACACCACCACTGAGAAGGAGCTGTTGGCGGTAGTATTTGCATTTGATAAGTTTAGTTCTTATCTTATCCTTTCCAAAACCATTGTCTACACAGACCATGCAGCCATTAAATATCTTTTTAGCAAACAAGAAGCTAAACCTCAATTAATCCGATGGATTCTGCTTCTTCAAGAATTCGATATTGAAATCAAAGATAAGAAAGGCGCCGAGAATGTAGCAGCCGACCACCTCCCCCGTTTGGAATGCCCAGCTTCACAAGAATTAGTGGGGTCCCATATAAATGACAATTTCCCCCACGAACTTCTTATGTACATCCAAACAAACGAAGAGGAATGTCCATGGTTCGCTGACATTGCCAACTATCTCGCAAGTGGGGTCATGATCAAATGTTTGACACATCAACAAAGAAGAAAATTCTTTTCCGATGTCAAACATTATTTTTGGGAGGATCCACACTTGTTCAAGATCGGAGCCGATCAAGTCGTTCGTCGATGTATGCTCCGAGATGAAGCAACCAAAATCCTCCAACATTGTCATGAAGGACCCACAGGAGGACATCATGGGGTCACATCCACCGCAAAGAAGGTGTTTAATGCCAGTTTCTTCTGGCCCACCATCTTTCGAGATGATCATGACCTTGTAAAATCTTGTGATGCATGCCAACGGGCAAGCAACATTTATGCACGAGATGAAATGCCTCAAAACTGTAAGGCCCCGAACCCGGTAGCCTTACTTTAGCGTCGGATTTACTCATAAACACAGTTCTTACAAATCAGAGTTCATTACAACTTTCGCGGAATATAAAAACTTTCATGAAACGTTACAACAATCCAAAACTTGCCTTAATTAAACATTCTTGTCTTTCAAAATAAACGTCAATTACATTAAAACATCTTGAGTCTTCAAATGCCAGTCTCCTATTCGCCCATCATGTGCCCGCTCAAGCTAGTTGTCTCAGTCTACTCACCTGCGTGCATACTAAAAGTCAGCTACGCTGAGTGAGTTCTAGTTAATCGGACGCCATACAATACATACACATACATACATATCCGAAGATACATATCCATACCTAACTAGTTACCCTTCTGTTCTACATACATACTTACTACCATACATACATACATATCTACAATCACTAACCTCAGTCTACCGAGAGTATGTTCATAGTCCGCCGTCTATACCTGTACTCAAGGTCGTGAACACGTAAAAGGTCCGCAGTCTTTACCTATGTTCACCATTTATGGTACGTGCAAGGTCCGCAGTCCTTCCCTATACCTTCTTACATCCACAACACGTACAAGGTCCACAGTCCTTCCCTATGTTGCAACCTAAACCATAGCACGTACGAGGTCCGCAGTCCTCCCCTATGCTACCCCCGCAGTCCTCCCCAATGCTACCACAATACAAATACAGCACGTATAAGGTCCACAGTCCTTTCCTATGCCATCCTACATCCACAACACGTACAAGGTCCACAGTCCTTCCCTATGTTGCAACCTAAACCATAGCACGTACAAGGTCCGCAGTCCTCCCCTAAGCTACCACAATACAAATACAACACGAATAAGGTCCACAGTCCTTTCCTATGCCATCCTACATCCACAACACGTACAAGGTCCACAGTCCTTCCCTATGTTGCAACCTAAACCATAGCACGTACGAGGTCCGCAGTCCTCCCCTATGCTACCACAATACAAATACAGCACGTAGAAGGTCCACAGTCCTTTCCTATGCTGATGCCTATCTATAATACGTATAAGGTCCGCAGTCCTTAACTACGTTGTCGTCTATTATCTGTAACACGTATAAGGCACACCGTCCCTATCTACGTTTACATCTATCATCTACTTTACGTATAAGGCCCGCAGTCCTTAACTACGCCATCACCAGCCGAGTCTATGTCCAACAAAAGCTAGAGGGATTTGCCATCCTAACTTACTATGTCGAACGTAGAACTCACATACCATTCGTGTACATGTATACACATACTTCACATATACAATAATTACATTATAGCATAAGAACACTCTAGGCGTTCTTTACATCATTCATTTAACAACCATACCTCTTGTCAATACGTGCAATATCCGAAGATCGTTCACGCCCCGACAAGTATTCATTTGTAATGTTCATACATCTTCGATATATAATATTCGTACCTTTATTTTTGACCTGACAGTACGCGCAATATCCGAAAATCGTTCGCGTACCGACAAGCAATCATTCATATCCATCACATATATCACATATGGCATACAATTATCACTTAAGATAAATGTATTAACAACACATCGAGTATGCACACAGCCCCGAAAACATAACACATAAATGGGGCTAGAAACTCACCTGAACTCTGCTTCTTCCTCCGATAGTTGTAAATCCCTTCTTTAACTGAGCTCGGCTGACTGTATAAGTTACATGTATCAATACTCGCCTGATTTAATCTAGTGTCCTAGTATTAGCTTACTTTTACTTATCGTTTTTAATTTATTTTCTAATCGAACTTGACTTTAGGCGAAGTTAAACCTTAGGCGAACTTAGCTTTAGGCGAAGTTAAACCTTAGGCGAACTTAGCTTTAGGCGAAGTTAAACCTTAGGCGAACTTAGCTTTAGGCGAAGTTAAACCTTAGGCGAACTTAGCTTTAGGCGAAGTTAAACCTTAGGCGAACTTAGCTTTTAGGCGAAGTTGTCATCAGGCGAACTTAGCTTTTAGGCGAAGTTGTCATCAGGCGAACTTAGCTTTGCAGGCGAAGTTCATCAGGCGAACTTAGCTTGCAGGCAAAGTTGTCGGCTGCCGCTACTGTTCGTCCTTAATCATCTTCGTTTCTTAACCAAATAACTCGATTTAGGTATCCACGGAATCGTCTGACCAGCGCCTACAAACCCCAACCATCAAATCGGCCTAACATCGATGTTTAAGGGGTGCGATTTAGGCATATAGGTTACGGGTTCTTTTATCAATCGATTAACCCATCAAATCTTAACCATTTTCAGTAAGTTTAGCTTTGTAGGATTCGTTTTTACCATACAAACACCGATCTATCATTTCTATTCTAATCCAAACCTAAACGAACATGTTCTCGATATATACGTACCATAAATGAGTCGAACTACGAACACGAGCTGGTCTTGTTGCTTTGGTTCGTCACGACGATCTAACACCAACGAGCTCGGGTCCTCGCCTTTGGATCTTGGTTCGGGTTGTGTGTGTTTTGGAGTGTGTAGAGATTAGGATGGATAAATGGATGGAATGGAAAGGATTGGGGTTTAAGGGGGTATTTATACTCCCTTAAGCCCATGGACCGAAGGCCCATATTTCCTTTTGGTCCATATCTAATCCCATCTAATTATCCTACTAAGTCTTCATATTTTGCTATTATTATTATCGTTCCACTAACTCGTTTATGTCACCCGACAAAATAATATAATAAATATTACTTTAGAAATTTCGGGATGTTACAAGTCTTCCCTCCTTAAAGAGGTTTCGTCCCCGAAACCTAGCTTATTTCTTTAAAAGGAATACCTTTGTAAAAGGAATACCTTTTTCTTTATAATCGCACACTTTATTGAATCACCTTTGCTTTCTGAGTTATCCTTCTTACTCCCGACTTTGCAGCCATCGAATGGTGGTCATGTGTTTTAGCTATTTAAGGTAGCTTGTCCATGAGACCCTCGATGTACCAAGACTCATCTCATCCTTCCAAGGCTTCGATTAGTACTTTTAACACTATTGTCTAAAACGACATTTCATCATAACATAATAATCATTCATAACCAAACTCAATATATTACACGTCACTGACAAACATAAGTTTTAAACCTTAACACAAAACAAGTTCTTAAGCAAATGTAATTTAATAAAACCATTGCATGAGCAATTATTCCTTCATCAAGTGTTCCTCTCTGCAGTTTCCCCAAGTCCTTATCCTTTCGCACCTCCCGCCCCTGATTCCTTGCAATCCCTAGCCATGTGGTCAGTTTTTCCGCATTTGAAGCACTTTGGACGATCAGGGCATTCTCGAGAGTAATGCCCACTCTTTCCACACCGATAGCACCTGTCTGTCCCAGTCCTGCATTCTCCCTGGTGCACTTGCCCACACTTCTTACATGCATCCTTGTTCCCAACCTTGGCCTTCCTCCCATCAGTTGTTGTCACCATCTCGCCAGACCGCTTAGCAGAGGTAGCCCATTTCTTCTCCTTCTTTTCCTCCACCACCACATCGTCCTCAGCCAGGTCAGCATAAACCACTTCTGCAAGTTCAACAGCAGAGTCAAAAGTAGCAGGTTTATTTGCCCTGACTAACATGCGGACTTTTTGTGGCAATCCCCTCACATAACATTTGATTCTCTTGACCTCAGTGTCAACCATATCAGGCACCAACCTAGATAGTCGGTTGAATTCAGTAGTATACTCACGATGCGTCATCATACCGGCCTTTAAATTCAAAAACTTCATCTCCGTCCTTTCAACCTCGGCATCTGCACAGAACTTCTTCATCACCAACTCTTTCAGATCGTCCCATCTCAACGCCTTGATCTCATCCCTAGTCTTTCTCTGCTCCACACTTTCCCACCAATACATAGCTTCTTCCTCAAATTACTGAGTAGCATAACCCACAGCTTGGTCGGGACGGCATTCGCTAATGCGGATAATCTTGTCCATAGTGGTTATCCATTGGAGAGTAGCGATTGCGTCTCCCAACCCAGTCAGCTTCGGCGGGTCGCATCCTTTGAAGGACTTGTAGTTACACCCACCTCGACTTCTCTTCCTGTCATCAACTTTCACAGACCTTACCTCACTTGAATCACCCCTTTCTCTCTCATCATCCTTTCTACCATTACCACCTGCCCCTTCAACAGTTCTTTCACGGCTTCCAGCAGACCCTCCCGGAGTAATATTCTTCACAGCAGTGGCTACAGCTTGAACAATAGCTGCTTGAATTGCGGGATCCAGTTGAACCCCTTCATTGTTTTCCAGGTTTCTTCCAGCTGCGCTTCCTTCAGCTTCGGAGTTGGAAGCTGTCTCAACCGAAGGTTGCTGGACACGACGAGGCCTGCCGCGTCGTCCAGTGCGACCTCCGGCTCCAACAATGTCTCCAGCTCCAGCCATCGTATTCTAAAAGGGAAAACACAAACATCATCACTCAAGGAACTATTTAGTACAAGGATAGCAAGGCTAACAGGTAATAACAGTGGCCAGCTGTGACTAGCTGATCACGTTGCTTTCCGTGTCCTATACACTTCCCTTTATGAGTCTATTTGTGTTGGTTCTACTTAAGCAGTTAGTCAAATCAAACAATCAATTATTCCTATCCCTATCGTTCACATATCTTTTCTTTCTCATTAACATATATCATTTAATCATACACTTTACCTTTACTGATCTTGCTTGAGCGACACATGGCATTCTTGAACTGGCATCTTCTTTCTTTCTCATTTTAAATCTCATTCTCTGTTCGAGTCTAAGCATGTAGGATGCTTAAATCTCTCGAACTTATGCTCTGATACCAACTTGTAAGGCCCCGAACCCGGTAGCCTTACTTTAGCGTCGGATTTACTCATAAACACAGTTCTTACAAATCAGAGTTCATTACAACTTTCGCGGAATATAAAAACTTTGATGAAACGTTACAACAATCCAAAACTTGCCTTAATTAAACATTCTTGTCTTTCAAAATAAACGCCAATTACATTAAAACATCTTGAGTCTTCAAATGCCAGTCTCCTATTCGCCCACCATGTGCCCACTCAAGCTAGTTGTCTCAGTCTACTCACCTGCGTGCATACTAAAAGTCAACTACGCTGAGTGAGTTCTAGTTAATCGGACGCCATACAATACATACACATACATACATATCCGAAGATACATATCCATACCTAACTAGTTACCCTTCTGTTCTACATACATACTTACTACCATACATACATACATATCTACAATCACTAACCTCAGTCTACCGAGAGTACGTTCATAGTCCGCCGTCTATACCTGTACTCAAGGTCGTGAACACGTAAAAGGTCCGCAGTCCTTACCTATATTCACCATTTATGGTACGTGCAAGGTCCGCAGTCCTTCCCTATACCTTCTTACATCCACAACACGTACAAGGTCCACAGTCCTTCCCTATGTTGCAACCTAAACCATAGCACGTACGAGGTCCGCAGTCCTCCCCTATGCTACCACAATACAAATACAGCACGTATAAGTTCCACAGTCCTTTCCTATGCCATCCTACATCCACAACACGTATAAGGTCCACAGTCCTTCCCTATGTTGCAACCTAAACCATAGCACGTACGAGGTCCGCAGTCCTCCCCTATGCTACTACAATACAAATACAGCACGTATAAGGTCCACAGTCCTTTCCTATGCTGATACCTATCTATAATACGTATAAGGTCCGCAGTCCTTAACTACGTTGTCGTCTATTATCTGTAACACGTATAAGGCCCACCGTCCCTATCTACGTTTACATCTATCATCTACTTTACGTATAAGGCCCGCAGTCCTTAACTACGCCATCACCAGCCGAGTCTATGTCCGACAATAGCTAGAGGGATTTGCCATCCTAACTTACTATGTCAAACGTAGAACTCACATACCATTCGTGTACCTGTATACACATACTTCACATATACAATAATTACATTATAGCATAAGAACACTCTAGGCGTTCTTTACATCATTCATTTAACAACCATACCTCTTGTCGATACGTGCAATATCCGAAGATCGTTCACGCCCCGACAAGTATTCATTTGTAATGTTCATACATCTTCGATATATAATATTCGTACCTTTATTTTTGACCTGACAGTACGCGCAATATCCGAAAATCGTTCGCGTACCGACAAGCAATCATTCATATCCATTACATATATCACATATGGCATAAACTTATCACTTAGGATAAATGTATTAACAACACATCGAGTATACACACAGCCCCGAAAACATAACACATAAATGGGGCTAGAAACTCACCTGAACTCTGCTTCTTCCTCCGATAGTTGTAAATCCCTTCTTTAACTGAGCTCGGCTGACTGTATAAGTTACACGTATCAATACTCGCCTGATTTAATCTGCTGGCCTAGTATTAGCTTACTTTTACTTATCGTTTTTAATTTACTTTCTAATCAAACTTGACTTTAGGTGAAGTTAAACCTTAGGCGAACTTAGCTTTAGGCGAAGTTAAAACTTAGGCGAACTTAGCTTTAGGCGAAGTTAAACCTTAGGCGAACTTAGCTTTAGGCGAAGTTAAACCTTAGGCGAACTTAGCTTTAGGCGAAGTTAAACCTTAGGCGAACTTAGCTTTATGCGAAGTTGTCATCAGGCGAACTTAGCTTTTAGGCGAAGTTGTCATCAGGCGAACTTAGCTTTTAGGCGAAGTTGTCATCAGGCGAACTTAGCTTTGCAGGCGAAGTTCATCAGGCGAACTTAGCTTGCAGGCGAAGTTGTCGGCTGCCGCTACTGTTCGTCCTTAATCATCTTCGTTTCTTAACCAAATAACTCGATTTAGGTATCCACGGAATCGTCTGACCAGCGCCTACAAAACCCAACCATCAAATCGGCCTAACATTGATGTTTAAGGGGTGCGATTTAGGCATATAGGTTACGGGTTCTTTTATCAATCGATTAACCCATCAAATCTTAACCATTTTCAGTAAGTTTAGCTTTGTAGGATTCGTTTTTACCATACAAACACCGATCTATCATTTCTATACTAATCCAAACCTAAACGAACATGTTCTCGATATAAACGTACCGTAAATGAGTCGAACTACGAACACGAGCTGGTCTTATTGCTTTGGTTCGTCACGACGATCTAGCACCAACGAGCTCGGGTCCTCGTTTTTGGATCTTGGTTCGGGTTGTGTGTGTTTTGGAGTGTGTAGAGATTAGGATGGATAAATGGATGGAATGGAAAGGATTGGGGTTTAAGGGGGTATTTATACTCCCTTAAGCCCATGGACCGAAGGCCCATATTTTCTTTTGGTCCATATCTAATCCCATCTAATTATCCTACTAAGTCTTCATATTTTGCTATTATTATTATCGTTCCACTAACTCGTTTATGTCACCTGACAAAATAATATAATAAATATTACTTTAGAAATTTCGGGATGTTACAAAAACACCATACAAGTTTGTGAAGTGTTCGATGTTTGGGGAATTGACTTCATGGGACCGTTTCCAAGTTCCTTTGGAAACTGATACATCCTAGTAGCAGTTTACTACGTTTCTAAGTGGGTTGAGGCACAAGCCCTCCCCACTAATGATGCTAGGGTTGTTGTCAAATTCCATAAGAAGCTGTTTTCACGATTCGGTTGCCCAAAAGCTTTAATTAGTGATCGAGGGACCAACTTTTGCAATGCCTAAATGGAAAAAGCCTTATCTCGCTATGGTGTCCACCACATATTTTCAACATCATACCACCCACAAACCAGTGGGCAAGTTGAAGTCACTAACCGGGGCATTAAGCGAATTCTTGAGAAAACATTCGGGCATAATCGTAAGAATTAGTCTGAAAAGTTAGATGACACATTATGGGCTTTACGAACCGCTCATAAAATTCCTATCGGTACCACATTTTTTAGGTTGATTTATGGAAAAGCTTGTCATCTTCCTGTGGAATTGGAGCACCGAGCTTACTGGGCGTTGAAATCCGTTAATCTTGACTTGGTCGATGCGAGCGAGACTCGGTTCATGCAAATTCATGAGCTGGAAGAATTAAGAAATCAAGCTTATGCGAATTCCACAATCTACAAGGAACACACTAAGTTGTTACACGATAAGCGGTTGAAAGAACACAAAGATTTCAAAACAGGTAATTGTGTTTTGCTTTACAACTCTAGGTTGCGTTTATTTCCCGGAAAACTTAAATCTCGTTGGTCTGGCCCATACTTGGTAAAGAAGGTTTTTGATTACGGGACCATGGAAATCGAAAATAGAGACGGTCAGTCATTTAAAGTCAATGGTCATCATTTAAAACTCTTCGTCGAAGGACAAACTGGAACCGTCTCGGAGGTAATGCTCCTCCATTCCAAGAACCCTTGAAAGAAAGTCTCGGGTCTAGCCAGGACCCTTAACCAAAAACATGGCACTTGTACATAGTTTTTGCTTAAAAAAAATCTTTTTCGGGAAATGTCTAGACAATTTTCGGCGTGTTTGAAGTACTAGTTGTACCGTGCCCAGTCTAGACGTTATATTATCTTATTTTTATAACTTTTAATTTTTGATGTTTGTTTGGATGGTTTTTGCCTCTTTCGTTGAAACATCTACCTGGAAGACAAGTGTGGATTTCGGATGTAGCCCTACATCGCCGACATATAGGGGAGTCTCTTTTCATCCTTTACCTACATTTTGTATTGCATTTTATATTTCTTTTCACATTGAGGGCAATGTGAGATTCAAGTGTGGGGAGGGGTTTACTTGAACTTTGTTTTGTCCAATAAAATATTTTTGAAAAAATCTCTCCAAATTTTAATTTTTGTGTCAAATATTTAAAAAAAATAGAAAAAAATTAAAATAATAAATAAATTAATTAATAAATAAAAGACCGTTAAGCCTTTAACAACTTTTTGACAAAACCAAGGGTTAAGGTTGTTTTTCGAAAAGTGATCGTACAAACCAACCACCGAATCAACTTTAATTTAATGTGAACACCGAAAATATGGTTTGTATTTCTTGAGAAAAACTTTTTGCAAAATGTGGCGTTTAAACCCAATCCCTCCGTTCCCATGAGCAAAGCTTCAAGCCTTATTACAATATATCATCGGTTACGTTTTAGCGGATTGAGTGAGTCATTTGTTTTCGTGTGAATTAGAACTTATTTGGGCATACCTTTCGAGATCCGAACGAAATGTTTGTATAAAGATGGAGGTAATATATGACATACCCAAACATTTCCTCAAACACCATCACAAACCACATTAACCCTACCCCAAAAGAAACCTTTTTTTTACCCAACACAAAAAATATCTAACCACATCAACCTCTTCAATTTCAAACAATTTTACACCATTTTTACTTCAAGATAAAGTTTCAAGAAGACCAAAGGAAGTCAAGAAATATGTTTCAATTGTTGGTCACTTTTTTGAATATAGTCATAAAAAAATAAAAAATAAAAAAAAAAAAACTCTCTCAAAAGAATATCACCATACACAAAAGGTGATGAAAGGAGCAAATTTTGTGAACTCAAAAGGCATGGAAGATTTATCACAACTCCCGATCAAGTTACATTTGTTTATATTACTTTTCTTTTAAACCCATTAGCCTTAAACCAAAAAACCTTCCACACTCTATCCAAACCAAACACCCACATATATTACCTTCCTGTTTATGCAAACATTTCAATAAGTGGGTGGAGAATGGATCCCTCGACAAGCTTATTTTTCACAAGTTGCATTTTGACAAGAGTGTTCATATACATACAACATTATATGTATGATCAGATATAAAACCGAGTGTGAGTGAACATTGTGAGAAAGTGTAATTTTGCATAAAAAGAAACTCATAAATACAAACCATGTTTTCCTATGTCACTACATATATTCATAAGATCTCCATTGGTTGGGTTGTTCGTGTATCTTTCTTCGGGGCCACCTTAACTTTTTGGGGATGTTATAGCTACGGTCTCGTTATCCTTTGCCATTTGGAGAATTTTCATTTTTAGCTTGCTTGAGGACAAGCAAGGTTCAAGTGTGGGGATGTTTGATGTACACAAAAGTATACATCTTTTATACATCAAATACGCTCCAATCTATGATATTTCTTGGAAAGTTTAGTTAGAAATGACACTTAACTTGTTTAATTTGAATTTCCAGGGATAAACGAGCTAATAAAAGAGAAACGGGCAATTTTCTAGAAGAAATGGCGATAATATTCACTTCCAGCGCTAGGCATGCTCCATGCCCAGGAAGACACAACCCAATGCATAGTCAGGCACATCCATACGCTCATTCAGGCACAACCTGATGCCTACTATAACAAATAGAAAAGTACAATTTGTCATCTAGCAAGGTCAAGCACAGCCATGTGCCCACTTTAGCACAGCCCGATGCCTAACATGATGTAAGCAAAAAAGGACAATTGTCAGCCAAACAGGGTTCACACAGCCCATGCTTGAATTGGTATACCCGATGGTCAAATGTGTGCACATGCTTCAAGTACAAAGATATTCTGTCAGAGATTTGGGGACCAGCATGGGCTGTGCCGAATTTGGCATACCCTGTGCCTCCTGCAGCAGTTTGCCTATAAATTGGCCTTTGGTGTTCTCTTCTAGACACACCGAATTACATACACAAAAACACTCCCTTATCACCATAATTCCAGAAGATTGAAGGCAAGAAGAAGCTCTTGAAGATCCATACAACATCAAGAAGGAGTTCTAACATTCACATAATCATCTAGCTTGGTTCTTGGATTAGTTTATCTTAAAGTTAATTATGAATGCTATGTTCTTTTACTTTGATGTATATTTCATTATTATCATAAGCTAAACTCTTCATATCACCTTAACTTATGATGAAACTTGATAACTTTTGATGGTTTGAAATAAGATATGGTAATTTTATGTTGAAATAATGACTAATTCTTGGTTATCCTTTGATGAAATATTGTGTTTAAACAATTGAAATTAATATACAAGAATTATAAATGGTATATCTTGTTATGTTGAAAGACTCTTGATTTTATCATTTATTTATAAATGTTCTTCTTGCAACTTTATAACTTTTAATCTAGAAATAGTTAAAATAATTCTTGAATATTAACATGAAAATTGGTTAAACACATATCCTCATGTTTAGATTTGAAAAGATTGAACATTTGTTATGAATTGATATTCTTGTTAAGTAATATTATAAGTATTTTGTTAACACAACTATCTTGATATTACACTTGGGTTGAAAATTCATAAATTAAAGGAATACTTGAAGTTTGTCTAATTTAATCAACCATAGGTAGATTAGGTGTTTTTCATGTGATCTTTCCGAACAGTTGTTAGATTTGAGTTTCGTAATTGAATGATAATCTATATCCTTAAATTTCAACATAAAAGTTCACTTACAAATGTGATTTGAGGTGATTAGTTTGTATAATTCATACTAGTTTTCCAAAAAATCAAAGGAATAGTAGTTATCTATAACTAGTGACTACTCTTTTCCATAAATAAATTAAAAAAGTGAATTTATCATATATTTGAATTTACCATCATAAAAAGTCAAGTGAATTCTAAAGTTAAGGTGATAGCTTTTAAATCTTGATTCTTTCCATTATTATATTTTTGCTTGCTTTGTATTATTGTTATAAGTCACTTTATAAATTACTTTAAAAAAAACTAAAACTTTTAAGATATGTCTTACGGTTATTTTAAAATGCAAAGATTTAATAGTGAAATTTGCGTGTCCACGGATTGATACTCGGTTCTTACCGCGACTATATTACTTACACGATTGGTACACTTGCCATTTGTGTGTTTTTTATTAAGTTTAAGTGAAAACCCATTTTTTAAAACCAGACAAAGTGTGACAAATCTTTAATAAATATATATATATATATATATATATATATATATATATATCTCACACACATCAAATGCATTTATTGTTTTTTTAGATATGTCACCTGAAAACAAAATAAGTAAGGACTCATTTATTGAAGATGAAGATTGGGATTAACTTACACCAAACATATTGTCAGGTTATATCATTTTTGATGTTTTTGGTTCATGTTTCTTAACTTGAATTTTATTATTGGATTATGTCATGGCGATTTGTTTGAGTATTTGGTATTAATATCATGGATTATGTATTTTGTTGGATCGTGTTATGTCTTTTTTTATATATATTTGGTACAAATTTTAGGCCTAATTGTATTTGTTTTGGTCACGGTTAATCGACCCATAACCGACTCGTTATAAACTTCAAAATCGTTTAACCGAATCCGCCATAACGGATCGGTTATGGTTACAGTTTTCTATTAACCGCCATGTTGGTTATGGTTATGGGTTTTACCAAAAACCGCCCCAAACCGACCCATGCACACCCCTATCCTGAGCACCAACATTTGAACTTGGAGTTTGATTATCTCCAATATCAGAAACCTGTTATTAAAATATTAAGAGCCAATACACATTCATGTTACACATCATTCGGTTAACTATATTTATAAGTTTGAATCAAATTACAACCTTAATAGAAACGGAACCGGATGACTGGAAGTCAGAAATAGATGCTCCCAATGTAACAGAATTAGAATCTGATTGCTGATAAGACAAAAACGGAAAATCAACATATGTTAGGTGAAATAATTATATAATTAAATTTACTAACAAATTAACATTCAGATTATATTATTACCAAACGACCATTAAGCCTTTTCTGTAACTCTGTGATAATATTGGTGTCATCAGTAAGCTTGTTTATACCATAGTCCTCGACATTGTTTCTGAAGTTGAAATCTGTCACATCGACCTTAAAAGCGAATATCTTTTCTAACAGACAATCCAACTCAGCAGGGAATCCACCATTTTCCACATTATTCTGTAATAAAATTAGATGACAAAGAAACAAATAAAATATTAATCATTGTTAAATTTACAATCTCTTATATAGATGACAATGTATAAATAACCAAACGGATAATTTGAAAACAAACCTCATTTTGAGAATCAATCAATTCTTTTGTTGTTTTCTTAGTCAACATTTTAGCATCTCTATCAAACAGAGTCAACGAGACAACTCCAGTGGAATCCTGCACCCTTATTTTGATCTTGAACCTACAAAAGTTTATAAATAGGTAAATAGCAAGAAAAACATATACTTTTACAATGCACTAATTAGACATTTGAATTTGAATTCAATAAATACCTAAGTGTAGGGATAACACCTAAAACATTGCATCTTATTGTTTTGCATTCATACTCCTTTCCACCTTCATCATTATTTTCCATGAGCTTATGGCTACAAGTATTACAACCAATGTAATACCATTCCGTATCTGGGCAGATTGCCTTAATTGTACCAAGGATAATGATACTCTTAGGCTGCATTATAGTACAAAACCACTTAATAAATAATCAAGTAGGATTGAAAGATAATTAGGTTAAAAGATAGATTGTAATAAATAACTTACAAATATAATGGTACAAATATCACCGATGTTAAAAAAACTGTTGTTCTCAAAAACTCATCATCAACAGACGACAGCATCTTCACCGGAATCAGTTTACGAACAGAAACATCATTGCCAATTAGCAGATCCACCAAACTACAATTTTAAAATTTAATGAATTTAGGATTAAGTAACATAATATGAAATTTAAAAACTAAATACATAATATTGGTTTAATAATATACCTGTTTTTGTATTCTTCTATTTCAAATAAAAAGTCATTTATAAAGAAACGGCTAACATTAGATCCAAAAGAATTCGACACATACACTTTCTCTAAAAAAATGAAAATTATACAACAATACATTAGTTTAAGTTAGTGACATGTTAAAACACAAGAAAATTTAAAACAGTAGACATAGTTACCTTTACCATCAGAACCAGTGTAATACTTACAGAAGTGTTGAAAACAGTGATAAGTAAAAGGTTTATTAAAAAAATATGTAATCAGATGTTACTTGTAATAGCAATACCTTAAATCAGATATCTCCATTGTACGCTTGTTTTTGTCCTTGACGTTTGAAGCATTGCTCTTGAACACATGAACCACGTGACCAATAATATCTAACACAAAGACAAAGGTATAATTAAATAATTAACAGACTTAATGAAAATCTAATGCTAAAATTGTAAATAAATTTAGTTATTATGTCATAAAATTATTTTATACCAACTGTAGATTTCAATGAAATATCTTTATTGATTAGTGAATCAAAAGAAACCATCTTAAAACCAAACAGACGACCATCAAACTCCTGACAAGAATTCACATGTGTGTTTGGTCCCAACACCGAACAGTCAATCACACGGTAGTTCGATCCATTTAAACCAACGCTCGGATTTACTATAGTGAGAGTTGAGCTTTCCTTGATGAATCTTTTGAATCTAAAGATCTCCTGTTTGTAAACGGTTGCTTGGATTCGATTCTCCTGTCATTAAAGCAAAAAATAAATATGTGAATTACAATTAAAAGTCAATCAATAATTAGATACAGATTCATAATTAGATACGTACATTTTCATCCATGAGCACCATTTCGATAAGAAAATCCTCATTCACATTTTTATTGTCTTTTATGCTCCACATTTTTATAACTCTAACCTTCAGAGTTGATGGTGATGTTTTTATAACATCAATCTCATTAAGCATGGTAAATTTTTGAGCTTCCATTGTCCTATGAATAAAATAAAAATATAAAAGATTAAAATAAATTATTTGAAACATAAACAAAGTGGAGGATCTTACATTGTTGAAGAATTAATAATTATGAAAAGTATGATAATGGCTTATGTGAGAACGACGGATATTTATATAGTAGAATGTAGAAAAATTTTTTGGTAAATGTATTATGTTTAGAAAGTTTCTAAATAAAATTTGAATATATTTTAAGTGGTTTATTGTAATTACTTATTCCAAAAAAACGATTGATTATATTCAAAATTTCTATTTATAATGTATTATTATACAATAAAAAATTTTAAATATTTAAGGTAACTGAAATCATAAAACCTTCTGGAATAAAAATATTTAAGGTATTTAAGGTAATAAAATAAAAATATTTAATACAATTAAACGGGTTTATTATAATCTCAACAAAATTAAAAATTCACAATTATGATTTAGAAACGTTACTAAACTTATAATGTTAACAAAATCAAAAGTTTCTGTTATTGGTTTAAACTAAAAATAATTTGGCCGGAAATTAAATTAGAACGGAAATTAGCCAGAAATAAAAATATAAAGATTTGCAGAACAAAAATATAAAAAACATGTTAGCCGGAAAAATTAATAATTGGACAAAGAAAAAAATTATAAATTTTAGACAGAATTACAAATTTTGTCCTTTAAAAAAAGCCAAAAACCGGTTCGTGTCCTTTTCTAAGTTTCCTTGCAGGCGGTGTACTTTAAACTTTTTTTTCCTACAAGTTATGTCCTTTACGCTAACTGGGTTAGAAAAAGTCAGTTAAATACCCTCACGTGAGGCGCATGTGAGGGCATTTTTGTCTTTTCGCCTGTAATTTGTCTAATATATATTAAAATGATTCTCTCTCTCTCTTCCCATCTTCTCTCTCTCTCTCTCCACACCAACACCACCACATCCGGCACCATCTCCTGGAAACAAGCCGATGAGGCGGCGGTGACTCCGAGCTTGTCCTGAAGGTACTCGACCAGAGACTGTGCCTGAGCTAGGGTTAGGTTTGAGATGTCATCGCCCAGCTGGACGACTTTCTCCTCTGCCACGGCGGCGACTGGACGGAGGAATGTGGACCGGTGGGTGAGTTTGGGGCCGAATTCTAGGGTTTGTTTGGGGGAAAGACATTGAGTGGTGGTGGTGGCGCGTGGAGGATAAGAGAAGGCGCGTAGAGTCACCGTAGAGAGTGTGGAAGATGATGCCATTGAAGCAGAGTTTAGAGAGACTGAAGAAACGACAGGATAAGAGGATTGACAGGTTTGGTTGATTTTAGATGAAAGAAAATGAATGGGTTGGTCATTTTTCCGACCGGCAAGGAAGAAGAATCAACTATTTGTGGATATGTTGGGAAACCCAAACCCACCTTTTTTGTAACAGAGGTTGAAATTGAAATGAAGCAATTGATTAAGGTGAATAGGATTAAGGGGATTTGATGAAGGTGAATAAGAATCAGATAATGAAGGTGGTTATAGTTGGATGGTGCTGGTATGGTGGCGGCAGGTGGAGTGGACGGTGGTGGAGGTTTGCTCTAGAGAGAGTGAGAGAGAGTTGCGGTATGGTGGCAGTTGCAGGTGTTGGCTTTTGTGTAGTGGTGGTTGCGGTATGGTGGTGTGGTTGTTTCTGGTGGCCGGAATTTGTGACGGTGGCTGGCGGTGGCCGATTTAAGAAAGGTTGGTGTGTGGCGGTAGCTGTGGGTTTGGGCTTCATGGTGGCCGGAGTTTTGGAAAAGGATGGGTCGGGTTCAGGTGATAGGGATACGGGTTTTGGAAAAGGATGGGTCGGGTTCGGGTGATAGGGATCGTTTGCGGTGGCCGGAGTTTATGGTGGCCGGAGTTCATGGTGATGGTGGTGGCTTAGAGAGAAAGAAGAGAGAAAGGAGGGGAAACTTAACATTTTCTTTTTTTTTTTTAATTTAAAGATACACTAAAATTACAATTATGCCCATCACATGTCTGGCACATGTCATACTTAACTGACTTTTTCTAACCCAGTTAGCGTAAAGGACAAAACTTGTAGGAAAAAAAAGTTTAAAGGACACCGCCTGCAAGGAAAGGACACGAACCGTAATTTGGCTTTTTTTAAAGGACAAAATTTGTAATTGGGCCTAAATTTTAACAGAAATATATCCAGATTATATTGAACGGAAATTAGCTGGAAATTAAAATATAAAGTTTTGAATTACAAAACTATAAGAACAGGTTAAATGGAGAATTTTAATACTTGAACAAACAAAACAATTACAATTTTAAAATAAAAAATACCAGAAATCGATCGGGTATAAAATACTGAAGGATTGTTAATTAACTTCTTAAAATTCAATAATTCAATAAACAAAAAACAATACAAAATTTCATAAAATTAAGCAGAATTTCGTAGGATATAAACTCCTTAAAATAAAATAAGCAAAACAATAAATAATTGATCGGAAAAGTCAGATAAAATAAAATATGCGTATAACAGATTGGCCTAAAAAACTAAAAATTTGTTAAATTAACTATTTGTAATTGCAAAATTGGATTGTTAGTTACCTTGAATATAATCATCGGAGAATCAATTCCAAGGATTGCATCGGAGAATCAATCATCAGAGTATCCGAACGGTGGAATTAGGGATCGTATTGTTGGTAAACACTCTAGAGGTTCCATGGTGGATCTGAACGACGGATGTAGGATTCGTATATTGATCGGGAAGTTACACACAAAATCATTGGTGGAACTGATTGTAGATCTCACCGGCGGAATTAGGGTTCGTATAATCATCAGGAGATTAGAGAGAGAATCGGTGGCTGCATCAATATTATTTGTGAAAAATAAACCGGGTTTTGTTATTTTGGGTGTTTGGAGAGTAGGACACGTGGCACAATATTAGACCTTATGAGAATGGTAACTTGATGACTGGATTACACATGTGGACAGCCTAGATGAAGGTCATGTGTCCACATTGTATTGCTTTAATAGTATTTAAAGATACTAAGTTAGAAGAATAAGTTTAAACCAATGACTAGATCAAAATATATCCACTTGCCGCTAGAAGTCACAAAACGTCGTCATTAGTTGCCATTTCTTGTCGGTTTAACCTTAATTGTGATTTAGAGTGTGTTATATAGTTATGAAAGTGGTTTAACTAACAACACAAAACACATTGCTATTTATAGTATGTTTTTAAGCTTAATATAGTAAAAAAAACTGGCTTCAACTGTCAAAAACAGCTATATAGCCGTTGGAACCGGTTTGTAACGGCTAGTTTATTTGAATTTCAAAAAAACCGGCGGAACCGGTTTTTACGTAATAACCGATCCCGGTTCCTACCATACCCGGTTCCTAAAAGTTGGCATTTCGGGGCATCGGTTCGGGTCTGGAACTGGAACCGGTGCCATTTCCTACCCGGTGTGAAAAAACCCGGTTCCGAACCGGTTTGGGTTTTTTAATGGTACCCGATTTGTGCACCTCTAGCTTACGTGTAACGGGGAAAATGGACCAAATGTTAAATTCAATTGTGTGGAGAACACATATAGTGATTTAGATTGAAGAATAACAAAATTGGATAGTGAAGTGTGAAATCTAAAGGTATAGCATAAGGTACTCTTTAACCTTATTCCAAAAGTATATTAGAAAAGTATTAGATAAGAGTTTAGAAAAGTAGTCGCAATAAACGGAGGAAAACAAATAGAGTTCAACCTTTGTTTTTTAATGTTTTCCTACAATGATTGTTTTATAGCTCAAACTATTTATAGTGATAACAAACATATAACTTATCATATTTCAATTTATTATAGTTCAAAAATAAAATTATATAAAAAGTACAGTGATAAAAGAAAAATATGTTTACACATCCTGCAGGCCAATTACCTGACATATATCCGAGGACACGATTTTATACTCAGATATATATGATTGGGATTACTAATACCAAGCCCAAACATTTCCAATTGTCATCCCTACAACAAAAGAGAGGGAAGAAAGGGTTTTGAACCCACTCCGATTTAACCCTTACATGGCCCAGTTATGCAATGAAAGTTGTCATCAAATCCATGCGAAAAGCATTAAGAAGTCCTGTGATATTAGTGGATGTTGTTTAAGTCACATAACTACGACCCAACAAACCATTAAACTACATAAAAAAATAATATAGTCATTTATTAGTAATTATACTAAGTTAGAAGAATAAGTTTAAACCAATGACTAGATCAAAATATATCAATGTCAGCTACAACTATTTTGTATTTTGTCAACCCTTTAAACCCTCCATTAAAATAACCATCATACCACCTGTCACGTTCAATATTATAAGTTTATTATAACAATAACGCCACCATAAATCTCACCAAGTCAACAAAAACCTTTGAATCTTTCAACTTAAAGAATCGTGTGTTGTTTCAAAAGCAAAACTTAAAACAAATACAAAACTTAAAACAAATACAAAACTTAAAAGAAATAGCGTAACCTTATGTACAATTCTCATCAAAACCCGTCGCTAAAACCGCGACTAATATATTTCCTCGAATTATCCATCTGCCCTTCACTGCTCGAGCCTGACGGGTTCAACGGGTATTCACTCGTGGGTCGACTGTACTCGCTGCTAGCATACTCTTGTGTGCCTAGAGCCATTTTTCTGAACCTGGCCATGTCCTCATTGTACTGAGCCGTGTCATAGTCTAAGCTCCCGTTGTAGGCCGAGCTGTGTCCCGGCTTGATCCCATCATCAAGGTCAGAAAGTGACATGTCACCTTCTAAGGCTCGAACCACCTGGCTCATCTTGGGCCGCCGGCGTGCAGAGTGGCGCACACACACAGCTGCACATGACACCATCCTAGCCATCTCGTTACGGTTGTAGTCTCGTGGTAAACGCTGGTCAACAATCTAGTCAAAGTTTCCGTCCTCCAACGCTCGAGTCAGCAATGGCCTTGCCTGAGATTTCATAAGCGAGTTAGAAACAAGGTCTCCAGATAATGTTTCAATTTTCAAATCACAAATTAAAAAAAAAAACACCAATGAGTTTTTTTCACTTACCCAATCGACCAAACTATCGTCCATGTAAGTATTAGCTGTGTCAACGGGTCTACGTCCTGTGATCAGTTCTAAGAGCATGACTCCAAATGAGAAAACATCGGATTTCTCTGTGAGTTTGCCCGAAGACGCGTATTCTGGTGCTAGGTAACTACATAATATAAATTTATAGAAAAAACATGAGAAATAATTCAACAATAGTTGAAATTATAACCATATTCTAACAGGCATACCCAAAAGTTCCCATCACTCGGGTGGATACATGAGTAGCAACATCAGAAGTAATCTTGGCAAGTCCAAAATCAGCAACCTAAATAATCATGTCAATTCGAGAATTTCAAACTACTGACATAAAAAAGCAAATAAATAATAAGAAAAAAAAACCTTTACCATTGCTTCAAAACTGAAATCAAGAAGTATGTTTGCAGCCTTGATATCCCGATGAATGATCTTCGGATGACCTGAAAACACAAAAAAAAATGTCAAAAAAACAAATTTAAAGTTTAGGATGTTTTCAACACATACTAAACGTTTTCTAAACGAGCTTACAGTCCTCATGGAGATAAGCAAGTCCTTTAGCAGATCCAAGAGCAATATGCATCCGTGATGCAAAGTCCATCACGGGCCGATTCTTCCCTGCAAAATTATGTTAACATATTAACAAAAAAACGGGTTAATTCTTGACATAATTTTGATGAAACTAACATACCATGTAAATGAAACTCCATGGTGTTATTAGGAACAAACTCATACACAAGCATTCTTTGAGCACCACTAATACAATAACCAACCAACGACACAAGATGCTTATGATGAACACGACTAATGATCTCAACTTCCGCCTGAAACTCCCGCTCCCCCTGACCACTACCGACCTTCAATTGCTTAACCGCGACCTCCTTTCCGTTCGGAAGAACCCCTTTGTGCACATAACCGAACCCCCCTTGTCCAAGAAGGTTAGCATCCGAAAACCCATCCGTAGCCATCGCTAATTCTTCGTACGTAAACGTGCTTTTCGAGAACCCTAGTGACAGACCCGGGGTTGGCGAGTATTGATCGATATCACTTGTATAACATGGGCCAATCCCTAGACACTAATAGCCGGCCCTAATGATGTCTTGTATAGATCTATATATAGGACCATATTGTATCTCAATTGAATATACAATCAATATACAATCATTTACCAAGTTTATCTTGGTATCAAAGCCTAACCCTAATCAGCCGCCACCTTCCAGCAATTACGATTGCCTGCAACCTAACCCTAGCCGTGACACTGTTCATCGTCACTGTTCATCAGCCGCCAATTTCTTCTTTTTCCATGCCTTGATCCCTTCTTTTCGGCTACACAATGGCCCTCCTCGCAGCCTTCTCTACTACCGAGAAAACCTCACACAACTCTCACAAGTTTGCCTTCACTTTGTCTCCTACAAACTATGGACATTGGAAGGCTATGATCAAGCCGTTTCTTGTTACCAATGGACTCTTCGGTTATATTGATGGGAGTATTCCCTGCCCTCCATCCACAATTTCATCATCACAGGGAACATCAAACAAGGATGTTGCTGCTGTTGTTCCCATCCCTAATCCCAACCACACAGCTTGGTTATCTAATGATGCCCACGTCCTCATGATACTCACCTCAACCATCTCAGAAGCTTCTTTTCAGCATGTTCAAGGTGATACTTCCCGTGATGTGTGGCTTACTCTTGAACGTGCTTATGCCCCCCATACTTCTTCAAGAGAATTCACACTGAAAACGCAGCTACTGAAAATTCAAATGAAAGGGGATGAAACCTCTGCTGCATATCTCGCTCGGGCACAAGAATACGCAAATGCCCTTGCGAATATTGGACATCCAATGCCTGACAAAGATGTTGTTATGTTAGTTGTTGCAGGTCTTCGTGAAGAGTATAATGGAGTCAAACAAGGCCTCCTGGCCAGAGACTTTCGGGCTGTGTTCTCTGAGCTTCCCAGTCTCATTGCTGACCATGAGTTTCTAATCAGGAAACCAACCTCTGATGTTGCCCCTGTACAAGCCTTCACGGCTGCCACTGCAGCAAGTTCTGCCTCGGCTCCTCCTGACACTGTTCAGGCCATTCAGCAGATGGTTGCCCGTCTCGGTTTTCAACTTCAACCAGCCCCGGGTTCCTCACAAACCTCCACACCTCAAGCCTTTTATACAAACAGGGCTGGACAGTCACATTACTCACGCGGCCGTGGTACCCGTGGTGGCCGTGGTGGTCGAAACATCAACAACTACAATCGCAGCCAGGGAACTCGAAACTCAGGTCAGTTTAGTTGGGCATCTAATCAAAATATTGTGTATGGAACTTGTAACAGGTGCGGGATAGGACATGTCCCATCTCAATGCCCAAACAGAGACCCATCTACCATCCGGTCACGACAACCGTCTGCTAACTATGCAGACCATCGCTCACAAGCTTACACCAACTGGCTTCCAGACACAGGTTCCAATGGCCATGGAGCATTAGATATGTCAGGGTTTGACTCCGCTGAGCCTTACTTTGGTGATGATAACCTACAAGTTGGTAACGGTACGGCCCTCCCTATTCTACATATTGGTTCAAAAAAATTTTCCTCTCCTAACAAAACCTTTTACCTGAACAACATTCTTCATGTTCCCGCCCTCAAGAAAAACCTTCTTTCTGTACAAAAATTCTGTGAAGATAATCATGTCTATTTTGAATTTCATGCTACTTTTTTTTCTGTGAAGGACAAGTCTACACACATTACCCTCCTCACGGGTCCAAGTGACGGTGGACTCTACTCTCTTAAACTTCCAATAAACCAGCCAATTCCAAAAGTTGCTTTTTCCACAACTCGTGCTTCAACAACCACCTGGCATCAACGATTGGGACATCCACATTCTCAATTATTCAAGACAATGCTTTCTAAATATCATTTACCTGTTTCTGCTAAGACTTTTGATTTTCATTGTAATCCATGTTCAGTTGGAAAATCTTCCAAACTACATTTATTATCTTCTGATTATAAAAGTACGTGTGTTTTGGATTTAGTATTTTGTGATGTTTGGGGGCCAGCCCCTGTACCTTCCTTTGATGGCCACAATTATTTTCTATTATGTGTTGATCATTTCTCCAAATTCATGTGGTTGTTTCCCTTGAAACGCAAATCTGATGTCTTTGCAGTTTTTAAACAATTTGTGACTATGGCTGAACGACAATTTTCTACTAAACTTAAAACTGTACAGTCTGATTGGGGAGGAGAATTCCGAAATCTCTCCTCTTTCTTTGCCACAATAGGCATTACTCATCGTCTCTCTTGTCCCCATACTAGCGAACAGAACGGTATTGTTGAGCGACGTCACCGGCACGTTGTTGAAACCGGTCTAACATTAATGTCACAGGCCTCCGTCCCTCAACGTTTTTGGCATTTTGCCTTTGAAACAGCCGTCTACTTGATAAATCGCATGCCTTCTCGCACAAACTCCACAATATCTCCTTTCGAGCACTTGTTCAAACACCCACCTGATTTCTCCTTCCTTCGTGTCTTTGGCTGCCAATGCTTTCCATATCTTCGTCCTTATAATCCACATAAAATGGATTTCCGCTCTTCACCGTGTGTTTTCCTTGGATATAACACTTCTCATCATGGTTATCGTTGTTTTGACCCCGTCTCCGAACGCATTTACATTGCCCGTCATGTTCGGTTCCATGAAAACACCTTCCCTTTTCTACTTAATTCTACCGACCAGTCACCCCCTACACCTATCAATCCCTATGTTTCCTCTTATCCAACCGGTCCCTTTCCTATGCCAACTGATACACCAGCAGACCATACCACTTCACAACCGGCACACACCATTCCACCAGAACCAGTCCACACCGACCCACCCGAATCTGCCACCACTATCTCACCAGAACCGGCCCATACCATACCATCACCTTCAGCCCAAATTCCAACCTCTCACACAACCAATGATACATCCTCACAACCAGACCAAACCACCACTACTCAGCCCACTAATACCTATTCTCGTCGTACAGCCCCACAAACCACTCCAATCTCTGCCTTCGACCGTTACTCTACCCCATCTCAACAACCACAATCATCACAACAGACCAGCACCACATATCCTTCTGCCACTCCCACCGTACCTACTCCACCCACTCCACCTCGCCAACGACCAGCTAATCTAAGACCTAACCCCAAACAAAACCAATACTTTAATCCCACCTCATACCATACCTCCACTAGTCCACCTAACATCGAACCCACCTCCTTTGCCGTTGCCAATAAAGAGGCTCACTGGCGTAAGGCTATGGCGGATGAATACTCCGCACTTCTCCGTAATGGTACATGGTCTTTGGTTCCCCGTGTTCCAAACACTAATGTGGTTGATTGCAAATGGGTTTATAAAGTAAAACGCGATCAACATGGGGCAGTTAAGCGATACAAGGCGCGTCTAGTTGCAAAAGGTTTCCATCAGCAAGCTGGCATTGACTACACTGAAACCTTTAGCCCAGTGGTGAAACCCACCACCATCAGAGTTGTTCTTTCCTTAGCCGTTACAAACCGGTGGACTCTCCGACAACTTGATGTTCAAAATGCATTTTTACATGGGGATCTAAAAGAAACATTCTATCTGAAACAACCACAAGGATTCATCGACCCCGGTAAACCGAATCACGTGTGTCTATTACATAAATCCTTGTATGGTCTCAAACAGGCACCTAGAGCATGGTTCGAACGTCTCTCTTCTGCCTTGATTGCTCTCGGTTTCAAGGGATCTAAAACCGATCCGTCTTTATTTATATATTCACAAAATGGGACGATACTATATATGCTGGTATATGTTGATGACATTATTTTGACAGGCAATAACACCCAGGCCATTGATCACATTGTGCACCGTCTTAGTCAATCATTTGCTATACAAGATATGGGTCCTCTATCTTATTTTTTGGGCATTGAAGTGGTCCGATCAGGGTCTGATATCATCCTTTCTCAAAGGAAATACATTACTGAATTGTTGGAACGTGCAAAATTATCACAATCCAAACCGGTGCCGTCACCTTGCACCACCAATGCTTCTCTTCATCTTGGTGACAGTTCTCCGTTTGATGATCCTGTTAAGTATAGACAAATGGTTGGGGCATTACAGTATGTCACCCTATCACGACCTGACATCACCTTTGCGGTTAACAAAGTTTGTCAGTTCATGCATTCCCCCACTGAAAATCATTGGTCCGCTGTTAAACGTATCTTACGCTATCTACACGGGATAGCAGATCATGGTCTTTTACTCTCTAGCAGATCTTCTCCTGTTCTACATGCCTATACAGACGCTCAAAATTTAACTGCATTTTCTGATGCCGACTGGGCTGGGTGTCCGGATGACCGTCGATCCACGGGGGGATATGCAATATATCTTGGGTCGAATCTAATCTCATGGTCAGCTAGAAAACAAAAAACTGTATCTCGGTCATCCACGGAATCTGAATACAAGGCCTTGGCTGACACGGTTGCTGAATTAACTTGGCTTGAAACACTGTTGAGAGAACTACGTGTCCCAATGCAGATTGCTCCAATCCTATGGTGTGATAATCTAGGAGCCACATACCTATCTGCCAATCCAGTCTTCCATGCCAGAACAAAGCATGTGGAAGTAGACTTTCATTTTGTTCGAGAGAAGGTTGCTCAAAGGAAGTTATTTGTTCAGTTTATTTCCACACATGATCAGATTGCTGACATTTTCACAAAGCCACTACCATCAGAACGTTTTCTCTTTTTGAAGTCCAAGCTAAGAATTGGTCCCCGGCCTTAGCTTGAGGGGGAGTATTGATCGATATCACTTGTATAACATGGGCCAATCCCTAGACACTAATAGCCGGCCCTAATGATGTCTTGTATAGATCTATATATAGGACCATATTGTATCTCAATTGAATATACAATCAATATACAATCATTTACCAAGTTTATCTGCGAGGGAAGTGAATTCGAACCGCCTGAAAAATTCGATCCGGAGCTGCTCATGTGCAAGGGGCGTGGCGGTGGGTGCGTAGGTGATCTAGCAGGTGAATGTGTTCCCAGTTGTGGTGGTGGTTTTAGTGGCGCCATTGTTACGACGTGATCGCCAGGTGGCGGGGCGTTATGCTGCCATTGTTGAGGATCGTGACCAAAAGGATCAACTGCATACATATAAATCAAACATTACAGATATTATTCAATCAAATTAAACAAAAGTTGTTATTATTATTTTGACCGACCTTTAGGAGGAGGTGATGGGGGTACATAGATATTGGATGGATTATGTGTTCTTCTTTTCTTCCTTTTGCAACATATAAATATGAGGCTTAATACTGCGAGTATTATAACGCCGCCGATTGCGATCCCGACGACGGTCCCGGTTGAAATTTCGGATGAGTTGTCAGACGAAGACGGAGTAGTGGTGGGACTGGAGGAGTCGATCCTGGGAGGTGGCGGAGAAGGTGTGGTTCGTCCAGGAGGAGATGGTGGACTGGGTGGAGTGTTCCTTGGATTCGATGGCGTTGATCCTGAAGGTGGCGAGGTGGTAGTGGGTGGCGCCGGAGGGGAGGTAGTAGGAGGCGGTGGTGAAGCGACCGGAGCTGGCGGCGAAGAGGCGGCAGGAGGTGGCGGAGAGGAGGTTGGTGGTGGGGAAGAGACAACCGGAGGTGGTGGAGAGGCGGCTGGTGGTGGGGAAGATGCGGCCGGAGGTGGGGCAGCAGGAGTAGGTGGTGGTGTGGTGTTGGTGGTCGGCGGCGGAGAAGTTGCCGGTGGAGGAGAAGACATAATCAAGGGGCCGGGCCGAGAGTTTCTCCGTGGGAAACGTACGTTTGATTGAAGGGATTTCTTTGTGTTTTGAGGAAAATGTCAGTCCTGTAGTTGTGCGTATGGGGAATTGGTTGTTGCTAGCACTACTGGACCCACGCCTTACTTTTTGTCTTTACTCTCACTTATTCCTTCTTTATTATAAATAAACATTTTTTATTTATTTATTATTTTTTAGATAAGTAAGATCTTCTAAATATGAATGGTTTTCCTTAAATAAAATTTAATTTCCACAAAAATTAAGATTAGTTTTATGCTTGCCAATACTATATATGTTAAGTAATTATAAAATTAATAAAAAAAATTTCTCATGAGATACCATGGAAACTTTAAAATTTTAGTACTTTAGTATTTAGCTATTTTATGTTTTAACGTTACCATATTTGATTGTAACGATTACTAGTTTGGAAATAGACTTGTTTTATTAAAACTCTTTAAACTTATCTTGATATGACTATGAGAAATCGTGCAATACGAAAGAAAAATACGTAGATATTAATCAATCTTGTAAAACTTTTGAATACGTGTTAATTAATTCTCGATTAATCGCTAGTCTTCACCCTACTGATTAAATTTAGGCTAGTCAGTCAATTAATCAGTCAATAGTCAAATCAGTCAATACAACGAAAAACAGTAAAATAAAAAATTGGTTACCATTGCGCTACGCGACGGACATAATTCAAGTCCATCGTGATAGGCGAAGGACAGAGAAAATATTTGGACTATGGGCGATTGTCACACCCTCAAAATCCACTAACGGAGTTTTACCGTCAGAGGGTGTGAACTGGCAGGATCGGAATCATTAGTTATAATCAAACCAAAGAAAAACGTTTAAATGTAAGTAAGTGCGGAAGCGTAAAACCTTAATTCAAAAGTTGCGTCACGCAGGACGACTTAAAACCAAATGTAACTGTTAAAATTAAGTTTGCAGAATAAAGATGTTTTCAATTAATGCATGCTCCTAAACCGCGCGCCCGCCTCGGCTACCTGAGAATAACATACTAAAAGTGTCAACACAAGGTTGGTGAGTTCACAAGTTAAATAAGATAAATCGTTTAGCGTTTTGCGTAACCTCGTTACGGCGTTTCAGTGTTGCGTAACCCCGTTACGACGTTTAAGTGTTGCGTAACCCCGTTACGACGTTTAAGTGTTGCGTAACCCCGTTACGACGTTTAAGTGTTGCGTAACCCCGTTACGACGTTTAAGTGTTTTGCATTACCAGATAGTGTTATGTCAAATTATATATCGATAGGTAGCTAATCTATACAACAAGTATCGCTAAGTGGTTCGCGACCGAAGCTGACTGTTTATCAAGTGCCCGTCACCAGGTCAATCCAGACCATGGTAAGTGTTAGCCAAAATTACACCCACTCAACCTCCAGTTGAGCTTAACGTCGGGTGGGGTTTGTCAAACCCAGTAGTACTACTCAACAGTGACTCGCTATTCCAAATATTAACCGGTCCGATGTGTGGGACTTCAAATGTTACGTTTGCCGCGTAGCCTTTACAAGTGATATATAATTTATAACAAAATCTTAAATATGCGTTTATCTCAGAAAATGCGTTTATCGGAGTATGTTATCTCCCCAAGTGAAAAACGTTTGAAAACAGTTCAAAGAGCGGGGTAAGTGAAACTCACTGTTTGCGAAGAATATCCCGATCTAGATCACCAAGTGATGTGCGTCGTAGAAACTCTCTAGCGTTCTAAATAACAAAGAGATTTTCTAAGTATCGGTACGTTTAACGAGTCTCTAGACTCGGCACATAATACCTATGCACGTAACAGATTTCGTGTTTCGTTTGTGAATTGTGTGTGACTTAAACAAGTACAATTGTGATACGATACATGAGTGAGCAATTACTTTCGTGTCACGTACTAATAACATACTTTACTAGCAATTATCCCCGTAAGGGCATTTTGGTCAACAAACAAAATTAACTAACCATTATTCCCCATAAGGGCAATTTGGTCAATTCATGGCAATCAATTAGCAACTATTCCCCGCAAGGGTATTTTGGTCAAAACATAACAAATATATAAAAACTATCATATTTCATGCATTTTTACACAACTCAGCAGTTAGTTTCATTATGACAGAATTTCTACTTGAAAGATTGTACTATTTCACCGATCATAACGTCTCAATTAATTCACCAAAAATCACCACAGAAGCATACATATCTTAGGTTTCCAGAACATATTTTATCTTATTTTTATTCCACATATTTTTCTTATAATGACCAAAACATTACAGCAAACTCATATCAGTCAGATTCATGCGCAACAGAATGTTATTTGCAATTCCCGTTAAACGAAAAATCCAATAAATGCAAGACCACTTGGGTTTGGTTCCTAACTCAATGAGTCAACTTCCAGAAGTGGAACCAACCCAATTGGCCTCGTGGTTCATGAGATATAACATTTACAACTTAACCTAACAGCAGGTCTAACAGCTCAGCTTTGCACCACGTTTTTGTAAAATAATAAAAGTATACTTCTACTTGTCCAAAAATTACAAACTTATACTTCATGGAAACTAGACTCAACCTAGTTTACTGCAGTACCCACAATCTCAACCAATTTTCACGTTTACACTTCGTTACAGTCATTTAAACATCGTATACACATTCTGTCCAGAATCTGTTCACATCAAAACTCAACAATTTAACTATCTATGGACCATAAATCAATCATATAACATGCTAGACACTACCACCACTATCCATGCATGTCAATTACACCATGCATACAAGATTAGGGTTTGTGTTTTAACTCAAATCAAAGACAACAATGAATCATGCAACAACATCAATCTAGTTATCAATCCATTATCCAACTAACAACAATCATATCAATCATATACATGAACATAATCGGCCGATTAGGGTTTATACTTAACCCATTAAACATCAAAATTAAACAACAAAGAGGTAAGAGGTGATCAAGTATACCTTCCTAGCACCTAGTTCTTGGATTAATCACTTGATTTGATGTGTGTATGTGTGTTCTTGTGGATGGCAGCCGTGAGGGAGCAAGGAGGGAGAGAGGCCGATCGGGTGGGGGGTTAATAGGTTAGGGTTTTATGAATAGGTTATATTTATAATAATACAAGTTACACTCTAGTCCCTAATCTTTCAAGTGTTACATCTATAGCCTAAACTAGTTGGTTCTTGTTTCTTGTTTAACATTCCACATAACAATCAAGTAACACACATTTACCTAACACATAATTATCACATAATTAGTGTTTTGACGTTTGTCGTTTATTTATCAATCGTTCGCGTCAACTCGTTTGCGTTTCGGTGCAAATCCCGAAAGACTACACATGTAGTAAGTGTTAAGCGTCATTTAAACCCTAGTTTAAATGTAATGAAGTGTGCGTTATAGATTCAACGATCTTAAAGTTTGAATTGACGGAGTTGAGTTAACGGGGTTAACCTGAAATTGACGATTGTCACATCATTCCCATGTTAAAGAATTTTCGTCCCGAAAATTTGAGTCAAGTCGTGATGAGTGTCTGAAAAAAAAAAAGTAAGAAAAATTTTCAGTTTGTCATATCATCCCCTAGTAGAAAGAAATTTCGTCCCGAAATTTAATTCATACCTCCGGTGATGTTTGACGGTTTGCCGGGTTTCGCGGTTTGCGGTGTTTGGTTAGCCCTTCAAAAAGGTGAGGATACTTTTTCATCATGTGATCCTCGCGTTCCCACGTGAACTCCGGTCCACGTCTCGAGTTCCAACGAACCTTAACGATTGGAATTTTGCTGTGCTTGAGCGTTTTGGTTTCCCAATCCAAAACCTCGACTGGTTCCTCAATGAAACGTAACTGTTCATCAACTTGTAGTTCCTCCAAAGGGACTACTTGGGTTTCATCAGATAGGCATTTCTTCAAATTTGATACGTGGAATACACCATGTACGCCACTGAGTTCTGTTGGTAGGTCCAGTCGGTACGCCACCGGACCAATGCGCTCAGTTATCCGGTACGGACCAACATATCGTGGGTTGAGTTTGTTTCGCTTCCCAAAGCGAACCACACCTTTCCAAGGTGAGACTTTGAGTAACGCCCGATCGTTCACTTGAAATTCGAGAGGTTTTCGGCGCTTGTCGGCGTAACTCTTTTGGCGATCTCGTGCTGCTGCCATGCGATTTCGGATTTGAACAATCTTTTCCGAGGTTTCGAGTACCAGTTCCGGACCAGTGATTTGGCTGTCACCCACCTCTGCCCAGCAGAGTGGTGATCAACACTTTCGTCCGTACAGCGCTTCAAACGGCGCTGCCTTAATACTTGCGTGGTAGCTGTTATTATACGAAAACTCTACCAAGGGTAAGTGGGGTTCCCAACTTTTTCCGAAATCTAAAACGCATGCACGCAACATATCCTCCAGGGTCTGAATAGTCCGTTCACTTTGCCCATCCGTCTGAGGATGGTATGCTGTACTCATATCGAGACGGGTGCCCAGTGCGCTTTGCAGCGACTTCCAAAAGTGCGAGGTGAAACGAGAATCTCGATCGGAAATGATCGAGACAGGCACTCCGTGTCTAGACACCACTTCTTTCATGTATACGCGAGTCAGTCTTTCCATTTTGTCCGTTTCCTTAATTGCTAGGAAGTGTGCCGATTTAGTCAACCGGTCAACGATCACCCAGATGGTATCGCATCCCGTCGGCGACTTAGGCAAACCCGTAATAAAATCCATTGAGATGTGTTCCCATTTCCACATTGGGAGTTCCGGTTATTGCAGAAGACCAGATGGTTTCTGGTATTCTATCTTGACTCTGGCACAAGTCAAACATTTGCTCACGTAGGTGGCAATGTCGGCTTTCATGTTCGGCCACCAGTAAAGTGCCTTTAAATCATGATACATTTTATCTGAGCCAGGGTGGATAGAATATCGGGACTTGTGAGCTTCGTCCATCACTAGAGTTCTCAACTCTCCGTATCGTGGAACCCAAATCCGGTTCTCAAAATATCGGACCCCGTCCGATCTGGTTTCAAGTTGCTTGTTCATGCCCCGCATGAGTTCCGACGGAAGATTATCATCTTTCAAAGCTTCCAGTTGCGCATCGCGAATCTGATCGGGTAAGCTGGCATGAATCGTGAGTTGCAATGCTCTCACCCGTCTGGGTTTATCCGTTTCTTTTCTGCTGAGGGCGTCGGCCACCACATTGGCCTTGCCAGGGTGGTACTTGATGGCACAATCATAATCTTTAAGCAGCTCGACCCAACGACGCTGTCGCATGTTCAGCTCCTTCTGATCGTAGATATGTTGGAGACTCTTGTGGTCGGTGTAAATGGTAAACTTGGTACCGTACAAGTAATGCCTCCATATCTTAAGAGCAAACACCACAGCTCCGAGTTCCAAATCGTGGGTCGTGTAGTTCTTCTCGTGAACCCGTAGTTGTCGAGAGGCGTAGGCTATAACCTTCTCGAGTTGCATCAACACACAACCGAGACCTTGTATAGATGCGTCACAGTGTACCTCAAAATTTTCCGTTCCCTCGGGGAGGGCTAAAATAGGGGCGCTACAAAGCTTGGTTTTCAACAGTTGAAAAGCGGATTCTTGCGCGTCACCCCAGTTGTACTTAGTGCCCTTGTGAGTCAAAGCGGTGAGGGGTTGAGCAATCTTTGAAAATCCCTCGATGAAACGCCGGTAGTAGCCGGCCAGTCCTAGGAATTGTCGCACCTCAGTCGGAGTCTTAGGTGCTTCCCAGTTTTTGATGGCCTCTACCTTACCGGGATCGACATGGATACTATTCTCGTTGATCACATGTCCTAAAAAGTGAACCTCGCGAAGCCAAAATTCACATTTCGAGAGTTTAGCATACAGTTGTTCCTTCTTCAGTAGTTCCAGAATTATCCTTAAGTGCTCTTCGTGGTCAGTCTCGTTCTTGGAGTAGACGAGAATATCATCAATGAAAACAATCACAAACTTGTCGAGGTACGCCTTGCATACTCGATTCATGAGATCCATAAATACGGCTGGTGCGTTGGTTAGGCCAAAAGGCATAACCGAAAACTCGTAGTGACCATACCGTGTTCTGAAAGCCGTCTTTGAAATATCTTCTTCGCGCACTCTCAGCTGGTGGTAACCAGATCGTAGATCGATCTTCGAGTAGTAACTCGATCCCTGAAGCTGGTCAAACAAATCATCAATTCGGGGTAAAGGATAACGGTTCTTGACCGTCACCTTGTTCAACTCCCGGTAGTCGATGCACATTCGGAAAGTCCCGTCTTTCTTTCGGACAAACAAGACAGGGGCTCCCCATGGCGATGAGCTAGGTCGGATAAAACCTTTATCCAACAAATCTTGCAATTGAGTGGACAACTCCTGAAGTTCCGCCGGTGCGAGCCGATACGGGGCTCGTGCTATGGGTGCTGCACCGGGTGTCAACTCGATTTGAAATTCGACTTGACGAATAGGAGGGAGTCCGGGCAAATCCTCCGGGAAAACTTCCGGAAAGTCTCGCACAACCGGTATGTCTTCAATTCGTTTCTCCTCCGCGGGTTTCTCAACAATCTGCGCCAAAATTGCCGGATGACCCTTTCGTAGATACTTCTGTGCCTTCAAAAGGGTAATGACGCTGGTGGTCATGCCGCTTCTCTCGCCTCGGACCGAAATGATCTCGCCGGAAGGGGTGGTAATATGGACTATCTTATCATGGCATATAATCTCCGCTCGGTTCTCGGATAACCAGTCCATGCCGACAACGACATCGAAACTACTAAGCGTAAAAGGAATAAGGTCGATGTCAAAGACATGACCTGACAGTTTCAACTTACATCCCGCAAGTATATGAGTTGTTATTACAGTTTTACCGTTAGCTAATTCAACAGGAAACTTAGCGTCTAACGGGGTTGGAGTAAGGTCTAAAAGTTGGCTAAAAGCTTTTGACACAAAACTCCTATCAGCTCCAGTGTCAAACAAAATAGAAGCAAAACAATCGTTTACAGGAAACTTACCAGACACCACATGCGGATCATTGCGGGCTTGACCCGATCCAATCACAAACGCTCTTCCTTTGCCATTTCCTCCACCATTACTGCCACTTCCATTACCCCCATTATTGTCATTCTGTTTCAGCTTGGGGCAATCCTTCTGGAAATGACCTTCCTGTCCACATTCAAAACATCCCTTAGTCGTCATCGGTGGCTTAGGAGCACCCTTCGCCGCAAGGTCAACTCTACATTCCTTCGCTTGGTGACCTATCTTTCCGCATCTTTGACACTTGACACGGTCACACTGACCAACATGATGAAAGTTGCACCTGTTGCACTTTGGATATTTCCCAGCATATCCGCTCGAAACCTGCCCGCTACCGTTGTTGTTGTTGTTGTGATTCTGAGTGTTGAAACTCCGAGTAAATTCGGGCTTACGGTAGTGGTGTTGCGGTGGGAGGTTTGAGGATGAAGATTTGGTGTTGTCAAACTTTCTCTTCCCGCTGTTCGGGTTGCTGTTGTTGTTACTGTTGCTGACGTGGTCATTACTCGGGTTGTCACGGGCTTTAACAGTCGAACCCCTCGGTGGTAACGCACCCTGGGTCACAGCCTGATCCGTCAGTTTGTGAGCCAAACAGATCGCTTGCTGGATCGTGGCTGGTCTGGAAGACGTCACCATACCCTGAATCTGTGGTGCTAACCCATCAATGTACATCTCTATCCTCTTGCTCGGCGGATCCACCATCCGCGGACACATCACAGCCAACTCGTGCGAACGAGTAGTGTAGGCTTCAATCTCCGAACCCACCATCTTCAACGACCAAAACTCCGATTCTAACTTCGAAATTTCCTCCAGGGATCTTCCTCGGGATCCTCCTCAGGCTCCTCTTCGGGATCTTCTTCAGGTTCTACTTCAGGCTCTGCCTCGGGCTCGGCCTCAGGCTCTGCCTCAGGTTCTGCTGCGTTCTGAGCAAGTTGCATTTGTAGGTCATCGCAACGCTCGAGTGCTATTTCGGTTCGGGTCCTTGCTTCTTGGAGTTGCTCTTGCAAGTCTTTCATCTCGGCTTGCATATTCATCATAACCTTCGTTTGTTGCTCACTAGTCTCTTGCATTTCTTTCATTGCCGTTGCCATGCGGGCAATCTCCTCCTGAGTCTCGGTTCCGTCTTTAAACAGTCTGGAAACATTTTCTCTCGTGTAGCGCATGTAACCCACATCACGCTCCAAACAAGAACGACAGCTGCGAGAACTCGCTCCACAGGTTCGGTTATGGGTGGTAGAGTGTTAGGGTAAGCAGGGTGGTTCAGGTGAGGCAATGGGGGAACTTGTTCACGGTAGACCATACGTCTGATCATGTTGGGGTACCAATCCCAGCTAACGTCGTTTTCATACAGGCCTCCGGATAGGCGGTACCTCTTCGGTGCAGGAGCTTCGAGTTCCGGGACTACACGGGGTGGCGAGGCAGTAGGTAACTGCGGTTCCTTCCCGTGAGCATGCGTCATCGAATCGGATGACGATGAGAGTGGCGTCGACATTCCTACAGGTAAGCCGTGTATGCGCGCGTATGAGTGAAAGAGATAAGGAGATAAGATTACCAGACTACACAAACCTATGCAGTGCGTATCATTATAACTAATGGGTCGTCGCGGTTATAGTCTAGTATGCATGCAGCTTCTAGTTCGCTATAACCAATGGCTCTGATACCAATCTGTCACACCCTCAAAATCCACTAACGGAGTTTTACCGTCAGAGGGTGTGAACTGGCAGGATCGGAATCATTAGTTATAATCAAACCAAAGAAAAACGTTTAAATGTAAGTAAGTGCGGAAGCGTAAAACCTTAATTCAAAAGTTGCGTCACGCAGGACGACTTAAAACCAAATGTAACTGTTAAAATTAAGTTTGCAGAATAAAGATGTTTTCAATTAATGCATGCTCCTAAACCGCGCGCCCGCCTCGGCTACCTGAGAATAACATACTAAAAGTGTCAACACAAGGTTGGTGAGTTCACAAGTTAAATAAGATAAATCGTTTAGCGTTTTGCGTAACCTCGTTACGGCGTTTCAGTGTTGCGTAACCCCGTTACGACGTTTAAGTGTTGCGTAACCCCGTTACGACGTTTAAGTGTTGCGTAACCCCGTTACGACGTTTAAGTGTTGCGTAACCCCGTTACGACGTTTAAGTGTTTTGCATTACCAGATAGTGTTATGTCAAATTATATATCGATAGGTAGCTAATCTATACAACAAGTATCGCTAAGTGGTTCGCGACCGAAGCTGACTGTTTATCAAGTGCCCGTCACCAGGTCAATCCAGACCATGGTAAGTGTTAGCCAAAATTACACCCACTCAACCTCCAGTTGAGCTTAACGTCGGGTGGGGTTTGTCAAACCCAGTAGTACTACTCAACAGTGACTCGCTATTCCAAATATTAACCGGTCCGATGTGTGGGACTTCAAATGTTACGTTTGCCGCGTAGCCTTTACAAGTGATATATAATTTATAACAAAATCTTAAATATGCGTTTATCTCAGAAAATGCGTTTATCGGAGTATGTTATCTCCCCAAGTGAAAAACGTTTGAAAACAGTTCAAAGAGCGGGGTAAGTGAAACTCACTGTTTGCGAAGAATATCCCGATCTAGATCACCAAGTGATGTGCGTCGTAGAAACTCTCTAGCGTTCTAAATAACAAAGAGATTTTCTAAGTATCGGTACGTTTAACGAGTCTCTAGACTCGGCACATAATACCTATGCACGTAACAGATTTCGTGTTTCGTTTGTGAATTGTGTGTGACTTAAACAAGTACAATTGTGATACGATACATGAGTGAGCAATTACTTTCGTGTCACGTACTAATAACATACTTTACTAGCAATTATCCCCGTAAGGGCATTTTGGTCAACAAACAAAATTAACTAACCATTATTCCCCATAAGGGCAATTTGGTCAATTCATGGCAATCAATTAGCAACTATTCCCCGCAAGGGTATTTTGGTCAAAACATAACAAATATATAAAAACTATCATATTTCATGCATTTTTACACAACTCAGCAGTTAGTTTCATTATGACAGAATTTCTACTTGAAAGATTGTACTATTTCACCGATCATAACGTCTCAATTAATTCACCAAAAATCACCACAGAAGCATACATATCTTAGGTTTCCAGAACATATTTTATCTTATTTTTATTCCACATATTTTTCTTATAATGACCAAAACATTACAGCAAACTCATATCAGTCAGATTCATGCGCAACAGAATGTTATTTGCAATTCCCGTTAAACGAAAAATCCAATAAATGCAAGACCACTTGGGTTTGGTTCCTAACTCAATGAGTCAACTTCCAGAAGTGGAACCAACCCAATTGGCCTCGTGGTTCATGAGATATAACATTTACAACTTAACCTAACAGCAGGTCTAACAGCTCAGCTTTGCACCACGTTTTTGTAAAATAATAAAAGTATACTTCTACTTGTCCAAAAATTACAAACTTATACTTCATGGAAACTAGACTCAACCTAGTTTACTGCAGTACCCACAATCTCAACCAATTTTCACGTTTACACTTCGTTACAGTCATTTAAACATCGTATACACATTCTGTCCAGAATCTGTTCACATCAAAACTCAACAATTTAACTATCTATGGACCATAAATCAATCATATAACATGCTAGACACTACCACCACTATCCATGCATGTCAATTACACCATGCATACAAGATTAGGGTTTGTGTTTTAACTCAAATCAAAGACAACAATGAATCATGCAACAACATCAATCTAGTTATCAATCCATTATCCAACTAACAACAATCATATCAATCATATACATGAACATAATCGGCCGATTAGGGTTTATACTTAACCCATTAAACATCAAAATTAAACAACAAAGAGGTAAGAGGTGATCAAGTATACCTTCCTAGCACCTAGTTCTTGGATTAATCACTTGATTTGATGTGTGTATGTGTGTTCTTGTGGATGGCAGCCGTGAGGGAGCAAGGAGGGAGAGAGGCCGATCGGGTGGGGGGTTAATAGGTTAGGGTTTTATGAATAGGTTATATTTATAATAATACAAGTTACACTCTAGTCCCTAATCTTTCAAGTGTTACATCTATAGCCTAAACTAGTTGGTTCTTGTTTCTTGTTTAACATTCCACATAACAATCAAGTAACACACATTTACCTAACACATAATTATCACATAATTAGTGTTTTGACGTTTGTCGTTTATTTATCAATCGTTCGCGTCAACTCGTTTGCGTTTCGGTGCAAATCCCGAAAGACTACACATGTAGTAAGTGTTAAGCGTCATTTAAACCCTAGTTTAAATGTAATGAAGTGTGCGTTATAGATTCAACGATCTTAAAGTTTGAATTGACGGAGTTGAGTTAACGGGGTTAACCTGAAATTGACGATTGTCACAGCGATGGCGCGCTATGTGATGACCTTATCTCTTTGACCATTGCGATACGCGATGACCACGCTACGTAATCGCGGACACGTGTCGAACCAAATTTGAAATGTGGCGAATCATCAAGCAGAGCTACAAAGTCATCGCTCTACGTGACGGCTTGTTATTCAACCCGTCGCGACACGTGACAAATCCCAAAATCTGCCGATAAAGGAAGAGCCGGGCATTTCAACCGTCATCCCAAAACACCCTAAATACACACAGTTAACCTCGGTAAGCATGCCAAGGAGTCTCGAGCCCCAAAATTTCGACAGTTTGTTTCGAATACATGACGTAGAGTAAAAGTGCAGCTTGATCAACCTTAGGCATTAAACTCCATGTACCTTTGTTAAGGTAAGGGTCTTGCTTAAGTTTTTTATTATATGACTTAGACCCTAGTTATAGATATAGGCTAAACCTTGAACAATTTTAAAGTATACATAGCATTTCATAACAAATGTTATAACCAAAATGATGTTTCTTCATGACTAAGAAACATAAAGTTTTACATGCAAAAGTTATAGTTATATTGACATTTATTCTTAAAGGATAAACATAACGATATTTATAATATACGTTTCTTCGTGAAAAGGAAACGTAACAAATAACGGGTAAATAAACAGGATGACTACATTTCTAAATGAGTTTCTCAAGCAAACACTTTATCAAGGTTTAAAGCTATGCAAAATTAAACTAAAGGATTAAAACTAGATCATTTGATCTATAGATATTTATACAAGCTATTCACGTAACTACATGTTTAAGGAAACAGGCACAAAACATCGATCATCTAGACACACTGATCATAACAACGATGAATACGTCTAATCTCTTTACAAGCGAGAATACGCTCAAACTATATAAAAGTGTAATTTATACAAAAGTTTGCATGGGATTACAGATCCCGAAAACTTTGATATCTGTTAACGTTCGGGTTAGTTATACGTGTGTCAGGATCCATAGATATATAGGCAGAGGGTAGGCATACCCCGCCACGCTTAGCATCATGTCCCCGACTCATTGAGTCAGTCTATAGGGCTGCGTGGGCTTGACTACGTACATATAATTAGTACGTGGGTCTACAAAGCTGGTGATTGTTTCGTTATGAACTAAAGGTTTACATAAAATGTTTTAGTGTCAATGTGTTCACTAGCATGTGTTGATGACGTATTTTATAAATTGTTTTACATGTAATGAAAATCTGATGGTTGGAGATGGTGGATATAGCCATTAGAAGATATGATGGCTCATGTGAAAATTTTAATATTGTAAAAAGATTTAGATTAATGTTTTCAAAGGTAAACGCTTTTGTATTATCTACGTGTGTTTAAAACCCAATTTTTTTAATATTTTATTAAATTAAAGACTTCCGCTACACATACACTATGATGTATTTACAAAACATATATTAATGTTAGTCACACGACTAGGCTCACAAAACCAGGTGTGACATGTTACTATCACCAAGACGTCCCTTTGGGACAAATTGAAGTTTTATTCTTTATGATTATATTTTTGTTGAAAGTGGAACTAATTTGTACATTTGAACTGGTTTCTTTTAGAGTTAGCTAATCCAACAGAACTGGATACGAGGCTTAGATAGCATAAAAGTACATGTCACGTTAAAAAGGGATTAATGTCATCTTATTTATAAAACTAGGATAGTACCCGTGTTACACACGGGTTGAAAATAGATAAATAACAAAATCAATATAGACAACAATAAATTTTCATAAATAGATAACCATGTATTAACATTAAGATGGCCTAAACAAAATATTAGAGAGTAACATTGTTTACATAAAAAGTTAATAGCTATGCAAACTTGTCTATATTAGTAAAGTCATGAAAATATTTAAACAACATTATCCTAGTATGAACTTCAAAATTTTCTGTCTAATCGAGTCCCCGATTAGTTTTTAAACTGTATTATCTAATTTCAACCAGTATTTAACATACCAACCTGATTAAGTATTAAACTAAAAATGTTAATGTATGTCATAATGAGTTTACGTTAACATTAATATCTAGAAGATTATGTAAAACTAAAAACAAAATATGTGAATGTAATTATTACCATAAAAATATAGGCAATCATAAAATTTCACAAGAAAACATTTAGAAAATCATAACTTTAACTGCAATCTTTAGAATTCAGATGCTTTAAAAAAATGCAACAAACTGGTCATCAAAATAATAATATTTTTTCACTGCCATATTAAACAAACATACATAATAAACATAACTTAGTAACCAAACTATTAATTATTCAGATTGTCTTAATACAAGCTTAATACTAAAACAAACTAAATATACACATAAAAAGGAGGGACCAAAAGATGATCTAAACATGTCGGAGTAAAATTTACAAACCATCAACTTCTTCAAAATTTCACCAAAAAAGCAAATTACATTCACAACCTGACAAACAAAATAAACGATTATGGAAGTTTATTGTACGTTTTTAAAAGTTTCTAGTTATGAACTAAACTAATAACTTAAACATAAAACACAAAGTAAACAATGAAAGTAAAAAATTTAGAGTAATCAACTACATAACTAAGTTATTGAATAAGTGTTACCTTAAATTTAATCTTCAGGTTCCAAAGAGTTTGTAAGATCATCAAAATTTGACTCATAGTTCTCACACTCTAACAACCATTTTACCTTCTCACTAACTTCATTTTCCAAATCCAAATGTGCCATTTCTTTTCTAACATTAGCAAGCTTCAAGTGATTCAAATCTCATTAGATTCTAATATTGATTTACGATAGTACCCGTGTTACACACGGTGGAACATATTTAAAACGTAATATATATATAACATTGTATAAATTTAATGGAATGCAAATGTTGTACTTATAAAGAAATCATACTTTACATGAATTATAAGACATCATAACTTATTTAAATCAAATACAAAAATATACAAAGACTAACAAAGATAAGTGAAAAGTTAAAATATTTTATAACTTATACTATCAGTACAATAATAAGCAAACAAAAGAAATTAGTCTCCAAATCAATGAAACAATTCTACAATGTTGATTCAACAAAATTTCTATCTCAATATTGTTTCAAAAGATAAACTCTATCTAAGACATTTATTACACATCAATAACTGTAATATTTATTACTCTAAGATAATACTCATGTTTATTTACACATCAATTTTAACATTTATTACACATCAATGTTAAAAGATAAACAATATATAAGACATTTCTTTTTATAAGTATATTATAGAATTATGTTATAAAACAAACTATTATGACAATCAAAAACCTAAATTTAGTCTTTCATAAAACTATATTTAATTTATCTTTAAAATTAAGTCTTAATCAGTATTCAATAACATGTTAATTTTCATTCAAGTGTGTTTGACATATAGTTGATTCCTAATATATATCATAGAGGTATTAGCCAAAGCTTTCTCATCCATTTTTTATAACTCTTTTGTGGATAAATTATGTTAAATAATCATTGAATACATATAATAATAAATAACATATTGGAGAAAACAAAATTTAACATTAGGTTGGCCTAACCAAAACATTAAAGAGTAAGAGTGTCTACATAAAAAGTTAATAGTTACACAGACTTGTCTATATTAGCAAAGTCATGAAAATGATTAAATCGTATTATCCCAGCATGAGCTCCAAAAATTTCCATCCAAAAACAAAAGCATTTTGCTTTAGAACCTGAAAAACAAAGCAAACCATGCAATCTAATTAAGTATGAAACGAAAATGTTAATGTATGTCATAATGAGTTTATGTTAACATTAATATCTAGATGATTATGTAAAACTAAAAACAAAATATGTAAATGTAACAATTACCATATAAATATAGACAATTATAAAATTTCATAAGAAAACATTTTATAAAAACATAAAATTTAACATAACTTTATAACACAATCATAAAAATTCAGGTGTTTTTTTAATAAAAAAAAATGCAACAAAGTGATCAACAAAATCATAACATTTTTTCACTATCATATTAAACAAACACACATATTAAACATAAGTTAGGATAGTACCCGTGTTACACACAGTGGAACATATTTAAAAACATAAGATATATGTAACATCATATAAATTTAATGAAATGCAAATGTTGTTCTTATTAATATATGATAATTTTACAAGAATTATAAGATATCATAATTTTTCAATATTCATTCCTTAATTAAAAATAATATTTTTAATAAGCATTACTAAATATTTAAAGTTATTATGATTTTATTGTCACATTCAACTAAATCTATTAATATATTTATTTATAAATGTCAAAAATAATATATATATATATATATATAACTGAATATCAAATTCTGATTCTCACCATTTATATGAAATTTAGAAAAATATGTTATACATTTTGACTTTAAGCATTGCTCAAAAACCGAATTTGAATAAATATACTAATTAATTCTACTAATATGTTAATTTAAAAAAATACAAAAATGAAAATCAAATTAATTTGAAAACTTCAAAAACTTATGAAAAGATTTTGAAATTGGTTTAAAATTATTGAAAGTATTAAAACCTTAAAACTTTGTTGAAATATTGGTCAAATTTTGAATTTAAAATAGGTTAAAATATGTTATATATATTAAGCATAAATTAAGGATATTTTAATAACGGAAATATATAAATGTACATTTTCTTTTTAAATTTTTTATAATTAAACTTTGAAGTTACATATATTAAATTAAAGGTTATGGCTGAATTTTATGAATAATAAAAAAATATCAAAACAATAAATAATATAGAGATAATTACAAAGGTTAATGACATATCACAAAAATTAAAATCAAATCAGTTCTAGTTTACTGATTAATACTACTAATTTAGAAATAGTTATGGAAATTAAATTCAAATTGGTTAATTTGAAAAAAATTAAAATAGAGATAATTTCTTTTACTAAATAATATAGAGATAATTACAAAAGTTAATGGCAATCCTCATTACATTTGGTGATATTTTGTCCTTTAAATCATTTTAAGAAGTTGTGAATTTCTGACCGAATTATTTAGAAAACTTTTTTCCTTATGGGAATAATATGAATAAATTTTGAGAACATTCCATGTTTACAAATAGTTATTTTACGAAAAAAATATATAAAAACAATAACATAAGAACTTGTAAAATACATACTTAATTTTTCCTTATGGGAATAAATAATTGTTATTATTGATATCTAGATTAGAGCCCGTGTTACACACGTTTGAAAATATAAAAACAATAACATAAGAACTTGCAAAATATATAGAACTTGCAAAATATATACTTAATTTTTTCAAACACGGATCATAGTTCAATATGGTTCCAAATGATAGTATTTGAACTAACAATATATTTCAGAACCGGGTAATATTTTAAACGAAAGTACGAAATAATTCGTAGTAGTTATAGAGATTATAATATTGGATTTAAAATTGACATAGATTGGAAGATAATTTTGAATTTCGATTTGTTAATCTAAAGTCTATAACTTATTTTTGTAAAATTCATATAAAGGTTGAAAATTATAGTCAAATAATTACTCCATCATTATTATAAAATAAAGTCTAAATCGTATACCAAATATGTATACAATTACCAGAAAGTTAATTTGAAATTGAATTTGAATTGGGGGAAATAAATTGAAATTACTTATTATAAATATTGTAAATTATAAACCTATCTCTTACATTTGACAACTATTGTAAATTATTGTAAAAATAATAACAATTTGTTAGAATATAATATTAGAATATATATATATATATATATATATATATATATAGAATATAATTCTATAAGATAAATATAAATAATAACGAACTTGTAAAGTATAATTTTAATAATGCCTAAATTAAACACAATGTGAATGAGATATTTTTGTAATTTATGTAAATACGGTCCCTAACACTATAGTAAAAATTTAAATGTATATTGTATACGGTCCTTAACTTATTAACCTTTATAAACACAATTAGATTAAGTTGTTTAAGTGTAACAATATAGTCAAAATTAAAATGTATATAAAATAATATATTTTAGTCAAATCATTATTATTAATATGGACCATAATTATAAATTAATGGTTAATCATATACCAAAAATGTTTAGAATTACCAAATGTAAAGCATTGAATTTAGTATAAATTAGCTACTTATGTTAGTCATACATACATAGAAACAATTATGTTTGACAAACAATTATTATCGAGAATAAATAGAAATTCAAATTTAAATAATGTACCGAAAATGTAGAGCAATACCATAGAGAAATTCGAGACCTTCATTTACTTAATTATGTAAATTAGTAAACTTATTATTATCTACCGATTATAGACCATTAATTTTAGAGAACTTATTATTATGTAAATTATGAATAATTAATTTCAAATTAATTTTTTATGATATACCAAAACTATATACTATTACGTTAAACAAAAATAAAGAATTGAAGTTATGAGTTGTTTTAACATTTAGAACGAATTTTGAATTTGTAATAGTATGAACGGTAACTTGTAAATCGGAAACAAGTTGATATATATTCCATGTAAATGATGGTCAAACCATTATTATGGACATTAATTAGAAATTCAAATTTATGGCAACTTATTATTATGTAAATTATGTATAATTAAAGTATATAAATGATGGGATAATTATTATGTGATAATTAAAGTATTAAAGTATATAAATTACAATAAGGAAAGTTATTTAAACAATAATGGAAAGTTAAATTATGGGATAATTATGATGTTAATTGGGTTATTTAAACAATTAAGGAAAGTCAAACTAAATAATTTGTATTAATGGGATATTAAATATGTATATTATTAACATACGCCGAAAAAAAATACATCTCGGATATACATGAACAAATTAATGAGAATGAATATACATGACTATTCAAAAAATAAATATATATCGATATAAAAAAATACATCTTACAAAGTCGTCATCAATACTTGAAATTAGATTTTTTTGTTTTTTTTTCAAAGCAATGATATATTAAAAGGGCAAGTAACCTCCAGTTAGAAGCTGGAGGACTGCCAAAAGAACAACAAAATGGAACAAAACAACAAACAAGAAAAATTCAAATCATTAAACTAGAAAGAGGAGACTCTATCCAAACTCTCCAATCTATATCTTTGTGCATCGAGCGAGACTTAATCCAACCAAACAAGTTAGTTTTAATCTCCTCCAAAACTATGGCCGAGGATATAGTCGTGTTTTTGAAAATCTTCGCATTCCTTTGCTTCCAAATGTACCAAATCGTTGAATAAATAATCGCCAAAAGAATCCTCTTCTCGGAAAAAGAAGACGGATGTGAACCAACCTCGAGCAAGTGATCAAACGAATCAAGACCAGTGAGGTCCCAACCACACCACATAGAGACTTCCCTCCACACCTGTTTCGCCCGAACACAATCGAAAAGAACATGGATTGACGATTCATGTGATAACGAAAACCTGAAGCAACCCGGAGAAATCGAAGACAAACCTCTAGCGATTAGATTAACCGCCACCGGAATTCTGTTTAGTAAAACTCTCCAAATGAAACAGTTTATTTTGATCAGAATCCAACCTTCCCAAGTAATCGGAGTAACCAGGTCGATCCCATAAACATTTGCAGCTATAACTCGCCTCAAGGCTTGAACCGAGAACTTCTCCGAAGCATCGCCATCCCATCTCCAAGTGTCATCCTTACCAAAATGAAACAAGTATAATGACACCATTTCTGTTAAGTCTTCAATATCCAAACGAGCTTCAGCCGGAAAAGAAGAAGTAGACGAAGCCCATTCTAATTGAATTGCCCCTGACCCAAACACCTTAACCCTATCACACACAAGACAATTTTTTTTCACTTCACGCTTAAACAAAACAGGGAACAAATCTTTAAGCGTGAATCTACCCAACCAAACATCTAAGCAAAATCTAGTTTTGTTACCAACACCCACCTGTCTTATAAACAACCCAGCCAAGTCTATACCCAAAGAAGCGAAGCTTTTACCAATTTTAAAGATCTTCTGCCAAGCACCACAAATCGAGTTCCTAGTCATCTTACCATCCACATTTCGAGTAGACGCGTGAATCACGTTAATACCTTTAACCCACAATGAATCACTTTCAACGCGCCATCTCCACCACCATTTAGCGAGTAAAGCTAAGTTCATCAATTTTAGACAACCGACACCTAGACCCCCATAACTCTTAGGCTTGACCACTGTCTCCCACGCCACCCAATTTATTTTCTTTTTATCCGACGTACCACCCCACAAAAAGTTCCTCCTAAATTTTTCAAGCTCATCAACCACTTTTAAAGGAGCTTGAAACATATAAAAAAAGTAAAGAGGCAAGCTACTTAGAACAGATTTGACTAAGGTAAGTCTCCCCCCAAATGACAAAGTGCTAGCATTCCACCCGTTTAGTCTTTTCTTCACCTGATCAATCACCGGAGACCAATGTTTTGATAATCCCATATTTGCTCCCACCGGCACACCGAGGAAGTTCACCGGGAGAGAACCCGCATCACAATGAATGATGGAAGCCATAGAAGCGATTTCCGAATCCGGGACCTGGACACCAAACACTTTGCTTTTAGAGAAATTAACCTTAAGCCCAGATGCGAGATGAAAGCATCTTAATAACCTAGCCAATTTCACCATACTAGTCGTATTCCAATCTCCAATAAACATCACGTCATCCGCATACATAACGTGTGAAATGACTGGGCCATTATTAGGTAAACGAATCCCGCTGAACAAATTGTTATCGATGGCCGATTTCATAATTACGTTTAGACCCTCCATTGCGATTATGAAAAGAAATGGAGCTAATGGATCTCCTTGTTTGACACCTCTTTTATAGTCAAATTCCATAGTAGGTGACCCATTAACTAGAACCGAAGCCCGACCCGAATGAGTGGACAATAACCTGAAATAATAAAATCGAATATTAATATTGATTTTATGGATTTTTGAATTATAATTAATAACCGGAAATTTAAAAGGTGTTACCGGAAAAACGATATTATGAGAATGATCATGGAATGTCGGATTTTTTTGTAGAATTTAAGAGAAATGAGAATCTATTAGTCTTACATGAAATTATAAAGTAGAATATTAATGTTGATATTATGGAACATTTGATTTTTAATTTGTAACTGGAAAAATTGAATGTCTTACCAGAAAATAACAAATATCGTTTTTAACCATGAAATCTCCGATTTTGATTAACCTACAACATAGATTAACAGCACGTCAAACAAAAGAACACGAAAAATAAAAAAATACAAACAAATATAAAACAATCATTGTTATAATTATAACACATAATCGGAAAAATTACCGGTAATACTTACCGGAAAAACTTAAACACGTCCAAATATTATAGATATCGCCGTTCTTTATTTACAACCTAAACTAATTTTAATAAAATCAGATAACAGTGAAAAGAAACATAAAAAAATTAGAGGAAATAATAACCGGAAGAAAATATAATATTGCCGGAAATACATATATAAACAATCGGAATCGGAAGTTTAATATATAATAAAAATTTACTGGAAAATGATTAATAAAAATATAGATTTGGATTGGCCGGAATATGGGAGAGGATGAAAGAAGATCCGGCTATTAGAGAAAGAGAGAAAAATATGATTAGTGTAAAAAATTAAGAAATGTTATGGTTTAAATATAGGTTAGTGGATGAGTTGGCATTAGTATGAAAGACAATGATAACATAACATTAAGGTGACATTAATGTGAAAGGGCTAGAATGTTGACAAGTAAAAAGCTCATTTTAATAGTATGTGTAAACTGTATGAGTCATAACATTCTTATGTCCTCCTTGTATTCCTACTCTTTTCAATACCTAATTTCCAAAACCCACTAACTTTAATAGTTCATTTCTTTCTAAATATCTCGTTTATTACTATAAACAACCTAAAACTTTATTTTATTTTTTTACCTCGTTGTTTTAATTATTTACAAATGTTTCTAAAATATCTATAAGTAATGCATTTTAAAGAAATAAAACACCTTTAAAAAAAAATCTTTTTATACAAGTAAGAAAACAATTTTGATACATTTAAAATATTGTTTAAAAAAAAAAGACAGTGCGTAAATTATTTGATAATTAATCTTATTTTTTAAATTTATTGATTTGGTGGATTTGAAACAGGAGTGGAGGTAAAAAAGAAAAAAATTAAGAATGGAAAAGAGAAAAAGAATTAATATGACACTTGAGCAAGTATAGTCGTTCGTGTAGACGATAGATACGGTAAAAATTTAGTGAAAAAAGCATTAGAGTTTTCAAATTATAATTTTAGATCTAACTACGAGATGAGTTCAAAAGGGATCCTAGAATTTTAACTTCAGTTAAAAAGACTTTACGTATAGACGACAGGTAGAGTAGAAGTTCAATGAGAAAAGCTTTAAATTTTCATCTTCTTTTATATAAATACATATTAAAATGCTATGCAAATTGTTGACTACGTCACTAAGAGATCGAGTTCAATGTAAGAGACCCTAGAGTTTTCACTTCTTTGATTGGGTTAAAAGACTAACAAAAAAAAATAAATAATTATATGATTCAAGCAATAATAATGTATCCGTGTGGTTTATTTGGAAGGCAATCGATGGAAAAATTTCATAAGATATATATATATATATATATATATATATTAAAAAAATTGAGTTTTATTAAACAAACTTTATTGTTTCCATATATAATAATCACTTCTATGATTTTCTTACCAATTAAATAATTTAAAAATTAATTAAATTAATCAATAACCCACAATTAATTCACATACTAAGATTATTGCCGTCCCGAATAACATGTAACAACTTATGTTGTCCTTTCAAATGACATGTGTTTGTTCGAAAATATCAATATTTCCACCCGTGTCGTACACGGGTTAATAACCTAATGGTATATAAAACAAAAGCGAACAATTTATTTAGATCACGCTTAAAGATGAATACACGATTGCTATTTTGGAGCGATTTGCAAAGTTTTAGCTCAGTTATAGTTTCCAAATTATTCTATAAATTGTGGTAATGTTTGCTTCTTGTTAGTTTTTGACAGAATCCATTCTTGTTAACAGAAAAAAGTAAAGGTGAAATAGAAAATAGAAAATGTGTAGCACCCATAAATATCATTTTGTAAAGTTGACACCCACTTCAACCTGTGATCAAAAGTTCATCTCCATTCGACTATTTCAAAGTCCATGATCACCTACAAATCATCAAAATTGAAGGATTCAAGAAACTAAATGCATCCATCACCGTCTGCTATTCATTTCAAACCCCAATATCCTAAAGCAAACGGCTCTTATCCGTCATACCCGACCTGATTAATGGTATTTTCGGGACATGTCAACCGACCCTGTTGTAATATAACCGGGCTTGATTGGGTCGTGTCTCGTGGATATTACAAGTCTTGCAAAAATCGATCACCCATACTCGAAACGTAAATTTCAGTTTATTCACATTTTGCTTTTAAGAAATCATAGTCAAAATTTATCTTAAAAAACAAATCGGTATATTTTGAAACAAGAAGTCAATAGTTTATATAAAACTTTAATTACCAATTTGGACAGAGAAAATATAATTACTGAAATGAACCTGAAGAAGAATGACCTTCTTTAACTACAAATGTAATACAAAACCCGACTCACGGTCATCTTCGAGGATCGTTTTAAATTTTAGGGCACGGGACCAGTAAAAAAAGACGGGCCCCTAAAATCACGTTCTCATAGGGTTGCCTTTCAAAAGCCCAAAACAAACCAAAACAAAAATAATAATAAACAAGTTGTCAAAATTAGTCATATGAACCCATGACCTTTAATTTCATAGGGTTGTCTTTCAACAAAAATGAAAGTTCTTTCTATAGAAAAAAAAAACAGAATACCAATTGTAAAAATTGAATCCATGACCTTTAATTCCATTGTCTACCAATCTTTCCATTAAACTAGTGAGTTATTTTGTAGCCTTCTGTTTTAAAACAAAATTGTATATAAAATATACTTCTTTTAACAATTATGGGCCTGTAACATCTTACTTTTGGTTATAATAATAAAATAAATTCCGTTTATCTCATAGTGAGTCGTTATCAGTTTAAATGAATAGAATATGAGTTGGTCTAGTGTTGGGTGAATGGATACGGGTTATGGACTTGGGTATGAAAGAAAGAAGGAAAGACCATGGGCTTAAGCCCATGATCCCTAAATATATAAACCATAATCACCATTAATTCCCTCATTTTACACATATTCCATACACCACCAAAACACACACTTAAGTTCTCTCTCTCTCTAGCCGAAACATAGAAGAAGAACCGATCCCGATCCAAGGTATGATAGTATGATATTGTATGAGCTTAAACCCGTTGTATATAATCACGAAACGGCGAGCCGACACCGTTAAACCGTTTAAGTCACGAGATCCGGGTGGAATCGGGTATAAACCGAACCTATGATAAGCTTAGGGGTCTCCCTAGCTTAGATCTGGATCGAACGGGACGAAAAACGGTGAAAAACGAGTTAAAACTCGTTTTTCCGACGAATCCACGGTTTTCCGGCGACTCTCCGGCGGCGGCGCCGGAAAGGCAGCGCCGGAAAAGTTAACACGAGGTTAAGAAGAATGTCAGGGAATGTTCTGACATTCCCTGACCTAACCCTAGTTCGCTAAGGGTAACTAGCGAATTAGAAGTAATTCGCTAAGCTGATTCGTCTGTGGGAATGTATCGAATTAGCTTCAGTTCGTTAGGGAAAAAGATAGCGAATTACCCTTGATTCGCTATAGTTAAAAGATAACGAATTAGCCCCAATTCGTTATAGTCATTCGTTAAAGGAGATAACGAATTAGAAGGTCCAGTTCGCTACTTGGACTGGTTCGCTATATGGACTGATTCGTTAGAGGGTCCAGTTCGATACCATGACCAGTTCGTTAAGAGAAATGTAACGAATTAGAAGTTTAACAGAATGACAGAATGGTCCTTGGACTTAGAAAAGAATGATTTAATTACAAGGAAGCCCTTGGACTTTAAGTAGCAAATTATTTAATGGTTCAAAATCCTAATGGACTTAGAAAAAATGTGTTAACCCCAGCCAGGGGCTCTACCCCTTAGACCCCGCTAGGGGCTGCCGCCCCTAGAACCCCGCTGCCAGGGGCGCTGCCCGCGGACCCCGTTCGTTGAGGGTAATAATTAAACTAGAAAGACGATACGTGTAGTGATAGTTTATTGATACGTATAATTATTATACAGTTAGTCCTGCACAACTCAAGAAGTGAATAACCCGTAAACGGTGAACGCAACCGCATTGAGGTGAGTTTCTAGCCCCACTTCCTTGTTATGTTTTCGGGGCTGTTTGCATACTCGATGTGATAGTCAATACACTTGCCTTAGGTGGTAAGTGTGTGCCTTGTATGATTTATGTATGACGATTGCTTGACGATGCGTGAACGATCTTCGGATATTGCATGTGCCGTCAAGTGTTAGTTAAAGGTATGATTGATATGTATGATGTATGAATGACGTATGTATGAATATGTATGATGTATGAACAATATATGTATGAAATGTTGATGGTACGTGAACGCTCTTCGGAGATTGCAAGTATCGTCAAGGAAAGTATGTAAATGACAGGTATGTTATAGTAGCGCAAATGTAGGGAACCGACCCTAATAATGTCGGAGAATGAAGGGAACCGACCCTAATAGTATCGGCGAATGTAGGGAACCGACCCTAATAATATCGGCGAACGTAGGGAACCGACCCTAATAATATCGGCGAAGGTTATAGGGCGGAAAGCTCTTTAAAACGTATACGTATGAATAAAAGTATGTAAGTAAGTACGAAAGAAAGAATGAAAGTACGTATGTAAGTAGGTGTGTAAGAAGATATGAAGGTATGTACCTCCGAGTGCATATGCTAGTATGTGAATGTATTGTATGTTGTATGATTAACTAGAACTCACTCAGCGTAGCTGACTTTTAGTATGCACGCAGGCTAATCGACTGAGGCAGTAGGCTTGAGGAAGACACATGGAAGGATCCGAAGAGGCTGGCGTCTGGAGATTGTTGTGATGTTTGAAATGTTGTGTTTTATGTTATGTTTTCGAAATACACGTTATGGATGTTGTAATGAATGGTTGACTTTTATATTATTCCGCGAAAGTTTTTACTAACTCTGATATTTCGAACCGCGTTTATGAGTAAATCCAACACTAAAGTAGGGCTACCGGTAACGGGGCCTTACAAGTTGGTATCAGAGCAAAGTTCGAGAGATTTAAGCATCCTACATGCTAGACTCGAACAGAGAATGGGATTAAAGTAAGAAAATAAAGAAGATGCGAGTACGAGAATGCCATGTGTCACTCAAGCAAGCTAAGTAAAGGTAAAATATGTGATTAAATTCACATGTAAAGTAGAATAATGAATAAATGTTTGCATAGTAGCTAAATAAAGAATGTATGAATGCTAGCTTGATTGCTAGGGATAGGGTACGTGATGATATGAACTGTTTGATGGTCTAACTGTTAGAAATAGAACTAGCACAAATAGACTCATAAGAGGAAGTGTATAGGACACGGAAAGTAACGTGATCAGCTAATCACAGCTGGCCACTGTTATTACTTGTTAGCCTTACTATCCTTGTACTAAATGGTTCCTTAAGTGATGACGTTTGTGTTTCCTTATAGAATATGAATGGCTGGAGCTAAGAAAGCTGCTGGAAAAGGAGGGCGTACAGGACGTCGTGGTAGGCCACGTGTTGCTCGAGAGCCGTCAGTAGAGGCCGCTACTAAAAATGAAGGCGAAGGAAGTGCAGCCGGTGGAAATCCGAGTAACAACGAAGGGTGTCAACTTGACCCTGCTGTTCAAGATGCCATTGCTCAAGCGGCAGCAGTTGCTGCGAAGAACTGGAATGCTGAAGGGTCTGCTGGAGGCCGTGAAAGAACCGCTGAAAGGGCGGAAGGAGATGGTAAGAAGAATGATGAAGGGGAGGGGGAAGAATCAAGCGTGGTTAAGTCAGTGAAGGTTGATGACAAGAAAAGGGGCCGAGGTGAGTGCAACTATAAGTCTTTCAAAGGTTGTGATCCACCGGAGCTAACCGGCTTGGGAGACGCAATCGCTACTCTCCAATGGATAACCGCGTTGGACAAAATTATCCGAATTAGCGAATGTTGTCCCGACCAAGCTATGGGGTATGCTACCCAATCATTCGGTGAGGAGGCGATGTACTGGTGGGAGACAGTTGAGCAAAGGAAGAGTCTAGAAGAGATCAAGGCCTTGAGATGGGACGATCTGAAGGAGTTAGTGATGAAACGATTCTGTGCTGATGCAGAGATAGAAAATGTTGAGATGAAGTTCTTGAGTCTGAAGGCGGGTAAGATGACGCACCGAGAATACCTCACTGAATTCAACCGTCTGTCAAGGTTGGTGCCAGACATGGTGAACACCGAGGCCAAGCGGATCAAATGCTACCTCAGGGGACTGCCACAGAATGTTCGTGTCTTGGTCAAGGCTGGTAGACCAGGTACTTTTGAATCTGCTGTGGGGCTCGCGGAAACGGTTTATGAGGACTTGACAGATGAGGTGGCTATGGATGAGAAGAAGGAGAAGAAGTGGGTCGCGCCTGCCAAACGACCTGGTACTCAGATGTGGAATCCCAAGAACAAGCAACCGAGAGTGTGGGAGAAAAGGTCATGTAGGACGTGCGGAAAGATGCACGCTGGAGAGTGCAAGTGGGGCACTGGGCCTGAGGTGTGCCGCAAGTGTGGGAAGTCCCATGGTGCGGAGTGTAGATCAGGGTCAAATGCCTGCTACAAATGTGGTAAGATGGGGCACTTTGCCCAAGATTGCTATGCGAAGCCCGCGTGTTTTAAGTGCGGACAGACAGGTCACTTGGCGAGGACTTGTACGAGTGGTGAAGCAGGAGGGAGTGAGAAGAAAGATGATGATCAAGCGAGGCCGAGAACAAGAGCCTACATGCTGACCCAGGAACAAGCTCGACAGATTCCTGATGTTGTGACGGGTACGTTCTGCTTCAGTATTATTTGATTCGGGTGCGAATAGAAGTTTTGTAGCTACGCCGTTTAGTAAACTAGCTAAAATGAAAAGTTGCCGAGTGTTTGAAACCTTCATAGTAGAAACCGCTAGTGACACCTCGGTGAAAATAATGAAAATGGTTAAGGATTGTAAGATAGAATTAAAGGGACATGAGTTCCCTTTTACTTTGTATGTTATTACCTTAAGAGGGTTCGATGTAGTCTTGGGAATGGATTGGTTATCTGAATACGAAGCTCAGATAGTATGTAAGAGTAGAATAATAAAGCTAAGGTCTTTAGATGGTAGCGCGGTGACGGTTTATGGTGATAAGGAAAGTTCAGGGTTTAACGTCATTTCAATGATGAAAGCCGAAGGTTTGTTAAGACGAGGGTGTGGTGCCTACCTTGCGTATGTTGTCAACGCTACGGCCGAGACGAAAGAAATGAAAGATGTTCCTAATGTGCGCGATTACCCAGAAGTATTCCCTGAGGATCTTTCGGGGTTGCCACCGGAACGTGAGATAGAATTCCAGATAGACCTAGTACCAGGAGCCCAGCCCGTCGCGAAAGCGCCTTACCGTCTAGCGCCGTCTGAGATGAAAGAATTGATGTCCCAATTGCAAGAACTCCTCGACAAAGGTTTCATAAGACCAAGTGTTTCTCCTTGGGGCGCGCCAGTGTTGTTCGTGAAGAAGAAAGATGGAAGTATGAGAATGTGCATAGACTATCGCGAGTTGAACAAGCTTACGGTAAAGAATAGATATCCTTTGCCAAGGATTGACGATCTGTTTGACCAACTGCAAGGGTCAAGTTGGTTCTCACGAATAGATCTCAGATCAGGCTATCATCAGTTGAAAGTGAAAGAGGCAGACATCCCTAAAACAGTGTTTCGGACGCGGTATGGACATTACGAGTTCCTCGTAATGTCATTCGGTCTAACGAATGCTCCCGCAGCATTGATGGATGTGATGAATAGGGTGTGTCGGCCAATGTTGGATAAGTCGGTTATTGTCTTCATCGACGATATATTGATTTATTCCAAAAGCGAGTCTGATCATGCTGAGCATCTGCGAGAAGTATTGGAGACTCTGAAGAAAGAGAAGTTGTATGCTAAGTTTTCGAAATGCGCGTTCTGGTTGCGAGAAGTGCAATTTCTAGGTCACGTGATCAATCCTAAAGGGATTACCGTGGACCCAGCTAAGATTGAGGCGATAACCAATTGGAAGACTCCGCAGAACCCGACTGATATACGAAGCTTCTTAGGGTTAGCTGGCTACTATAGGAGATTCATCGAAGGTTTCTCCAAGATAGCTGCACCGTTGACCGGTATGACCCGAAAGTCGATAGTATTCAGTTGGGGTAAGTTTCAGGAAGAGGCTTTCCAGGAGTTAAAGAAGAGACTCACGCAAGCTCCAATCCTTGCTTACCCGATGGTGACGAGGATTTGGTTGTTTGTACTGATGCTTCGCATCGTGGGTTAGGTTACGTGTTGATGCAACGAGGAAAGGTGATAGCTTACGCGTCTAGACAGTTGAAAGTCCATGAGAGTACTTATCTGACGCATGATTTGGAGCTAGCAGCAGTAGTGCATGCTCTCAAGATTTGGAGACACTATCTGTATGGTACTAAGTGTACCATTTACACAGATCATAAGAGTTTAAAGTACTTCTTCGAGCAGAAGGAATTGAACATGAGGCAGAGAAGATGGTTAGAATTGATAAAGGATTATGACTGCGATATTAAGTGCTACCCTGGTAAAGCTAACGTGGTCGCTGATGCGCTAAGCCGTAAGAATGAGGAAGTCATTGCAACAGTAAAGTCATATCAGCTCATTATGAACTCAAGCTTATTTGAAGAAATCATCAAGGTGCAGTCTGAAGTGCTGGTAGATGAAGGGCTAGTAAAGAAAGAAAGGATTTTTGGTCAGCAAGACGAGTTGATGGAAAACACGCATGGTGTTAGGACTAGGTTTGACCGCATGTGGATTCCACGCCATGGAGATATCAGAGGTCGAATCTTAGATGAAGCTCATAAGTTAAGATATTCGATTCATCCAGGAGCTACGAAGATGTACCAAGATTTGAAAAGAGACTATTGGTTGCCAGGAATGAAGAATGATGTGGTAGATTATGTCAGTAAGTGCTTAACTTGTTTACAAGTCAAGGCAGAGCATCAGAAGCCTTATGGGAAGATGCAACCTTTAGAGATACCAGAATGGAAATGAGAACATATCACCATGGATTTCATAACTAAGCTACCTCGTACAGCTAAGCATCATGATACCATCTGGGTGGTTGTGGACCGTTTGACCAAGAGTGCTTACTTTCTGCCTATACGAGAGGCTATCTTGTCAGAGGCGTTAGAAAGCTTGTTCATTAAAGAGGTTGTATCTAAGCATGGAGTGCCGTTATCGATCGTGTCTGATAGAGATACTCGTTTTACTTCGAGGTTTTGGAAGAAGTTCCATGAAGCTATGGGAACAAGATTGAACATCAGTACGGCGTATCATCCTCAAACAGATGGACAGTCTGAAAGGACGATCCAAACCCTTGAGGATATGCTACGTGCTTGTGTTTTGGACTTTGGAGGGAGTTGGGACGATCATCTGCATCTGGAAGAGTTCTCTTACAACAACAGCTACCATTTAAGTATTGGGATGCCACCGTTCGAGATGTTGTATGGAAGACGTTGTAGAACTCCAGTATGCTGGGGAGAGATTGGTCAGAAGGTGATGGGAAGCCTAGAAGTTGTGCAAGAATCCTCCTCAAGGTTCGACCAGGTCAAAGCAAGAATGAAAGCTGCTCAAGACCGACAGAAATCGTATGCCGATAAGTGGCAACGACCGATTGAGTTTAAAGTTGGTGACAATGTGATGCTCAAGGTCTCGCCTTGGAAAGGAGTTAATCGTTTTAGGAAGAGAGGAAAGTTGAGTCTGAGGTACATTGGACCGTTTAAGATTTTAGATCGTGTGGGGGAAGTAGCTTATAAGCTGGATTTACCCGGTGAGTTAGAAGGAATTCATTCAACCTACCATGTTTCTCTTCTAAGGAAGTGTGTAGCTGATGGCACGTCTCACATGCCATTGATGGACATTGAGGTTGATGAACAGCTTAACTACATTGAGCAAGCGATAGGGATTGTTGATCGCAAAGAGAAACAACTTCGTCACAAGGTTATACCTTGGTGAAAGTGAATGGAAACATCGCAAGGGATCAGATGCTACTTGGGAAGCTGAGGATGAGATGCGCAAGTTTTACTCGAACTTGTTTATGTAATAGTTAGGTTTCGGGGACGAAACCACTTTAAGGAGGGAAGACTTGTAACCTCCTACTTTTGGTTATAATAATAAAATAAATTTCGTTTATCTCATAGTGGGTCGTTATCGGTTTAGATGAATAGAATATGAGTTGGTCTAGTGTTGGGTGAATGGATACGGGTTATGGACTTGGGTAAGAAAGAAAGAAGGAAAGACCATGGGCTTAAGCCCATGATCCCTAAATATATAAACCATAATCACCATTAATTCCCTCATTTTACACATATTCCATACACCACCAAAACACACACTTAAGCTCTCTCTCTCTCTAGTCGAAACATAGAAGAAGAGCCGATCCCAATCCAAGGTATGATAGTATGATATTGTATAAGCTTAAACCCGTTGTATATAATCACGAAACGGCGAGCCGACAACGTTAAACCTTTTAAGTCACGAGATCCGGGTGGAATCGGGTATAAACCGAACCTATGATGAGCTTAAGGATCGCCCTAGCTCAGACCTGGATCGAACGGGACGAAAAACGGTGAAAAACGAGTTAAAACTCGTTTTTCCGACGAATCCGCGGTTTTCCGGCGACTCTCCGGCGGCGGCGCCGGAAAAGTTAACACGAGGTTAAGAAGAATGTCAGGGAATGTTCTGACATTCCCTGACCTAACCCTAGTTCGCTAAGGGTAACTAGCGAATTAGAAGTAATTCGCTAAGCTGATTCGTCTGTGGGAATGTAACGAATTAGCTTCAGTTCGTTAGGGGAAAAGATAGCGAATTACCCTTGATTCGCTATAGTTAAAAGATAACGAATTAGCCCCAATTCGTTATAGTCATTCGTTAAAGGAGATAACGAATTAGAAGGTCCAGTTCGCTACTTGGACTGGTTCACTATATGGACTGATTCGTTAGAGGGTCCAGTTCGATACCATGACCAGTTCGTTAAGAGAAATGTAACAATTAGAAGTTTAACAGAATGAAAGAATGGTCCTTGGACTTAGAAAAGAATGATTTAATTACAAGGAAGCCCTTGGACTTTAAGTAGCAAATTATTTAATGGTTCAAAATCCTAATGGACTTAGAAAAAATGTGTTAACCCCAGCCAGGGGCTCTACCCCTTAGACCCCGCTAGGGGCTGCCGCCCCTAGAACCCCGCTGCCAGGGGCGCTGCCCGCGGACCCCCGTTCGTTGAAGGTAATAATTAAACTAGAAAGACGATATGTGTAGTGATAGTTTATTGATACGTATAATTATTATACAGTTAGTCCTGCACAACTCAAGAAGTGAATAACCCGTAAACGGTGAACGCAACCGCATTGAGGTGAGTTTCTAGCCCCACTTCCTTGTTATGTTTTCGGGGCTGTTTGCATACTCGATGTGATAGTCAATACACTTGCCTTAGGTGGTAAGTGTATGCCTTGTATGATTTATGTATGACGATTGCTTGACGATGCGTGAACGATCTTCGGATATTGCATGTGCCGTCAAGTGTTAGTTAAAGGTATGATTGATATGTATGATGTATGAATGACGTATGTATGAATATGTATGATGTATGAACAATATATGTATGAAATGTTAATGGTACGTGAACGCTCTTCGGAGATTGCAAATATCGTCAAGGAAAGTATGTAAATGACAGGTATGTTATAGTAGCGCGAATGTAGGGAACCGACCCTAATAATGTCGGCGAATGAAGGGAACCGACCCTAATAGTATCGGCGAAAGTAGGGAACCGACCCTAATAATATCGGCGAACGTAGGGAACCGACCCTAATAATATCGGCGAAGGTTATAGGGCGGAAAGCTCTTTAAAACGTATACGTATGAATGTAAGTATGTAAGTAAGTACGAAAGAAAGAATGAAAGTACGTATGTAAGTAGGTGTGTAAGAAGATATGAAGGTATGTACCTCCGGGTGCATATGCTAGTATGTGAATGTATTGTATGTTGTATGATTAACTTGAACTCACTCAGCGTAGCTGACTTTTAGTATGCACGCAGGCTAATCGACTGAGGCAGTAGGCTTGAGGAAGACACATGGCAGGATCCGAAGAGGCTGGCGTCTGGAGCTTGTCGTGATGTTTGAAATGCTGTGTTTTATGTTATGTTTTCGAAAGACACGTTATGGATGTTGTAATGAATGGTTGACTTTTATATTATTCTGCGAAAGTTTTACTAACTCTAATATTTAGAACCGCGTTTATGAGTAAATCCAACACTAAAGTATGGCTACCGGTAACGGGGTCTTACAGGGCCTCTCGGGAGAGTGGACATCGGTTTATAGCCCCTCCTCGCCCTCTCTTTGGGCCGGATTTGACCAGACTCATCAAGAGGAAAGACCAGATCTGGATAACAAATAATTCCATAATATCTTGTGGACATCTCAATGAGACAAAAGAAATATTTTACCTCTACCAATAAGATTGTAGTATCATTACCATTATTCGTTAGGCATTTATCACTAAGTGGGACAAATAAACGTGATCACTACCATATTCTCTATTCCAATAAATATCACATAATAGAAAAGAACTTTAGATAGGCACTCTTACTAACATTTCACTCTCGCACTTACTTTAAAAAAGAAACTAATAATGATTCTTACGCTGAATGATGGTTACAAAAAGAACCTCTTCATGTAACATGACTGATGGTGGTTGTTTTGCATGTTCAGTTATTAGTTTTGCTAACATTCTCATTGGGAAGGTTACCTTATTGAACAAATCTTGGTATTGTATACCATATTCTCTTCTTCATAACCCAATACTACAATCATAAAATTCTTAAATAAAAGTTAAAACTCAGATAAACAATTTAACCGATGTAATTAAGGCACAACAAAATGTAAGTACAACTACTTGACTTGCATATCTTTATCTCGATGACGTCACATATACAATTGATTATCGTTTTATTATGACCGGATATTTCAGTTGTGGTCCCTAAGAAATTCTAAAGTTGTCACCTGATGCCTTATCTTGTTTTATTCTATTCTTCTCCTAACAAATATAGCAGTTTTAATTTATTTATTTTTTAATATTTGACTTTCATTGTGTCTGATTTCAATGATGAGAAAGAGTAGGTTAACATGGGCCGGTCATTATTGGCTTCGGCGTAATACTAATACATGTATATAAAATAAAAAGATTGACCAATGACCTGGTCTACTGCAATAACCGGCTTCTTCTTCTTCTTTTTTTAATATATCTTAGCCTTAAAAAAAAGAAAAACAGAGTAATTAAAACTCAGCCGACTTTGGTCTAGTGGCCCCATGACTTTCATTTACTTGATGTTGTGAGTTCGAGTCTTGAGTGAAGCATTTTGTTTCAGGTTAAGCCAAAAAGTTTTCTTAGTTGTGAGCAGGGCTGACCCAACAGTTAAGTTAGGCCAAGCTAAGGCTTTAGGCCCCATAAAAAAATGAGTTCCCATTTGTTAAAAAAAATTCAAATACACATGCTAATAAAAGAGAGTTCATTTATAAACCAATTATGCATGTTGCCTCATTGGTTAGCACACTTGCTACTAGTGTTTATGGTAACTTTATACCCAAGATCAATTCTCAATCTTACTTTTTTTTAATTGTTTTTCATTTTCTTTCTCACATATTCGACTCTCTTATGAGGCCATTTTTTTGCCAATTGTTTCTCAACAAACATAATGCATTCCATTTTAACTTATATATATATATATATATATATTGAATTTGAATTATAAAGTAATCACTTTTTTTAACAAAAAAATCATAATTTTATAATTTACGTACGGAATATGACAATCACATGATAAATAAAAAAAATATATTCCTTATAAATTTATAATTTTATATATGAAACACGACAAAAAAACATATACTATTAAATTTTATACTTTCACCTTTCTAACTCTCGGTAAGTAAATTGTTTTTAAGACCAATTTACGATCAACTTACTGTAATAAATCAATAGCTTCTCTAGTTTATCTAACAAATTTACAATTGTTTATCAGTGTTTGGTGTTCACTCAAAATAGCACTTTAGGCTGATTTGTTACTAAAACACATGATTCTGTATCTTTTCCTTTTTTTTTTTTGTCTTTTTTTCCTTTCTTTCTTTTTGTTTTTTTTATATGACTTCACTAATATTACGAGATATAATTTTATGAACATGATCATTGTTGATACATAATGAAGCTGCTTTACTAATGCAATACTACAATAGTACTATAAAAAGCTTATTTTGATCGTTCCCAAACCCGACCACGTTCTGTAACAATGAAAGTTAAAAGAAGGCCTCGATTTTTATTTCTCGCTTTAAGCCTCCAAAATGGTTGGGGCGCCACTGGTTGTGAGTTTCCTCTTGAACAGGTGGACCTGGTCATGATGATCCTGATGTCCGGGCTTTGTTGTTCAAAATAATAATAGCAACAATAAAAATACTAACAATCAACATCCATGTGAATTAGTATTGACACATTTATCCTTACATTGTTGCATTTATATATACCCAATGATGTGTAGACCTTCCACGGTTGAACAATTTCATCGGGCGAGAAGTTTTGTTGCTTATCAATGACAGAGCTTCTATTCAATACTGTTTCAGTGGGTAGCTTCAATTTGTTGATCTTATGAACATCTTTTTATGACTTGGGAATGCATGATATGCACATATATATGAACTATATATTTACGGTTTGAGCTTTGAATCACATGTTCATATTTTTTATTATCATCAAAGCAAAGAGAGAATTGCATATTGTGTGATCATGTGTGCCACCAACAATTGCTATGGCATCTGACAATATGGCATATGTAACAACCATCATGCGGCTCATGCCTATCGGCTTGTCTTCACCAAAACCTATCCACATCCGTAGTCTTACTATGGTTATAATTAATTTGGATTCCCAAAAATCATTTTAAAAGTCTTTTGAAATGTTTTAGTGTTTAAACCATGTGTATTTAATTTAGCTTTGCTAGCTAACACGTGTGGTGTATATAGGGCCATGAATGAACTAAACGAATATGGATGAGTCTATATTCATGCTCGTTATCATTTAATTTTAACTGAACATGGTTCAAATACAAAAACATATGTTTTCATGTATTTATTTTGTTTGTTTGGTAATAGATTACATGAACATAAACGAAGGAAAACACAAACAACATAAATTATTTAAAATATATATCTAATATTTTTAATCCTAAATATGAATATGAAAAGTAATAATGTCAAAAACAAAGTTATTATACAAATTGATAACTAAAAAGTTCCTAACTAATATTGATACTTATAACAACTCCTAAATTATAAAATATTGGCGGTGCATCTGTGAAAGACCAGAAAAAGACTGATCCATATTATAGGTTTCTGTTGTAATTCTTTAACTAATATTGTTACTAGTACCTACATATTTGTCTAAGTTAACATATATATATATATATACTCTATAATAAAAGCCTATAAGTTTTGCCACTTATCACTCTTACATTAAAACTCACATTTTTTAACAAATTTATATTAACCAAATAATAGTTATTATTCTTAAAATATATGTTTCAAAATTTGTTAATTTATTATTTACTTCATATTTTTTTTTCAAAATTTGATATTTATAATTTTCTTTTATTTTTAAATTGTTTAAAAGACTATTGTACAACGACTGTGTTAATAGTGTTTAACGGATTTATTGTATCTTGTATACTGATTATATATTAAATATTGTAATTTCAAGAACTATCCGTGTAGTACACGGGCCTCAAACTAGTATATATATAGGGTAAGGATCCTAAGAGAACCCTTTGCAAATTGAGAACTTTGAGAACCATTTTGGACCACTAAAAACACCTATAAAAAATATTTAAAAAAATCATATAACAAAAAATAACAAAAATTTTAAAAAAGTAAAAAAACTAAAATTCTTATATTTCATTCCGGTTTCATTAAAAAAATAAAATAAAATAAAAAAAACGGCGTATTATACACATATGTATAATTTTATTTAATCTTTAGTTACGTAATATACACATATGTACAGTGTCATTTATCTTAAATTATACACATGTGTATAAAAAAATCATGTAAATGCACATATATGTATATATTATACATATGTGTATATAATTTGGTTAAACCGAGTTTTTTTTATGAAACCGGGATGTTAAAATAAGAATTTTGTTTTTTTTACTTTTTTTCATTTTTGTGTTTTTTTTATTTTTGGGTTTTTAGTGGTACAAAATGGTTCTCATGGTTCTCAATTTTAAAAAAGTTCTCTCATGATACTGATCCTATATATATGTGTGTGTGTGTGTGTGTGTGTGTGTGTGTGTGTGTGTATAGGGGTGAGTTAACCTACAATAATGACTTATCATACATTAGGTACGCGACATTCCAGAGCGTTTGATTAAAAAACGCGCGATGACAATTTCGTAAATAACCCAACAGTAGTTCGCGATCAAAATTCGTCGATTACAAATCAACTCTGATCCAAATTAAGAACTTGTCGCTCAATCTAATCTAATTCTAAACTCTAATCACAGCTTAAAGTATGAAATCTCTAAAGTCAAAAACCAAAATTGAAATAAAACGTCCCTGAACATTAAAAATCTTCAAATTGATCAAAAATTGATGATTTAATCAATCGAATTGATGTGTAAGTGACTTTAGAATCATCAATCGATTATGAAAATACTAATTAACACACTTAATTGAGCTATGATTAGGGTTCATGTTTAAACGTTCTGCTCAAAGTTTAAACGTTCTGACCAAAATAAACACCAAAATTGATGATTTAATCAATCGAATTGATGTGTAAGAGACTTTAGAATCATCAATCGATTATGGAATTGCAGACATAATGCACTCAATCGAGCTCTGATTAGGGTTCAAAATATTATGTTTAAACGTTCGAAACAAAACTGAAGAGCTTTAAACGTTCTGACCAAAAAAGAGCAACTTTAAAAGTTCTAATACGTTCAATGAAGTTCTGGGTGTTCAAAAAACAATAAACATCTTTAAACGTTCTAATACGTTCTAAGAAGTTCGGGTTGTTACAAAAAGTTTAGTAGTTCTGATAAAGTTTAGAAGTTCTAGGTGTTAAAAAAAGTTTAGAAGTTCTGATAAAGTTTAGAAGTTCTAAGAAGTTCTAGGTGTTCAGAACTTCTAAAATTAACAAAATAAAAATAAAAATTAAACACCTATAAACATTAAATTGAACATTGAAATCACTTCATATAATCTCATAATCATCAAACAATCGTCAATCGACCGTTAATTTGATCATTGATTCGATCATATGAACAAAATATGGAACGTCTGCAACTGGGTTTCTGCAAATGGCGCTTAAAACTTTAAACGTTCAGTTAAAACCCATAACTCAAAACTCAAAATTGATAGATTGAAACTTCAAATTGATGATTAATTGGACCAATTTCAAAGTTTAATTGGTCAATTAGTTCAACAATTTCAATTTCAATTGGTCAATTTATCAACAGGTCGTGACGGGGGAAGATGGTGTACGGTGGACGGAATCATTGGATGGTGGACGGTGGACAAGATCATTGGATGGTGACGGATTGCTGAACGGACATGTTGAAGGTGGACGAAATCGATGGGAGCAACGATTTGATGAATATTACAATATTGCCACCGCGTGTTATTTGAAATCGACAGGGATGCGAGTCGCGTACGTAATGTACTATTAGGGATTATTGTATTGGATCCTTTATCTATACATATATATACATATATATATATATAGGGTAATGATCCTAAGAGAACCCTTTGCAAATTGAGAACTTTGAGAACCATTTTGGACCACTAAAAACACCTTTAAAAAAATATTTAAAAAAATCATAAAACAAAAAATAACAAAAATTTTATAAAAGTAAAAAAACAAAAATTCTTATATTTCATTCCGGTTTCATTAAAAAAATAATAAAAATAATAAAAAAACGTCGTATTATACACATATGTATAATTTTATTTAATCTTTAGTTACGTAATATACACATATGTACAGTATCATTTATCTTAAATTATACACATGTGTATAAAAAAATCATGTAAATGTACATATATGTATATATTATACATATGTGTATATAATTTGCTAAACCGAGTTTTTTTAATGAAACCGGGATGTTAAAATAAGAATTTTGGTTTTTTTACTTTTTTTCATTTTTGTGTTTTTTTTATGTTTTGATTTTTTTAATATTTGGGTTTTTTGTGGTCCAAAATCATAGTTCTCAATTTAAAAAAAGTTCTCTCATGATCCTGATCCTGATCCTATATATATATATATATATATCTATAATATATATAAACGAAGACATAAAAATCCTATGTGTCATGATGTGGTCGCTCCCCATTTTTTGAAGTAACCAAATTTGTTTGATTTTTTAAATGGAGGTTTCTCATTGATTTAACCCGATTTTAACCCGTTTAAGGTTTAAATTTCGCAGTTCATAATTCTTACCAAACCCATAAACACTTAAATGGGCAGGAACACCTCCATAATCCTTTCTCTCTTCTCTCTTGTACGGAACCCTCCCTCTCAGCCACCCTAGATCTCAATTCCGGCCATATACCTTTGTGAAATCGATCGAATAACAATCTTGAGATGTTAAATATTTATCTTTTAATGTAAACCCTAGAATAGAAGATAATATGTTAAACCATTTAAATGAAATTCGTTCTCTCTGTTTGTTATTGGATTTTAATGTTTTTTTGTTTGTTTTTATTTTATTTTGTTTGTACTAAGATCAATTGTTGATGGAGAAAACTCTTTTGAATCTACTCCCAATCTTGACCTGTAAGGCAATCGCTTGATTGATGTTCATATTTTTTTAGCTTATAAGTGTAATGTGTTTGTTCTTTTTTTTTTAATATATATCAACCAGGATAATATGCATATTCTCTGCAGTTCTGTTAGAAAGAATAAACAGAGTTGCTATGTAGATTCTCTTAATTGATAAAAATGATTCTATAAATTTGGGACACAATTTTGATTTTAGGTTTAACTTATCTCAGATCTTATATATGTGATGTTATTTATTAATTTATTAGTATGCATTTATAATTTTTTTCATATATGCATTTTAAGTATTAATTTTTGGCGTGCAGGTCAACAAGAGCAATAGAAGCATGATGCCGGAGGTTGATTCCCCGGATGTATCTTTAGCTTCCGGAGACAGGTTCCTTACTAGATTGGTCCTCAGGAAAGTTGGTCATATTCAGAATTGTGATGATGTCGATCTCGCCCCTGCTATCACTGCAACCCATCGGTATGTTGGTTTTTTGTCATCCATTGTCATGGTAGTTGGTGTTAAGAATATGTAATTTTGTTACGTACACTGCTAGAAAACTGACTTTCACCGGTGATAAAATCATCAACTGGTGCGTCGTGTCAGCAATCATTTACGGATACGTCACACGTTCATGAATATAAATGAACGAGACGTGCTCATGTTTGTTCATTTAACTAAATGAACAAAAATATTTTGTAATTACTAATTTGTTTATTAAATAAACGAGCATAACCAACTTTTCGCCGAATTTTCACTAAACATTATGTTCCTTTACAAGTGTAAATTAATTTAAAAATATGGTTAACAATAATTCGTTTATTAAATAAACGAGTCGAAACAACTTCTTGCCGAATTTAATTCAAAACTGTTCAAAACTGGTTTATTTTCGACAACATACCTGAGCCACTAATCCTCCATAGCTGGCAATTATTAGGTATGTTTTAGATTTTGTGTTTGTTTTTGTTTTCATCTTTTATAAGGACAGCTATTTTTAATCAGGTTTAATGTGATTTCTAATAAACGAGTCGAATACATGTTCAAACTGTTGTCATTTTCTGCAGGGCCAAAGTTGGAATATTGTATAATTTCTTTGTTTTACATGATTCAATGTGCAGGTCACAACTCGGTTCCCAACAATGGCAATGAAGCCAAACCCTCAATGTTCAAACGGGCTTTATGTACAACGCCAGGTAAATTGATACCATTGATGTTTTATCACTTGATTCGTTTAAGGTTGTTGGTTTCTTTAATAACTTTTTAAATAATTATGCAGAAAGAATACATGCTCATTAAACCCGCAAGGGATGCAACTCTCAAAGCAAAGATGGAGGAAGAATTATCAACTATAGAAATCCCAGTTCATGCTGATAATGAATGGAATATAAGGTAAATATTTGGCATTTCTTCATATTTATATTTTGATTTGACAAGCATATTATAATTATATGTGTTGTTTTTAGTTTTGTTTTTCCATCGATAGTATTTTTATAAGCGAATTTACTTAACCACTCTAATATGTTGATATAAAAATGTGTTTGAGCTTAATATCGGACTCTAGGCAAACGAGTTCTAAGCAAAATAAATAAATAGGTTATGGGTTCTAAGCAAAATTAAAAGTTATGGTTTAATGGGTTACTGGCCAGAACTGGGCGGGTCAGGCTATGGATCAGAACGGGTTACGTGTCAGAACGGGTCAGAAAATGGTGGGTTCGGGTATGTAAGTTTTAGTTATGGACAGAGCTGCATAAACAATTGTAACTAAGTTGAATGTTTTTGTTGTTATTATGTTCTAATTGTTTCAAATATTTGAGTCTCTGTTCAAACATTTGTCACAAATTGTTTGAAACAGTTATATTTTTTTGTTTTTGTTTGCTGTGTATATAAGTTATGTGTTTTGAACAAACACAATGAATGAGTTAATAACTATAAGCGGACCTTTGTCAACATTAATGAATTTAATTTCTTTGGCTTATTTACAGGTTCAGTAACTCATCGTTAAAACTCTGTTTGCAAGACGAACTTATGCGTATAGCGGGTGAGCTTTAGTTTTAATTTAATATGAAAAATTACAATAATTTGGTCTGATATATTTTCCGTACTGACAACATAAGCATGTTTAGACATAGTGGTTAGCTTTTGTTGTGTGTGTGTTTAGATTAACACATATAAATTGTATAACAATCTTTTTTACTTAACATGCAGGTTTGTTAGCTTGGGGAAAAGTGTAGGTAATTTAAAGTGGATCAGTGATACTATTTGGACGATTAAACACTTGTAGATTATGTTATTAAACTACTAAACATAACATACATATTGGTTTCCTAATGATGCTAACAACCTTAAATATTCGCACTTCACCGACAAAGTTGAGGGGTAACCCAGGCTACCCCTTAAACCTCCTAAATCCGTCTCTGGCTTTATGTAGGTTTTGAAAGTGTATTCGATTTGATATAATTGACATGGTTCTTTACTTTTACATTCGGTATATATATTTTTTCCTTATACCATTTAGTTATCTCATCATCATCATCGTACTCAGTATATCCCACCAATAGCAAAGCTATGGTAGGGTCTGAGGAGGGTAAGATGTAGGCAGCCTTACCTCTACCCCATAGGGATAGAGAGGCTGCTTCCGGTGAGACCCCCGGCTCGATATACCATTTAGTTATCTAATGTTCAAAATTTGTATTAAGCAATGTGTATTGATACTTTGAGATATTGATAGGATCCAAGCTACTTGACCTGACCCATGAGGACCAGTTAAAAGTGCGAGCTGCGTTTTCCAATTTCCACATTAATTTTTTTTTGCATTTTGTTAGGAGATAATTTAGTTCCATGTCTACATGTTTCCATGTTCTATGTACGCCTATTTAAAAGGCTATTAAGGTAAAGAAGAAAAACAATTCAAAAGTTGTCTTTTGTCTTTATTTCTTGGAGCATGACCCCTCTAAGGGTCACCTATCTTTCAGTGGTCCTTTCATCAAGCCGTTCTCCTTCCTGGCAAGTGTAATCAGACTACCGGAGTCAAAATTTGTTACGGGTCATTTAATATTATGTTTAGGGATATTTTTGGACATTTAGAAACCATAAAGGGTCAACAACACGTATTTCATTGTTGTGTATGAGCATTACATCAACCACCTGTGTAACACAACACAACTAAATAATTTTAAGTTTAATTTAATTGGAAAAACTTGCGTACATCAAACTTATAGTTGCTAAGAAACAAGGTCGGCTATGAGATATGGTCGAGTGGTCGACCGGCCTCCTGCTCAAAACCTTGATAGGCCTGAATTTTTATTTTTTTAAAAATTATATATACATATTTTTGAAAATAAAGAATATGTATTTTTAATTTTTAAACCCAATCACTCAACTAAGTTAAGCCAACAAACATTAGCCCTGTTAAAATGTAGTCTTATAATTAAAAAAAAAATCCAAAACAAGCCTTTACAAACACACTAACTATCCACAAACTAACTTTAACTCTAACTATAAACATGATCAACTCAAACTTCAACTCCAACCAAACTATACACCTATTAATTTCAATAGAAAAAACTAAAATGATAAAAAAAATATATAAATAACATAGCAAATTGATATATACGTATTAAATAAAAACAAAACTCAGTTGAAAAATTAAACACATCATTAGAAAAATAAGATTGCAAAATGATTAAAAACGAAAACCTAATTAAACCCGCGTAATACGCGGGTAAAAAGCTAGTATATATATATATATATATATATAAAAGTTTTTAGTGTGAAATCTAACTATATCTATATAATTGTCTACCAAAAAATCCTACGTGTCGCTCTCAGGTTGCTCCCCATATTCTCAAAAGCCACCAAATTGCTTAATTTCTGAATAAAGACTTCTCACGCGTTTGACCCGTTTTAACATGTATGGGTCTTCTAACGGGTCTGGTTATGGTTAAAAGGGTTATATCCTCCCAAACCGTAACTCTTCCATTCCTACGCATTTGTTTCACAAACTCTACCTATCTCTTCGTAGTTCATTCTACAAACCCTAATTGGAACCTTGAAATCTTCCCGAGGATTTGAATTGACCAATCAAAAATGCAGGTATCTGAAATCTTCCAATCATCGTATTTTAGGAGCCATCATTTAGGGCACTACCAGGTTAGACTCGAACCCTAATTGTTGTTCGGTAATCTTTAGTTTAATTTTATGTTTATGGATGAAATTGATGTGAAATTGAATATTGTGAATAGATGATTTCGGGTTTAATTTGATGTTTATGGATAAATTTCAAGTGGGTGGGGTCTTGATGATTTAACCAAGAAAAATAATAATCGATACAGAATTAAAGGCTTTCTGGTTTAGTTTTAAATGCCAAACTTATATAATTATCTGATATCAAGTGTCAAACATATATGAGTATTAGTTTATAGAACCAAATTGTGAGTCTCATTTGATGAATGATGAACATTATAATGCTTCTTTGGAGATAGTTAGAAACTTATATGATTAATAGTTTATAGAACTAATATCATTTATCTATAAAAAATTATTAAATCTGCATGTTATTATTCAGGATTTTGGTTAATAATTGTTATAAAGTTGCAAACTTTGTGAACAAAACTTCTCATGTAAGGAATCTTTTTTCTCAAGTAGCAGTTTTAAGAATCGAGGCGGGCCCGGTTGCTACCGGTACCGCTTTGGGAGGAGATTAGAGTGAAATTAAGGACGAGTGAATTTCGATTATTTGCTTTATGTTATGACAAGTTTTAAATACATGCTTTGTGCATTTATCATTACTTGATATGTTATGAATATCTTTTGTAGTTCATTGGCATTCAAATCTAGCATCAATGTGAATCACTAAATCATATGAGAATTTGAAGAAAATAGATAATTCAACATTAAGGATGGGTTTGGATAGACTCGCGTCTCCGCTTAATCAAATTGGTGATGCCGTTGGGATCCCTTTGGAGGTAAACGATGATATAGAAATGTTTTAAATAAATGCTTTGTGCATTTATCATTACTTGATATGTGATGAATATCTTTTATAGTTCATTGGCATTCAAATCTAGCATCAATGTGAATCACTAAATCATATGAGAATTTGAAGAAAATAGATCATTCAACATTAAGGATGGGTTTGGATAGACTCGCGTCTCCGCTTAATCAAATTGGTGATGCCGTTGGGATCCCTTTGGAGGTAAACGATGATATAGCAATGTTTAAACATCCTAAATCAAACAAGTTTTGTCTCATTATAACAATGTTTATCCCATGAAGTACCTATTTTAAATGCTTTGGTGGTAATCTATTAATTTTTCGATGTGTAAACAGTTATTATGGGCTGCAAGTTTGAAGATGTGTTATGGGTTACAATCTTGCTAATACAAATGCTTAAAAAAGTATATATGGCATTTAAGTTTGTTAACAGATCAGTTGCTTTGGTGTTGTTTAGGACCGCAATGCCTCCTACTTCGAGGATTAATATGGAGAATATGATTATGTTCATGAGTTCATATTTTTAACTTATGATTGTATTGTTGCAACTGTGTAAGAAAATTCTACAAAAAAATAAGAAATATACATTGTTTCATCTTTTAGTCAAAATATTAAATTACTCAAATAAATATATTTTTTTGTTTTTATTTTAGAGGGACAGACTATAATCACTTTGCTTAACTTACACACCTAAAAAGTTACTAAAACTTGAGGGCGTGGTTTTACAATTTTGGGTGTATGATTTAATAATAATAATAATATATGTATGTCAGATGCTCGATTTCCGTACTTATTAAAAGTCCTGTTATTGATTACTCTAAAAGCCATATATAACCATCTTTGCGTAGGAATATATGATTACCTGAAGTTTGTTTGCATTTTTCCAATCATTGTTGAGAGGCAGTTTCTTAAGAAATGAAAAACCTTTAGAGGAAGAAAGGACTTCTACAGTTGCTGCAAGTGAATTGGATCAATTGAGACAATGTCACACTGTTTCGGGTTTAAGGTATGCTTTATTTTCAAAGTTGCCCTTTGAGAATTTATTACCCTTTGGGCATATGCTACTTTAATGTTCCTTTATTAAGAAATGGGCATCTTCATGTTTGTTCGTTAATCTAAACGAACTGTTCACGAATGTAAACAAACATAAACAAACAAACCTAAACGTACATAATTGAACACACATAAACAAACACAATGACCGAACATAAATGAAACCAACGAACTAACACAAACCAACAAGTCTAATACATTAAATCGCCCCTTTTATGTTTATATTTTTATAAATATAACTACGTGTGTATTTATAAAGTTTAAACGAATATAAACGACAAATTTAAAATAAACCCCCGTAATACGGGGGCTAAAAACTAGTATTTACATATATAAAGGTGGGATACAATACAAATGAAATTAACTAGCTAAATTTATACTTCATTCGTCTCATTTTAAGTGTCCACATTTCCTTTATTATTTGTCCCATTACAAGCGTCCAATTTCAAAATTTATTAACTAATTTTCAAGTTTACCCTTAAACACACACAACTATCATTAATAAACAATATTGATGGACCCACTTTTCAAAGTCATTATTGTCATTTGATAAGAAAAAAAAGTAATTATTCAATCAACTTTAAACTTTGTGTCTTTCAAACCTGTACACTTATAATGAGATGGATGAAGTATACAGTTATAGTTATTATTATTACTCTAAAGTTTTTAATTAAAGTAATTACAATATAGTAATAATAATTATTCAAGTTCAAACTTCAAAGTCTATAAAGTTAAGAATAATTACTATAGTTATTTTTCACGTTAGCCCATTACGAGCCACTTGTATTTAACCCCAACACTATGTTTTGTCTCATGACACGCCAATTTAGACTTGGTTCTCACTTTTCTCTGTATTTATAAGACTGAGGGTGGTGGGGTGCGGCTGGCCGGATGTGGACGACGTGACAGCCGCGCACACCACTACTCCTTTGCGTGGACGATGGGCGTGGCTGGTCGGCGTGGAGCTGACCGCAGGGCTTTATAGCCGTTGGAGTGTGGGGAAAATAAAAATTAGCCCTTTCACCACTTTCCGGCACAATCACCTCCGTACTAAAGTTATCAGTCGCACTTTTAAGATCACCAAAAGAAAACTCACAGAACGGAGGAGCACTGGCAGCGGTGGCTTGCGGTGAAACCTGGCCGGAAGCGGAAAACTTCTGTGGGTGATTATTAGACGGTGAGTTTTGGTGATTGAAGCTAAAGCGGTGAGTTTTGATGATGGAATTGAATTTGGGTTCAACAAGTGAAGAAGAAAATAAAGATGTATTGTAGAGAGAGAGAGAGAAGACAGAGAGAATAAATATTTATGTTCTAATTTCTATAGCTTCTTTTTGTTTTTGTTTTGTTTGTTTATAATATTTAAAATAAATAAAAAAAACCGAATCAAGCCCCTGGTCACCTGGACCACTACACAATCTGGGGCTTGATCCTGTGCCACATTAGCGCCTAATGCCGTAAATATATTGGACACTTGGGGTTGGATCAAGCCCCACCCCACTACCCTTAACCTAAATACTGATCATTATCTCATTTATTTACCAACTATTCGTCTCATGCATTTCCTTTCTTATTACAATATATCTTACTAATTCATTTTCAGTATCATTATTATAACATTAATTTCTGTATAATGATATATAAGTTATATGGTAATACAATCATGTTTAGCATTTACCTAAACGTATATCATGGGAGACAAAGAAACACGGATACACTATCGATCACAGCTTCATACATCATAAAACAATATGTATATACATCTATACTGTGCTGCAGTAATCTGCTTGATAAATTTTCACCTTTTAGTAAATTCTTATAACTTTTACAAGGATTTTCACGGTGTCAGGGACGACCCTGCCTACACACATACGACTTGAATATATTCACGTTTGACGGTTATTTTAAGGCCAACTCTCATAACATTTCTTCACAGCTTAGTGCTAAATTTTGCAGGATCAAGTTATAATGCACAATCGAACCAATAAAACTTGAGGAGAGATCTAAGTGCCCGGTGATGCATGTGAGGCACAGCCGGCTGTACTTGAGAGGATGATGAATGCACAAACAACTGAAAGTGAAAAAACTGACACCCACGTGTTCTCAGAGTACATTTCAATGGCATCTGTGAATGAAAAACGAGTCCGGCTCTCAGCCCAGTTTCTTATTCTATCTGCCTCTGAAGCATATAATGCTCTACCCTGCACCATATAATAAAGTTATTTAAAAAAAAACAAAAAAATCTTACACACCCATTTGAATGTGACATAAAGTTTTGAAAGTTTAGGTTATAATTCTCATCTAAAGAACTGCAATTTGTATTAAAATGTCAAAATGATGAGTGGTTTATAAGCATATGATTAAAATCATGCATACCCATTTGAATGTGCGACAAAAAGTTTGAAACTTTATGTTATAATTGGACATAAAGAACCAAAATTTGAACCATGATTGAAATCTTGCATATACTCATTCGAATTTTGTGACATAAAGCTTTAAACTTTATTTTATAACTGGACCTAAAGAACAGAAATTTTGAACTAACGATATCAAAAGATGAGAGGTATATAAGTTTAAAACTTAAATCTTGCGAACTCATTTAAACTTTGTATTATTATTGGACCTAAAGAACCGATATCCGACATAAAAATGTCAAAAGGATGAGTGGTTTATAAGTTTATGGTTTTTTTTAATTACCTTGTCGTCAAACCATCTCTTTCGTCTTAACCAAGCGGTGACTAAAGCAAATAAGATTCTTGGAGGGGTTAGGTAATTAACCGCTTTACCACTTCCTTTGATGACTCGCATCCTTGGGACCAAAGTTCTAGCAACCGTCTCCGGTAGCTCACAGATTATATTAAACATTTGCTTGTTCTGAACACTTGATCCACTGTGTCCCCAATAAAGACAACACTTATAGCACTTGATGATCTTTAGGCTAATATGACAAACTAGGGGTGGCAAAATGGGTAAAGGAGCAAAACAGATTGGGCCAACCGAAATATAAGTTTTTTTTTTTAAGCTTTTAGCTTAACCCAATTGACCCGTTAAGAGATAAACATAACCCAAACTAACCCATTTAACGAGCCAAGCTGCTCGTGAGCTACTCGAGACCGGCTCTCTAAAAGTATGAATCAAGCAAGCTTAAACGACCTCGAGCCTAACAATTAGCTTGTTAATAAACAAGCCTGAACTCGAGCTTCACTTTTCAAGCACTGGTTATTTATATATCTTTTCTTTAATATATTTAATTAACTATTATTATGTATTAAATTATGATAAAATAACTAAATAATATGTATTAAGTTACATAAAAAATATAATTAAAATATATTATATAAAGAATAACTACAAATGTATATGAAGTATATGAACTAGTTAAGAAATAATAAACGAGCCGATCTCGAGATTGTAAAACTACTCACAAGCCGAGCTTGAGCTTTAGAAATAGAGCTCTAACCCGCCAAGCGCGAGCTCTTATAAACTAAACGACCAGAGCTCGTGCCTAGTCGGGCTCAGGATCGGCTCGCTTACACCCCTAAACACCCGAGAAGACCATGAGATTAGCATACCTCAACAGCAAGTCAGTCAAAACCATGCCAGGAGACGCTGTATGAACACCAACTTTAGACTTTTTGCACTCTTTGACCAGTGAAGATTGAAATTGTCGAAGACCACATTTTGTTGATCCGTAACTGCGGCAGTAAAAGTAAAATTACATAAATAAGATACCTTCAGCTATTTTAAAACAAAAGACCACCGCCACGCGTAAATCTGATGAGAAACTACATTCTGAATCTTGAAAATAGATACATAAAAAAAAAAAAGAAAACTCATTAATGTTTAGAACAAGAGCTTACACGGCAGTCAAAGGGGTGCTTGACCCTCCCGAACCAGCACCGTCCATGTTAAAAATATGACCTCCTCTATGCTGATTACCCATGACACGCATTGCTTCGCGTGTACAAAGTATAGATCCAACCAAATTCGTGGAGACAATCTAATCATATCCAAACAAAAAAAAAACAAACAGGAATGAGTCATGTAGGTCTCATTAAAGAAACGGGTCAAACGGGCCACATAAGGGAAGCGGGCCATGTAAAGGAAATGGGTCACATAAAGAATGAGGTCAAACGGGTCAACATGTAGCTTTAACGCATAAAAAAATCTGAATCATGTTACATCTAAGAGTTTTGGATAAAAAAAAGGTGTTTCGGGTCAACACAACCTGACCCGTTACCTGACCCACCCATTTGGCCACCTCAAAATTAAGCAGAGACAAACCTGTTCTATATCTCCATCACTAAACTGTAACAATGGTCTGAAACCTTTGTTTGTCCCAGCATTATTTATCTGCAAATGGATTAAATTACAGGAAAACATGAGCAATTGATTAATGTATCATAAGAATAGATTTTAATTTATAAAATTTGAAAATTTAAACACCAACTGCTCACCCAAACGTCAATGGAACCTAGTTTATCGACAGCAAAGTTTGCTAGTTTCCTAACATCATCGGGATCACAAACATCACATGATGTGCCTACCACTTTTGCATATGATGGTTTTTTCATGGATGCGGTGGTCAAACATTCTTGGAGGTTCTCCTCGAGCTCATTAATTGTCATGCCGACGGATTCTTCGCTGTTCTTGGAACAAAAATGGAAAGATAAGTACCAATGTTTATATTGAATTATGACTTATATTATTCTTGGTTATGAAAGTTACCTTCTTGAAGCAATAACTACACGGTCACCTGAAAGTAAAAACTCACGGGCAAGAGCCTTGCCAAGTCCTCTAGTACTGTATCAGCCATTCACACAAAAGTAAAAAAAAAATGTTGAAACATATATAGGATCGAGATCGTTTCAGAATTTCCATAATATTTAAGAACTTTAAGAGCTCTGAACCAAATCATTTTATTTATTTAATATTATTTGAGGTAGTTTTGTCATTTATTATATAGAATATTAAGATTAAATATACTTATATACTCTAAATGTAAATTCGTTATTACTCATATGTAAACTTGAAATTAGATATACTCATATACATAATCATATATAAATGTATAATAAATGACAAAACCACTCTCAGATAGTACTAAATATATAAAATTAATAAAATGATTGGTTGTTAAAGAGTCTTTAACGTTTAAAATTCTTAATTATTTGCAAGTTTTGAAATGTCCTGATTCTATACGGGGAATAGATTTCTTCTTCGTGAGAGAACTTGAAAACTCCATACTACATATATGCAGTATATGATATTACATATACACAATATATTTGTATGATAGAGTTATCTCATGATACCAAATAGTAAATTTAAAATATACAAACGCAGAATCAAGCATATATCAATCTAAACTCTCACTCTAGAGGAAAAAGAGAGTCGGGTACCTTCCGGTTATGACGACGTTTCGTGGACCAGCACGGCTAACTTCATCCAAGACCATATTTGAACCAATCATGGTTCCAATTATAATCCCTCCAGCCCAACTATACCACATCAAATCATTCAGCTGACCATCTCCACCTTCATAGCAAAACTTGCAATCAAAACAATTACCTTCCAAACATCAAATTTCAAATCATTTTTTAAACAAGATTCATTTTACTCACCTGACAAATTAAACCCAACTGTCAAAACAACCCCTGTGCTCATCATGGTCACAAGATACCTCCCCAAATGCAAAGCAGCCTACACATTTCATTTTCAAAACACACAAACCCTAAATTATTATTATTATCATATAAAGAAAATAATTAATCATAAAATTAAATTAAAAATTACTAACCCTTGATAATATCTCCTCCAATTTCTCAACAGAATTATCCTTATTAAAAATCAATGATTTAAGAGCTCCAAATAACTTATTATTATTTTTATTATCATCAAAGTTGAAGCCTTTATCAGCCCTACAAGGTTGCACAGACAACCCACGTCTTGAAACAGGTGGTGAGTGCCACAAGATTGATCTCCGGCGAAAACCCAGTTGGCGGTGGGCGTCCGGCGGAATAGTGGGAAATTTAGCCACCGTGGTCATTGCCGGAGATGGGTTTGGAAGAGTGACTGAGGCGGGGTTTAGTTATTATTATTATTACATTTGGAGAGGAGAATGTGATGACCACACGTTACAGGAACCTCATCTTCTGGTCCCAATTGTTCGGTTTCTTGATTTGATTATGTGCCTAATCACAACAACAACATTTTGATTTTGACACCATTGGTTTGGACTTAAAATGCTTACGTTTGTATAATATATATACTTTTGTGTTATATTATATCTTTTAAGTGGTGTTTCTAAACGGTAAAAAACGATAAACTTGTCTAGACGGAAACAAACATGTTGGCTGGTTTGAAATATATACAGTTTACGGCTTGAAACTTTCAACCAGTCGTCTAAGTTTAATACCCATTCACTAGCTTAAAACCCGTGTAACACACGAGATAATCCAAATAATTAAGTTACAAATAAAACAATACATATGTATATAGATTAATGTATTACATCCATGCTTCTATGATTATACATAAATTGATTTTATTAATATCAAAAAAATGTTTTTTTCTAATTAGTGAACTTAAAAAAAAAAAGTAATGCACGCGCAAAACATACCCAAGAACACCGCGTCTATTGAAAGATTCATAATTTAATTGAATAGATGTATCTAGGGAGAATTCACTTTGAATCGACTGTTCCCTAGATACATACGTCGTGATATTTTATTTCACAATTGAATCAATTTATAAAAGACCTAAAGTTAGGGATTTATCAATAGGTAATGTTGCACCAATACCCAACCAAAGGGCCACTGCAAATTTATTCTCAGTATCATGTATGTATAATTGAAATAAATTTGGTTATGAACCATTTTCGAAGAATACTTCACATATAATAATAGTTTTGAGCTACACCATGAAATTTTTTTTTGATAAGTTTGAGAGGCTTCTTGACTTTGTCATTGACAAAAAAAAAATAACATGCTAGCCCGTTCAATTTTGTGGATATTTTGCTTCACTTGAACATAATTTTGTACGACATGGTTCACATACAACATTCTGATCACTATTCAAGAAAAAGTAATCCTGACACAAATGCTTCTAATTTGATTAAAGTTAGAAGTATGGATAGACCTGGAGGTGACATGCTAGAAGTGGTTGTCATTTTTTAAAATTTTAGTAGTCATTTGAAAAATACTCAATGTGCAAAATCCTGAATCTTTTGACTATTTTCAAAAATGTCATTAAAAATAAATTTGAAACCCAATCACATTTAAAGTTCTAATTTCATTTGTTTTACATTTTCAAGTCAAAACTTTGAACCCGCAACAAGTTTGGCGATAAATCTATTAGCATTCTCAAAATTTTATAATTATTTAGATTACCCATTTATTTACGCATAACAAATTTGAGCATATGTACTTAATTTGTACCAAACGATCTATTTATCAAATTTTAACCCGTAACAATCAAATTTAAGTTTCACAAAAAACCCGAAACAATCCTTGATAAAAAAAACCAAGAAACTAAATATGATAAACTTTATTATATTTGAAAGTGATTGGTATATGTTAACCTTACAATTTAACACATATATGTATAGTTTACTAAATTAACCGAAAAATTAATAGATAAATGTAAATCATATATTTATAATTTATAAATTTATATGACAATGTACAAAAAAACTAATAGATAAATGGATTTATTTTAAAAAAAATGGATCAACTTTTAAGCATATATTTATAAGTTAATGATTAAAAAATTACTTTGTAAATTAAAAGCATATTAGTGTTTTTTTTTTTGTATTTAGAATCTTAAAAAATATACATAATATAATTTGTTAATGATAACATTTAAAATTATATTATTTTCAATATTTAATAAACATTGTTTGTTATTGATTTGTGTATTTCACCAAGTATGTTGTGAAATATATTATTTCTACCAATGTATATTAGTATAATATGTAATATTTATTTGTATAAAAGTGTATAGATATAATATAAATAGAGTTTAAAGAAAAGTGAATAATTTATGTAGATATAATATAAATAGAGTATACAAGGAAAATGAATAATTATTGATATATGTCATATATTAGTTTTGGGGGAAAAAGTTGTGAAGATTAAGCACAAACTAACACATGTCTACAATTATTTTTACTTTATTAGAATAGGTAGATTATTTTTTTTATTTTAGGAATATAAAGTTAGGTGTATATATTACTAGTTTTAGAGCCCGTGTAATACACGATATTATCCAAATTATAAAATTACAATTAAAGAAAATAATTACATAACGTATATGAAAAAATGTATTACATCTATTGTTGTATTAATATGTGTATATAAATTAATTTTATTTATATCACATAATGACTTTTTTTAAATGAACTTAATAGAAAATGCACGTGGAAAATATACCCGACAACGATTCTTCTATTGAAACTTTCATTGTTAGTATTATATATGTATAATTGAAAGAATTCAGGAAGAAGATTTCTCATACAATAGTCATATAATAGTAGTTCTGACCATTAAGCCTAAATCCTGAAGGAGCGTCACCTTTATTGATATATTTATCAATTTACAACTCATAGAAGAAAATGAGAACATTAAATTATAACGGCGGATGTTTTCCAAGAACTATGTTTTTTTAAGCTAAACCATGAAAAATATTTTAATAAGTTTGACAACATAAAAAATAACATGTTAACCCATTCAATTTTGTCAATATTTTGCTTCATTTAAGCATAGTTTTCCATAACATGCTTCTCATACAACGTTCTGATCACCATTGAAGGAAAAGTCAATGTTAACACAAATATTTCAAATATGACACAAGTTAGAAACATTGATAGGTTATGAGCATTCTCATCCAACCCCCCATCCCTAAATTCAAAATTACACTAAAACACAATATATTTTCTCTCTTCTTTTCAATTAAATAATACCTTATTATACATTTATCATTACTATTTTTCTCTTCTTCACTCACAACCACTTTCAAAATTACAGGGGGTGAATAGTAATTTTTCAAATACAAAGAAAAATCACCATGTTTTCTAAAATGTAAAAACTCTTACTCTAAATCACTATTTAAATTATAAAAACACCTTCTCACATAATATGGTGGGTTGGATAAGAATGCTCTAAGGGGTGGCATATCGTAAGTGTTTACTATCTATTCTTAAATTTTAATAGTCGAGGGAAAAATAGTAATTTACCAAATCCCGAACCTTTTGATTTTTTTCTAAAAATGTCCTTAAAAATAAATTTGAAACACAAATCATGTTTAAAATTCTAACTTTCATCCGTTTGACATTTTCAACTCAACTATGTGAACCCGTAACAAATTTGACGATAAATCTATTTGAATTCTCAAACCATTTTGACTCTAACAAATTTCGACCTAAATATAGTTAATTTGTACTAAACAATCTATTTACCAGTCTTTGATTGTTAAAACCAAATTTAAGTTTCACAAAACCCGAAACATTCATTCCAAAAATTAAATATGATAAACCCTGTTATATATGGAAGTGATTGGTATATAATTACTAAATTAACTGAGAAAATAAATTGATAGATTTAAAGCATATATTTATAATTTATAAATTTGTATGACACTTTACAATAATAATAATAATAATAGATAAACAGGTTGATTTAAAAGAAATGATCAACTTTTAATCATAGATTTATGATTTAATAATTAAAAAAAAATACTTTGTAAAATAAAGCATGTTCGAGTTTTATTTTTCTTTATGATCTTCAACAATATACATAGTAAAATATGTTAATGATAACATTTGAAATTATATATTCTTATCAATCAGTAACAAACATGGTTTGTTGTTAATTTTTGGATTTCACCAAGTATATTTGGAATATTTAGTAAAATAATATCTTTATATTTATTTTTATAAAATGTATAAATATAGTAAAATATAATGTAAAAAGAAAGTGAATATGTACATATATTATGATCAATTAATATCTTAGTTTTGGAGGGAAAAAAGTTGTGAGGTTTAACCATAAACTGACATGTGTCCCGATTATTTTACTTTATTAGAATAGGTAGATATTAGTATAAAACCCTTGTATTTTCCACAACTAGTTACAAAATTTTCCCTTTGAATTTTTTTTTGCTCTAAAACGTCAAAACCAAATCATCAAACTTGAAAACTTGTCATTTCTTTTTCAGAACTACAGCTAGTAATTTAATGATGCTTGTTATCAAGGTTGATGCTTGCTCATTCTCTTGCATATAAATCCTTAAACAAATTTAGCTGATTGTCTTCTTGCTTCAAATCATTTTCATAAGGTCATAATTATTCATAGATGTCACTCATTTTGCTAAAACTCTGAACCTTAATGATGACATATACATGTTTGATTAAATATATAATTATATATATTTATAAAATACCTGTTAATGTAAGATTAAATATATAATTATATATATTTATATATGGCCATTATAATCATTTATATTATAATAGATCAAAATATTAACTATACCTTATTATATATTAGTTTGATAATTGTTGATGGGCTATATTACCTATAACTAACTAATAAAGGGTTTCCCCTTGGATGTATATAAAGAGAGATAAATATTAACATCATAACCTAATCACACACATGATAATTTTGTGTGTCTCCTCTCTCCTAAACCGGGTTCCTCTCAAGAACCCTAATATCATCCTTAACTGTACATCCTAAATGGGAACTCGATCAAGATGACAAGCATGTCGACAACTTCATACTCTGCTGCGATTACTACTCTCCACGCTGTAACATGTTCATAGGTTTAATATTTATTATGTTTCTATTACTTACATGAAGAACTGATCAACATGTGGTATCAGAGCGATGTTGATTCATCAGTTCTTCATGTTTTCCGTAAATCTGGAATTGAATCAGAAGACATGGACTAAAACTTGATAAACCTTAATTTTTTCGGTTTCTTTTTCATGTTCTATTACGAAAATAATATATAAAACTGTTTAAAATCACTAAAATTCATATTTAGTAATCCCTAATATTTTCAAAATCTGTTAAATTCAGGTTTAAAGATTTCGATTCCAGGTTTTTTGTATGTTTAATTGTTTAAATTTTCGATGATGTTCTTCGTGTTCATCATTATTATCGGAAATTATACATATGTTGGTTCAAAATTTAGATTAAAATTTGTTAATGATTATTTAGGGATATATTTATTCAAATCTTGGATAAATTAGAAATTTTAATATTTTCTTAAAAGATTTGAATTCCCCTAAAATAGGAAACAAATATAATTGTTAATCATTAAAAAGATTTGAACAAAATCTTATCATTATTAATTTAGTTTAAAAATATCATGGGTTAAGGGCTTAAACAAGTTTACGGGTTCACGGGTTATTTAAAAATCATGTATTATGGGCTTAAAATAGCTTATGTGTTCTAAGAGTTTATGAGTTTCTAAAATGGTTTGGGTCATAACCCATAAACCCGAAAACTTACTAATACCGGAATCAACATTTTTTTCTAACAACTCCATAAAATCATGTAAACACCCAAATACTGAAAAACCCGCTAAAGCCGGAAACTGGCAATTCTCGGGAACCTAAAATTCCCGAGAACTAATTCCAAAAGATAAGGTTTTACCGAAAACTTAAAAATCCTTACTCTAAACATTTTTCTTCTATTAACTAATTAAATGTTTTGTGAATCTTAAATATTATAAAATTTTACAAAACATAAAGGCTTAACTTGAATGAACTTTTGATGTAACACTTCTGCCCAAAGGTGATTAGTTACATTTACCATATCATTCAAGTCTAACTGAAAGCTTTTGTTAGTTTTTTGCCTAACATGATATAAATGTCTCACTTCTGCCCAAAGGTGATGTGTTACATTTTATCAAGCAAAACTAGCATGTGCATAATTAAAATAATTGTATCACTTCTGCCCAAAGGTGATGGGATACAAGTGTTTTGCACACATACTTAAATAAATTTTAATTCTGCCCAAAGGTGATTTATTTTTTGTTTAAGTAGAACTTTTAATTATAGTCTATTAGTTTGATGTTAATAATAGACATATCACATCTTCAATAAAATATAATGATCCTCACATTAATGATCATTCATTAAGCTAATGATCATAAATTTAATATGTATTATTTAATATCCCATAACATTACTCGCTATAATTTTCTTCTATAAATAACTATCTCATCTAAATCATTCACTCTAATATTAAAACATAATATAAGTTTTACATCATAAAGAGTTTCAATAATATTTAGCTCTTCTCAGTTTTAGTTATCCCTTAAGACATGATATGACTATCCTACTGCTCTTTATAATAACAATCATTCCATTGAAAACTGGAGCATAACAAATAGATAGAGTCAATCATAATGTATCTTACGATAATGATAATCAAGAATGCTATAGTCAATCATAATGTATCTTACGATAATGATAATTTTCACACCCGCACTTAGGGCCTAGGCGTATGACAAATAGTTGGTACCTGTTTTGAAAATATATCAGAGTTTTAGCGGAAGTCTTATAATAAAATATTAATTTACATTTTGAAACCTTTATTTATAATAAATATTAATTTAATTGAAAAGCTTCTCGGATAATAATTATCCGAGTGTCTGATTTATAAACCTCGTTTTTACAAATCATGTTTAAATATTGTTTTACAATATTTTAATATTTAAAAACTGATCCATCTCTACCTTGCGATCATCTATCTTCTTGGATGGCTATAATTCCTTGCTACCTGTACTATCTTTTATTTCCTGTAATCATGGGGGGAAAATACGTCAGCGATATGCTGGTGAATCGTTGACTCTAAAAATATTTTATAAATATTTCTTTGACTGACAAGATAGTTTTCATGAAACAATCTCAGTAGAAACGTCTATTATTTCTGGGATTTGTACCACTGCCATACACACACAATTACGGTTCTCTGGGAGTTGACACCCATTGGAGAACTTTTACTATGACCTCTAGTCTGCGGCCACGTAGCCTTGACTGATAGACTAGATTGATTATGTTTGGATCCAGACACATGTGTACTCGGCCTGAGTTGTTTTTATTTTCTATCTTGTATTTTAATAAGGAACACGTAATCCCATAAATCTTTATTTGACTGTCTTTGTTTAAGATAAACAACCAGTTTATCTTGACTGATTGAAAAGGTTTAACGTATTCACCTGTGATTGTCTGCTCTGAATGATGTGGTGATCTCGTTTGAAAACCTTTGTGAATGAATGAATGATTGACCGATTGTATGATTGACCTATAATAAAATAGGTTTATGTAAATACCCGGATCGTCTCTTAATCCGGCTACAGACCTTTAGTCTGGTTTTGACAGCTTAAACCTTGATTGATCTTTTGTTTGAATAAAATATGTTTGATATGAATTCCTTCTCTTTATTTGCTAACCATGTGCTATGTTTCTTCTTCAAGAAGAAATGTCTATGATATGTTTCTTCTTTAAAAAGAAACGTCATTTATCTATAACCTTTGTTTGTTAAGTCTTATGTTTCTTAAAAATAAAGAAACACTATCTTAACTATAACCTTAAGTTTCTCAACCATAAAGAAACTATATATTTACTATAATCTTTGTTTAGACCATTTTGTATTTCTTAATTATAAAGAAATTTTATTTGGTTGTTATACTTTGATCAAGGTCTAGGCTATACCCCCGACTAGGGTCTAAGCCTTTGGAATAATAATATTTTATTTGGGCAGAACCAATACCTTGCTTAGGTTATTATTTTCTAGATTCTCGGGCAGCACTTCGACGCTTGCACGTACTTTGAGAAACTTGATCAACAACTCCTCAGCACGCAAATCGAGGCAACGTTCGGGAGTCGCCGGGTCATGCACGTACTTCGAGGCAGAATGTTGGGTCGTCTCGGGTCGACACGGTTTACAAGGTCGTCCCGCGTTTCGAGGTCGGCACGCAAAACGAGGTGCGCCGGTCGTCGGGATTGTCGTTACGAACTTCGAGGTGTCGTCGGTATATGGTGCGGAGAGAGAAAGTTTCTAGAGAGAGAGTGGGGTGGTGTGATGGAAATAAGCCATGGGACGTCCTATTTATAGCTGAAATTTGGTTCCATCACGGTACACGATGGAACCTTTCTTTTTGGTCATCGCGTACCGCGATGACACACGTTTCTCTGAGAGTGCCATGTGTCGCCACGTGGCGGACACGTGTCACCGTCTTAACCACCCTCTGCCACGTGTTAAAACGTGGCGGACACGTGTCATTTTCTAAGACATGCTCTGCCACGTGGCCTGCCACGTGTCACGTCGTCTGCCACGTGTCACCTCCGGGTGACACGTGTTGATGTGTCATCAAGGACCATCGCGTACCGCGATGGCCTCTTTGGCTATGCCCATCGCGTACCGCGATGGGTCAAAAATCTAAATTTTTTTTATTTTTAATCCCCTTAATTTTGCTAACTTGCCATTTTTGGATCGAACTTTTGGGGATGTTACATCCTCCCCACCTTGGAATGAATCTCGTCCTCGAGATTCGTGGTGAGTGATTTCTTGTTTATCGATTTATCATCAGACTTTTTCTAATCCGCCGTTTGGGTTTAACTTGAACTATTTGAATAGTTGCAATCTATGATTTGTTGTTAACTCATATCTTTGGATGACATATTCAGTCAATAGTTCAGAATATCATCAGTAATTGTAAATTGCTAAGCACAGTGGCCAGTTGTGTTTAACTATTTACCTTTCCCTTTTGTATTCTAAACATTTACTGATGTTAACAAGATTGCTTCTTGGATTCTGTTTATCGAATTCTTTTATTTTACTCATCTTGATACCTATCAAGATATTCATACTTGAGTAATGACATTCCTTTATTTCTTGATCTTGACGGATTCCTTCCGTTTATTTCTATCAATTATACTCTTGAACTTTAAATGTTCGGATAACTGATTTTCCTTGAGTAGACATGTTCTTATGTCTTAGTTTAATTTATCCATTTCGTTTTTAACTCATCTTTCTATAGATGATGAAGTATGATATAGTCTAAATTTAACCATCTCTTTTCATAGGTATTAGCATTCTTGTGTAAGACACGATCTATATGCTAATATCTTTCTTTATATACATTAGGGATTTAAATACCCTTATATGATTACAAAATATCTCATTTAAATGAGATTACAAACATTTTACAAGAGCTAACTAAACTATTAGTTATTTCTAATACCTTTAGATCTTGACTTTCGTTGGCATACTCTTGTCTACTTCTATTCTTGGTTGGGTGCATCTTGTATGTTTAACATATTAGCCTTTCCTTTCCTAGCACCACTTCCAATAACTTTGTTTGTCTTATTCGGACATTCTGAGCTGAAGTGTCCGTTTTCTCCACAGCTAAAACATACAACTGTTTTCCTTTTGCAATCGTCTTCCGAATGACCGAGTTTATTACAAAAGTTGCATGTGATTAATGGAATATCTTTGGGGAGGTTTGTTGGTCTTAAACATTTCCCGTGATGTCTCTTGCCACAGTTTTGGCAGATTGGTCTTGTATATTTAAAAGACCCTTCCTCCTTTTCTTTGCCTTTCTTTGTTTTCTTTTCCTCGATTTCTTCTCTCTTTCCTTTGTCATTCTTATCTTCTTCTTGATTTCTAATAAGACCATTCATAAGATAACCGGCTAATTCCATGGCTAAATCAGCGGTTTGAGGCAAATGAGATCTTACCATATCTCTAATTTCCCGAGGTAAACCCCAAATGTAGCGGGTTACTTTGTTGGATTCGGGTATTACCAAATGCGGTACTAATCTACAATACTCATGAAACTTAGTATTGTATTCTCTGAGATTAGTGTCTTCCACCTTGAGGTTCAAAAACTTAGTTTGAATAAGATCGAGTTCATGCATGGGAGAGAACTTTCGTAACACCAGTTCTCTGAATTCTTCCCACTTCAATTGGTACATAGTTTCTCTACCTTTGACATGATCAGGGTATTCCACCACTCCAAAGCCTCACCTTTGAAGTATTGAGTGGAGTATTGAATCTTTTGAATATCAGTACAATTGCTGATGATAACAATGGACTCGATTTCTTCAAGCCATCGTACAGCTGATATGGCACCTTTATCGCCATAGAATTCTTTTGGTCCAAATTCCTTGAAGTTCTTAAAACTACTGCCTTGAATTACTAGTTGTTTCTTGAATTTACGATTGAGTTTGCTCTCAGCGTTGGAGCTATGAACACTTTCTTCATGATGAGAATGTTTCTTATACGGATGAGTTCTCGATGATTTATTTGAATGTTCTATTTTATGTTTGTGTGACCCTTCTTTCATTGCATCGATGAAGGGAGTCATTGCATTATGAATCATGTCTTGGATTTTGACTAGATACTGCTCAGGAATCTCCTGTGTAGGGTTTTGTCGTATCCTTGTTGCTTCTATGAGTTGAAGCTTCATCATTATTTCCTTGATTGTTTTGGTTCGACATTCTGTATACAGAATAGATCTTAGTATGAGCGAAATTCTTTATTTATATACTAATGATTGAATGTTTATAACGGATGTGTGACATTTGATGTTAGTGCAAAAGATTGATTCGTTTATGAATTGTTTAATTAAGCTTATCGCATTTCGAGAGAATTCTTTCTATTCTTCCTTGAGATTATACGTCTTGTAGTGACGTAATCTAATTGTTTATTTGAGAATTTGATGTTTGGGATAATCGTATGAAACGATAATTATTTTCCAAGTATTTTGACGATGATAGTCGATGGGGTTCTTTGAGAGACACCAATACTTTCTTGTTGTGTATTCTTGAAATGGTTAGTACATACCTTGTGTACAAATAGACCACGAGAACTTCTATACTTCTCTTTTTCTAGGTCATGTTTTATTCAAACGTTGTCTTCAGGTTAGTCATCTTTTAGACTTTGTCCACATGGACCTTTCCTTTATTTTCTATCTATTACTCTCTTACTTCCAGTTGTACTTGGAAGAATTATCTTGAGAGTTTGTGCAATCTTTTCTTGACATAATTCTTTTTAAAAGATATATTATCAATTTTGAGGAAATAAATATCTCTTATTTATGTTGTTACAAGATTGCACGACATTTATTACAATTACATTTGTTTACAACTACTACGATCCTTATTTCTTCCATCGAATAATCAGCTTCTTGATCTTGTTGCCCTTCATGTTTTCTCCTTCCTCGTTTCTTTTCGTCTTTCCTCAGCATCCATTTCTTTAGTATGAGCAAAGTAAGGATCTTGCATTGTTGAATAATATTCCTGTCCCTGAGGATTTTCTTTTGGATAAGTTATTATTTCTTTTCCTTTAGACACCATTGGTTTCTTGGATCTACTTGATACGTCTCCATACGTGTGCTGATTTGGAATAATATGGGCTAGCGGGATATTAGAATCAAACAAATCTGAATCTTCCTCCATTGCCGTTTGGTATGAATTTTCATCACTAGATATAGGAATTGGGAGAAAAGATGTTCCCATATAGCCTTTCCCTTTTCCGGATCGAAGCTTAATAGATTCTTCGCTAGATTGACGATCGGACATCTGTACGAGGTTATATTAGGGATAGGAGCGCGTTTTTCCTATCTTATCCTTACTTGTTATATTTTATTGGTATCAAATTTTTAATCATTCAATTATTTCTTTGATATCCTTACTTGGATACTAATGTTTATTATAAACTTATTTCTGATCGAAGCCTAGGTATGATTAAATACCTAATTCGCTAAGATCGATGGCTCTGATACCAACCTGTCACACCCGCACTTAGGGCCTAGGCGTGTGACCAATAGTTGGTACCTGTTTTGAAAATATATCAGAGTTTTAGCGGAATTCTTATAATAAAATATTAATTTACATTTTGAAACCTTTATTTATAATAAATATTAATTTAATTGAAAAGCTTCTCGGATAATAATTATCCGAGTGTTTGATTTATAAACCTCGTTTTTACAAATCATGTTTAAATATTGTTTTACAATATTTTAATATTTAAAAACTGAGCCATCTCTACCTTGCGATCATCTATCTTCTTGGATGGCTATAATTCCTTGCTACCTGTACTATCTTTTATTTCCTGTAATCATGGGGGGAAAATATGTCAGCGATATGCTGGTGAATCGTTGACTCTAAAAATATTTTATAAATCTTTCTTTGACTGACAAGATAGTTTTCATGAAACAATCTCAGCAGAAACGTCTATTATTTCTGGATTTGTACCACTGCCATACACACACAATTACGGTTCTCCGAGAGTTGACACCCATTGGAGAACTTTTACTATGACCTCTAGTCTGCGGCCACGTAGCCTTGACTGATAGACTAGATTGATTATGTTTGGATCCAGACACATGTGTACTCGGTCTGAGTTGTTTTTATTTTCTATGTTGTATTTTAATAGGGAACACGTAATCCCATAAATCTTTATTTGACTGTCTTTGTTTAAGATAAACAACCTGTTTATCTTGACTGATTGAAAAGGTTTAACGTATTCACCTGTGATTGTCTGTTCTGAATGATGTGGTGATCTCGTTTGAAAACCTTTGTGAATGAATGAATGAATGATTGACCGATTGTATGATTAACCTATAATAAAATAGGTTTATGTAAATACCCGGATCGTCTCTTAATCCGGCTACAGACCTTTAGTCTGGTTTTGACAGCTTAAACCTTGATTGATCTTTTATTTGAATAAAATATGTTTGATATGAATTCCTTCTCTTTATTTGCTAACCATGTGCTATGTTTCTTCTTCAAGAAGAAATGTCTATGATATGTTTCTTCTTTAAGAAGAAACGTCGTTTATCTATAACCTTTGTTTGTTAAGTCTTATGTTTCTTAAAAATAAAGAAACACTATCTTAACTATAACCTTAAGTTTCTCAACCATAAAGAAACTATATATTTACTATAATCTTTGTTTAGACCATTTTGTATTTCTTAATTATAAAGAAATTTTATTTAGTTGTTATACTTTGATCAAGGTCTAGGCTATACCCCCGACTAGGGTCTAAGCCTTTGGAATAATAATATTTTATTTGGGCAGAACCCATACCTTGCTTAGGTTATTATTTTCTAGATTCTCGGGCAGCACTTCGACGCTTGCACGTACTTTGAGAATCTTGATCAACAACTCCTCAGCACGCAAATCGAGGCAACATTCGGGAGTCGCCGGGTCATGCACGTACTTCGAGGCAGAATGTTGGGTCGTCTCGGGTCGACACGGTTTACGAGGTCGTCCGCGTTTCGAGGTCGGCACGCAAAACGAGGTGCGCCGGTCGTCGGGATTGTCGTTACGAACTTCGAGGTGTCGTCGGTATATGGTGCGGATTACGAGGTTATAGTTTTCGGGTCGGTGGCACGGAAATCAAGGTAGAGAGAGAAAGTTTCTAGAGAGAGAGTGTGGTGGTGTGATGGAAATGAGCCATGGGACGTCCTATTTATAGCTGAAATTTGGTTCCATCGCGGTACGCGATGGAACCTTTCTTTTTGGTCATCGCGTACCGCGATGACACACGTTTCTCAGAGAGTGCCACGTGTCGCCACGTGGCGGACACGTGTCACCGTCTTAACCACCCTCTGCCACATGTTGCCACGTGGAGGACACGTGTCATTTTCTAAGACATGATCTGCCACGTGTTGACACGTGACCTGCCACGTGTTACGTCGTCTGCCACGTGTCACCTCCGGGTGACACGTGTTGATGTGTCATCAGGGACCATCGCGTACCGCGATGGCCTCTTTGGCTATGCCCATCGCGTATCGCGATGGGTCAAAAATCTGGATTTTTTTTTATTTTTAATCCCCTTTAGTTTTGCTAACTTGCCATTTTTGGATCGAACTTTTGGGGATGTTACAATAATCAAGAACTTATATAAATAGATGCTATCACTAGATTTATTCTACATTTAGTTTTCCTAAGACTAATCACAATAACTCCTAAGATTCATGCACTCCTTAAAAGTTGTAACTATAAGGTTAAATGACGTTACTGAATACATCATAATGTACAATACCATGACCCATAAAGTTAAGGGCTCACACATGGAAATAAGTACTCTTTTCTAATGCATTTATACTAAAAGTTTTTATTATTACAATTTGTTGCCTTAAGTATCAACTATAACACTCATAAGTACAAAAGGAAAACGAGTATGTTGATTATCAACACATGTAAAAGAAAAGAATATGGCAGTGGAACATAAGATGTTATTAACTCACCACCATTAAAACCTTAAAGAGGATAATTCTAAGGTTCATAGACAAAATACAAGTATTGCTTCCAGCTTTAAGTTCTCTAAGGAGAAGTCTCGTTGTAAAAATATGTCATTATATTAGACATAAGTAACAAGGCTATCCATAATTCAAAAGAACATTTGGCTAAAACAGTAGTCGTATATTAATGATATTTAAGTATGCTAATCCTAATATTCCAATTAACATGATAGGCTGAGTCTAGTTCTATAAGTTTCTTTACTGATATCAACAAATAACTAACATGAGTGTTGGTGACAAAATTTAAATGTTAAGGCTATTATATTCATGAAAAACTGTCTTCTAGTTACATTTTATGATACCTTAAATATTATGGAGATCAATCAGAATTTAGTATCAATACTTAAGCTACATTATGACAGTTGTGAAGTTTGCATAGCCAACATAAAGTCACTCTTACCCTAAAATCTCATATTATGTGTTATCAGTGTCTGGATTGAAACATTTATAAAATAGAACTAGATGATACTACATGCTTTCACAACTTTTGTTATTATGCAATAAGAATTTAACAAAAGACAAATGAGACTTATAAAATTCATCCATTAAAACCAAATTTTATGAGAAATCATGACATGGTTGATAAGGGTGATTTTTTCATCTAATCTCATTCTTAGTGATTTTAATCATGTGTTAAATGCCATAAAAGATTACTTGGCTTAAGGAATAAGTATGGGTCCACCATAAGTTATATTTCACTGACATTCGTGGAACTTATTCAAACAGAATTTCAGACATAATTCTTTTATCATTTAAAAGGCTATTTACTTGTATCTAATCTGTCTTCTATGGTCAAAAGTCTTAAAGAGATCCATTCATATATACTTATTTTGATTTCTTATAAATATGTCCCTAATATTATTATGACATCTGGACGTTAATGAAATCAAATCAAGTCTAACATATATATGACAGATTCCCACATCACGCACATTATTGAAACTTCTCTTGTAGTTTTCCTAGAGATATTAAAAAATCAGTGGCAGCCTTAAGTGTCTCAATCACAAGACACTGCTCCATCACAACACTATTCTATCAAAACTTATCTCTTTAGAATTTACTACTACACTTACAAAAGTTTCATTGCTTCTTAAATATGGGGCATACTCCGATTTCTTACTAAAATAATCCTCACAAGAGAAACTACAACGACATACATCATTAACTTGTTTTTCTATTAGAATCTATTGGTCTTTAAATATTGACCCTAAGCATGCTAATTTCCTAAAGGTTTCTAAGGTCAGTGGGAGCAGTAAAAGTCCTTATAATGACATGTTAGAAGTACAAGAGGCGGGGGGAAGAAAACAATTAAATGTTACTTCAAATTTAACTCCAATTACACCTATTATACACCATACTGCACCAACTCTTACACACTTAGAATCCTAAAAAATGATAGCAACCTAACCAAGAGCTAATCCATAAAACCGAGACTTTTAAAATTACCCAATAATCAACTCAGGAGGCCATCTAAGTTTTAAAACCTACTAACATTGATGATTATGTAACCTCCATAACTAAAGTTAAAATGGATGTTGGAAAGCTTACTGATCAGACCTCTTTTAATTAAACCATTAATATCAATCAATCTTCTAAATGGAATAAAGCTATTATTAGCAAAATTGACTCCATAAGTCATAATAACATTTGAGATTTTGTTGAAACACATAAGGGTGTTCATAACTAAAATAAATCCTAACACAAATGTTAAGACACTAAGAAGAATGTTTGATTATTAAAAGTTATATTCAAGAGGGAATAAATCATTAAAGAATTTTCTTACCTATATTACAAAATATTTCTTTGAGGATCGTCATTGTTCAAGTAGCTTATAATAGTTAAGAGTTATATTAGATGAACATTAAAACAACTTTCCCTAACAATCGGCTTAAATAGTTATATGTTCATAAAACAACCTAAAAGTTTTAAACTGAAGGTCAAAGAACCGCAAAATGTGATGAAATCATTATTCAATTATTTTCATCAAAAACCAAGTGGATTAATGTACCTACTTCAATATGAGTGGGAGCAACTAAAAACAAACTTGTCCTTATATAGATGACATTCTCCTGATAAGTATATGTTACATATGTCAAAGCATTGTTCACACATACTTTGATATTATAGATCTCAGAGATATTCCTTACACGTGTAACATACAATACTGCTCTACTTTAGAGGATAATAGGATCACATAGATTATTTCCTTATGCTTCATTAAGTAGAAGCCTTATATAAGTTCAAGTCTATACTCGTTTAGATATTACTCAAAATTGCAACACACTAGATATGTCTAGTTAATGTGAAGCATCTAAAAGAGTACGAAGATATCTTTAAAGGAAACGAAAGACTATAATTTAAAAGAAGAAGTGAGAATTTGAACCGGTAGATTACTCTAAACTTTGTCATATTCAAAGATAAGAAAATGTTATTTTCGGGATATATTTTCATGGCAGTAGATAAATCTATCTCATGGAGGAGTAATAATGAACTGATAATAACAACCTAAGTCATAACGACATAATATGTTGATTAATTACAACCTTGTTGTCAATAAATGTTGTTGAATATTTATTAGGGGACTCATAAGTTTATTAAACTCCATATAAATTATATATTGAAGACTTATTGTGATAAAGTCAGCTACCATGTTTTCTCAAACGATAACAATTTGAGAGGTGCTACATTAAATTTTGATATGAAATTAATATTATTTTATGAACGAATTAAGGAATCCATATTTTCATATCGAATACATTCATGATATGCTTAAGGATCCTATAATTAAAGGTCTATTACCCAAAAGTATTATGAAAGCGCTTATAATCATGAGGGGTTTATTCATGACCATGCACAATTGCATATCGTACTATGAATGATTGACTATTAATTTTCCTCCTTAGTTTTGATTTTGTATGTTTGTTAATATGTTCTGCATGCATAATGACACATAGACAAATTATAATACAAATCAAATGTTTGAAGGGCTTACTTGAAAATTTTGATCATAACTACTTAAGTTTTAAATAAGGACTGCAGTATGATTAATGGGGGTCTTGAGCTGATGTTCAATTCAATAACTATATTTCTCTGCTCCAGTTTAAGTTTAAAGCTAAAATGAGTGTTAACTCCTGATCATGCTTATCTAATACTCATATAAATGATTACTCGGCCAAGTGGGAGAATGTAAGATTAAATATATAATTATATATATATTTATATATGGCCATTGTAATCATTTATATTATAATAGATCAAGATATTAACTATAACTTATTATATATTAGTTTGGTAATTGTTGGTGGGCCATATTACCTATAACTAACTAATAAAGGGTTTCCCCTTGGATGTATATAAAGAGAGATAAATATTAACATCATAACCTAATCACACACACATGATAATTTTGTGTGTCTCCTCTCTTCTAAACCGGATTCCTCTCAAGAACCCTTACACCATCTTTAACTATACATCCTAAAGGGGAACTCGATCAAGATGACAAACATGTCGATGACTTCATACTCTGCTGCGATTACTATTCTCCATGCTGTAACAGGTTCATAGTTTTAATATTTGTTATGTTTTCTATTACTTACATGAAGAACTGATCAACAGTTAAAGTTTACAAAAGATTTCATATCCATTAAACTATCATTTACATATACTTTTATCAAAAGATTTATCTGAGCCATCAGATCGCCTAACGGCTACTTCGTTCCTAAGCACCTATCCTTCGTTACCTGTAAAACAGTTTAAAAATACGTCAGCAACACATGCTGGTGAATAAGCAGACGCGTAATATATTTTAATTACTTAATTACCCCTCGAGACATAACTTAGGTCTCGGCCCATCGTGGCTTAAGAATAATCAAGTTAAAACTTAAACACAATTACAAACTTAATCTCAACTCGAAACCGCTCAACAAACACCGCAACGTTCGAGGTTACTTAACTACCATCAATATACACATGATTACCCTCTCTCGAACATAACTTAAGTCCGGCCCGTCATGGCGGAGGCATAACCAGGCGTGGCGCGGTATGCCCACCGTCAACCACATATGAAAGAATCCAGATAAACATACACGGCAACCTGAGGGTCAGCGATTACTTTTGTTCATAACGTTTTAGAGATACGTAATCTCATGTAATCAAATTAATTGACTCTATTAAACTAGTTATAAAAGTTTGGGGCGTATTCACCTTTTAAAATGACCAGCTTCACTTCACTGATCGAGTTGTCTTTGCTATCTCGGACCTATAGTACGAGTATAATCATTCGTTATTACTAGATCAATAATCTAGTTTTAGACCTTTAGTCCTTTTTGTATAAGCTTTACCCATATTTTCTTTTCGAACCTCTATTTCAAAATATCTTTCTTTATTATATATACTCAAACCTTTAGTGTGATCATTTAAATTTTCTAAACACTACGTTTCTTCTTCTCGAAGAAATGTATACTTTATTTCTTTACTTATTATTTAAGAAAATCAAATAATATTAATAACAAAGAATTACTTGAATATTAATTTCTTTTATTTATATTTTCCCTTGTTTATATTTTCTTTGTTTATTCTCGAGGTATCGAGTATACTCACGACTAGGGTCTAAGCTTATTTTAATATTATTATCATATTTTACTTGGGCAGAACCCCTACCTTGATTGGCTTAAAATTCCTAAACTCTCGGGCAGCACCTCCACGCTTGCACGTTTATCGAGAAAATCTTGAACAACACTTCTTGCACGTAAATCGAGGTACCCCGGTCTTTGAAGCCCGTCGGCACGCACTTCGAGGCGGGGTGTTGATTCGTATTGTGGTGGCACTTACTCGAGGCAACATCGGGGTTGGGCATGGTTTATGAGGTATGAACGTCGGGTCAGTGGCACGTAAAACGAGGTAGTGAGAGAGTGTTTCAGAGAGAGAGAGAGAAAGGTGAGTGATATGGTCTAAAGTATACATATTATTTTATAAATATTTCCTACACTTTTCAGTGTTTGGAGCTAGTTTTTTATTGAATATTATTCTTAGTTGGCTCATATGTAAGTTTTTAAGATTTTAAAAGACAACGGGCTAAAATAACTAAATCAACTCGATAATATGTTGGTCACTTTATTTTGTTGACTTGATCCTTGTATATTAATTTCATGATCATTTGTTATAATGGGTTTCATATAAGATAATATATGTAGTAAGTGAGAAAATGTGAAAGCAATACACATAAAAGTTAAATAAATTAAATATGAAACAAGTGATTTTAGAATTATGTGCTTCATAATTATGTTACAAATTGACAAACAGATATACAATACAGATATACAATGAAGTGGACGTAACATAGGAAGACTATTTTCTTGGATCTAATGGGCTGGGTCATCTAGAACGAAATTTTAAGGAAAGAAATTGCAAAGTGGCACATGGAAAATAAAAGGGAAGTCGGCTAGTGGGATTTCTTGTTCGTGACGGAAACTTAAAAGGAGAATTAATACAAAAGGGGGTTTTCTTGTTGACATAAAGGAGGGGGGAGACCAACCCTAGTCACGGCAGTAGGAGGTTTTCAAAAGAGAGTTGGGCAGCTGAAAAGCAAAGAAAGAAAGAAAGCCCGTGGTTCAAGTGGAGAGCGTTCGGGTTCAACACCAACTCAATCAAACATCATTATTATTGGTTTGAATTTATAATTATCTTTACGAATTCATTATTTGAACCAATTTATTTTCTTTTGTTCTTGAGTATGGTTGTTGGCTAAACCCTTAGACCACCTAGGCTTATGATGAATTTCTGTTGATTTTGGATTTTGGTTTGGATTTTGTTTTCGTTTATGGATTTATGATTAAGTAAGAGGTTTATTTTTATTCGTTTGATGCATATGTGTGCTTAGGTTTGTTTGGCGAGTTATATTGTTTCACAGTTTCTTTGGTGATTGTCTGTCATATAATAGGATTCTGTTAGGTCATCTACTGTGTGTTTTTAACTAGTTTATGGTTGATTTTCAATAATACCATAGGAACAATATAATAAATCAAGTAGGTCTAAGTGTGCTGCTAATCTAAATAGATGTAAGGTGATAGATTATGTGGCAGGTCTTGGCTGATGAATTGCTAGATTTAGTTCTTTGTAAGGTGTCCGTCTAGGTTTGGTTTATTTGCCTTGTCTATCTAGTCGAGTGAGTGCTTTAAAGTACCTTTGATTTCCGCGCTGTAAGATAGGATTTATTATAGAGGTACTTATCATAAAATAAATTAGCGATCGTAAGTGAGTCTAATTAAACCGGTAATTTTAATAGCTTGTTAGGATTCCATTGGTGTCTTCTTGAGAAGGGTCAAGGGTCCTGTTCGGTTTCCCATTAAGTGAATAATTTAAGATCCCGGTTCCATAACTTAACATTTTCCAACCATTTGATAATTGATGCATTAGGGATTCTAGCCTAGGTGGTTGTTCGTCATCATTTGAATTAAGTCTAGATTAAAGTCGTCTTAAGTTTTATTAATTAGTTTAATTTTAGTTTTTAGTAAAACCCCCCATAATAATATTAATAAATAGTCGTGTCTATAAATAAGTCTAATTTAGCTAGATTACATAATTTAAAGAGTCTTGTGGGTTCGATATCCGGACTTACTTAGCTGTACTAGAGTCGATCGGTTCACTTGCCGGTTAGTAGTTTTAGTTAAGTTAAGAGTCTAGAATTATTACTTAATGTCTAGATTAGCGTAATTTTAGTTAATAATATTATAACTACTTCAAGCACATCAAGTTTTTGGCGCCATTTTCGGGGACTCTTGGCGATTGCGTTATTAGATTTGATTTGACTTACTTGCTACATACGTGCTATTTTTTTTGTTTTTAGTCGTAAGAGTCTAAGTAGTTTACCTTTTATTTATTTATTTTTTTATTGTTTGTTTTGAGTCGTAGGAGTTAGGTTAATATAGTTTAGTTTAATTTCTTTTAATTAGTTTAGTTTTCTTTAATATTTTTTTTATTGCTATTTGGTGCTCGTGATCCTTTTCTGTTTAAGTTTATCTTTGCAGTGATCTTCATGGATTGTTACTACGGGGCCAGAGTTGAAGGAAATTCTCATAAAGATCAAAGAGGTTTAACTATATGGAGTCACAAATACATGCAATTATGAACCACCTAGATAAAAACAGCTATCAGCCTAAATTATGTGTGGTGTATGATAAAATGGGGAATATTATCGGTTGTAAAGACTCATCTGGCGCAATGCTGGATCACATACCACATCCAGAAGAGATATTATACGATGTTTTACGTGTCACCCATAGCATTAATCCAAAAGCACCACTTTCAGATATAATGGATGATTTTCGGCGAGGCTTAAAGTATCAAATACAATTTTATGAGCTGACGATCAAGTTTGAGGATGTTGGGTTGCAGGATAAGACAGAGGATCGTATTCCATCTTGGGAAGACGAGTTTAGGGATGAATTTGGCGAAGATTTGGTGGGTTCAGCCGATGTGGATGAGAGTGATTTTAACCCCGAAAGAGATCTTGAGGAGCTTGAAGTTTTGTTATTCGGGGAGCCAGTTAAGAAACAAAATGTCAAAGAAGAATCACAAGAGATATCTAAAGAATTGAAGAGTAAAGAACTGCATCTCGTTGTGAAAGAACATCCATGTCTGCATGGTAAAGCGGGATATGTTTTTAGAAATAGTTGTTCGTGGATCGCCACGTAAATCAAAAGCCCTAAGAAGGAAGATATCTGGGCTCAGGAATCAAAGTGCGCCGAATTGGTCATATTCTCAAAATTTTAATAATGGGTGGATCAAGCTGAATGCGTATTTTTGGGCCTACATGTGTTTGGAAATTAGTTTCTTCCCAACTGATTTTAAGAGGAGAGTGTTGAGGAGCACCGATGGGAAGAGGATCAAGGAGAAGCCTCCTGATTGAGGTTTCGGGAGTAAGTCTGGCTGAAGACTTTTAGTAAACTTAGCGCTTCCCGGGAGGCAACCCGGTACTATCTTTTTCTTCTATTTTTATTTCTATTTTGTTTTTACTTCTTTGCTCTGCCAGTTGTTTCTTCTCTTACTTGTAGGTTGTTCCAAGATTGCTTATGAGATAGTTGATAAGCTATGGTTTTAAACAAGTGTGGGGATGCCACTTGTTTCTGATTACTGCTTTTGTTCGTGAAAGATGACGTTTTTTGAAGATAGTTTGCTGATTGCGTTGGAGTTGGAATGCGTGGAACATGACTCACGAGGCATATCGTCTATTTACTAGGGGAGTCTGTTCCAGTTCATTAGTTTATTTTTATTTTTGCATAATTTTATTCGTAATTTCCTTTTTCTCACATTGAGGACAATGTGAAATTTAAGTGTGGGGATGGGAAATTGATGTTTTCGGCAAAAATAAAAATTAAAAAAAAAACGATTTTGAAAAAATAATGAGAAAAAAAAGCATAAAAATAATTGAAAAAAAAATGTCCTAAAATTTTAAATTTAATTTTTGCAAAAAAAAATAAAAAATGAAAGATGATAGTAGAATCGGAAATTGGTTTTTCAAACTATTAATAATATGAGATAATATAAAAGAAAACACACTTAACTTGGGATGTGTCGGTAGGCTCAGCCTTGAAAATAAAAGGGCAATTTGATAAAATGGTTAAAATGGAAATCTTTTGTGGGTAGAGCGTTTTGTCCGTGGAAGATAAGTAATGAAAGGTCGGACCATACTCAAGCCTCAATTTTTGGTATGAAAAGTGGAAATATTATAAGTTTAAAAATTTGAATACGTTATCATATGATGCTTGGGTAGGTTTAACGTTAGAGTATGCTGTGTAGCCTGTGATATAAATCTTAAACTGCTAGTTTTAGTGTTTTACACCTCATTGGCGTATGATTTTATAACCTTAATTCTTGTATTGATGGGATGTCTCGGGTCTGGAGACAATGGGTCTGTATGAAATCTATTCATCTAGGTATTCATAATTCCTAAGTGGGGTTGTGGATATTTAAATAAAGCTAAAAAGAGCAAACCCGCAGTTATCTGCCACATAAGTCAATAAACATTATCACTACGTACAAAAGTACAAATACGCTACTGACTTGATCATCCACGCTGTTAGCCATATGGGGTCCCCTTGCTCGCGTCTCATTACCATTAATAAACGGACCACAAGGGACACACTACATGTAAGCCCTACAGATGAAATTTTGCATGCTCACCTATGGTGATGGTTCGGGGTATTGCTTGATAACGGGGGTATGTCATGTTGTGGGGAACACTAGCTATTAATTAATTGTACCTTAATCATATCTAATGGCTGCTTTCTAGACTTTGATGCTTAAGCTTAGGTGGATAAACAATACCCTTGATCGTCTTAACTATTCATAAAAAAATAGAGCAATAAAAGTTTTAAATCTGCTAATTTTTAGGTTTAAGTCAAGTTGGGGTGGTCTGGTCCGGTAAAAGCTAAAAATAAGCGGGTCTTAATTGTGTAAACCACTGAGTAATATTATTGTCGGATCTTATTTGTCCTGGTAAAGATTTAGGAATGAGTTTAAGTGGACAACAATATCGGTGATCGCGGTTTTTGTGTTCTTTTAAATTTTAAATTAACTTAAATGTTTTGAAGACCATATTTTCCGATTATGATTCCATTGCAAAATATATTTTCGAGGACAAAAAATGTTTAAGTGTGGGGATATTTGATATGGTCTAAAGTATACATATTGTTTTATAAATATTTCCTACACTTTTTAGTGTTTGGAGCTAGTTTTTATATAATATTATTCTTAGTTGGCTCATATGTAAGTTTTTAAGGTTTTAAAAGACAACGAGCTAAAATAACTAAATCAACTCGATAATATGTTGGTCACTTTATTTTGTTGACTTGATCCTTGTATATTAATTAAATGATCAGTTGTTAATTTGTTATAATGGGTTTCATATAAAATAATATATGTAATAAGTGAGAAAATGTGAAAGCAATACACATAAAAGTTAAATAAATTAAATATGAAACAAATGATTTTAGAGTTATGTGCTTCATAATTATGTTACAAATTGACAAACAGATATACAATGAAGTGGACGCAACATAGGAAGATTATTTTCTTGGATCTAATGGGCTGGGTCATCTAGAACGAAATTTTAAGGAAAGAAATTGCAAAGTGGCACATGGAAAATAAAAGGGAAGTCGGCTAGTGGGATTTCTTGTTCGTGACGGAAACTTAAAAGGAGAATTATTACAAAAGGGGGTTTTCTTGTTGACATAAAGGAGGGGGAGACCAACCCTAGTCACGGCAGTTGGAGGTTTTCAAAAGAGAGTTGGGCAACTGAAAAGCAAAGAAAGAAGGAAAGCCCGTGGTTTGAGTGGAGAGCGTTCGGGTTCAACACCAACTCAACCAAACATCATTATTATTGGTTTGAATTTATTATTATCTTTATGAATTCTTTATTTGAACCAATTTATTTTCTTTTGTTCTTGAGTATGGTTGTTGGCTAAACCCTTAGACCACCTAGGCTTATGATGAACTTCTGTTGATTTTGGATTTTGGTTTGGATTTTGTTTTCGTTTATGGATTTATGATTAAGTAAGAGGTTTATTTTTATTCGTTTGATGCATATGTGTGCTTAGGTTTGTTTGGCGAGTTATATTGTTGCACAGTTTCTTTGGTGATTGTCTGTCATATAATAGGATTCTGTTAGGTCATCTACTGTGTGTTTTTAACTAGTTTATGGTTGATTTCAATAATACCATAGGAACAATATAATAAATCAAGTAGTTCTAAGTGTGCTGCTAATCTAAATAGATGTAAGGTGATAGATTATGTGGCAAGTCTTGGCTGATGAATTGCTAGATTTAGTTCTCTGTAAGGAGTCCGTCTAGGTTTGGTTTATTTGCCTTGTTGTAACATCCCAATTTTCCGTTCGGTTGATAATAATAATAATAAAAATAAAATATGATGGGCTAAGTAGGCTTTTAGATGGAGTTAATTATGGACCAAAAGGGAGAGATGGGCCTTAGGTCCATGGGTTTAAGGGAGTATAAATACCCCTTAAACTCTAATCCTTTCCATTTTTATCTCTACACCATAGCCTACACCTTGATAAACACACACAAACTCTATCCTATAACCCGAACCAAGATGCGAAGGCGAAAACCCAAGCTTGTTGGTGCTAGAACGTAGTAACGGACCAAACCTACATCAAAGACCAGCTCGTGTTCGTAGTTCGACTCGTTCAAGGTACGTTTAAGTAAATCGTAGATCTATACGAATATGATAAAAACGAATTCAACGAAGCAAACCTCACTGAAATTCATCAACATTTGATAGGTTAATCGAGGGTAAATAGGCCGTAGGTATATATGCTTAAATCGGACCATTAAAAACATAATATTTGAAAAGTTTGATGGTTGGGGTTTGTTGGCGTTGGAATTCCGAGTTCATTGATACCTAAAACGTGATGTTTGGTTAAGATTTGAGGGTTTAGTTGCAGATCTGGCTTAGGTTGATTGTGAGTGTTCTTGGTGATTTTGACTTTGACCCTGAGTCAAAGTCTGGATAAGAATTATGCAATTCGTTATGGTTAGATAACGAATTAGTTCGCCATTTGTTAAGTTCGGATAACGAATCAAATGATTCGTTATTCACCTCCTTCGCTATGTTCAAATAACGAACTAGGTTATGCTAAGATAACCAATTAAGTGGTTCGTTACCCGCCAGTTCGCTATGAAAGGATAACGAATTAAGTGATTCGTTATGTACCCCATTCATTATGATAAGGTAACGAATCAGAGGGCAAATCAGGTGATGAAAAGATGACGAATCAGGATAAGAAGATAACGAATTAGCTAACGAATTAGGCTTAATTCGTTATGGAAAATGGGTTAGCGAATTAGATAATAATTTAAAATACTAGTGGAAAACGTGTTAAGACAGTTAATGAAAATAAAATTTTCCAAACTGACCTAGCAACTTAACCCCAGCCAGGGGCTCTGCCCCTTGGACCCCGCTGCCAAGGGCGCTGCCCCCGGACCCCCCGTTCGTGGAGGGTTATAATTAGACTAAAAGTACGATATGGAAAATGATAGTTGATTGATACACGTAATCGTAATATAGTTAGCCGTGCCAGCTAAAGAAAGGATTAACTACTACCGGTGAACGTAACAGAATTCAGGTGAGTTTTTAGCCCCATTCCTTGTTATGTTTTCGGGGCTGTGTGCATACTTGATGTGATAGTTAATACACTTACCTTAAGTGGTAAGTGTATGCCTTGTATGATTCATGTATGGTGAACGCTTGACGGTGCGTGAACGATCTTCGGATATTGCACGTACTGCCAGGTTATAAATAAAGATTTGAATATTATATGTAATGTAAGGATGATTGCTTGTCGATACGTGAACGATCTTTGGATATTGCATGTATTTCCAAGAATAGTGATTGTCTCCTTATATGGATATTAAATAATAAATTATGTATAGAGTTTTCTCTACGGATAATATTTAGAGTGTTCCTTTAATGGAAAGCATATTGTTCCTTTGATGGAAAGTACAGTGTTCCTTTAATGGAAAGCGTAGTGTTACTTTAATGGAAAGCATAGTGTTCCTTCTATGGAAATATATAGGATGTTTCTTCTATGGAATTATATAGGATGTTCCTTCTATGGAAGTTTACAGAGTGTCCTTCTATGGAGAATTTATACAGAGTGTCCTTCTATGGAAATTATATAGCATGGGCATTAGCCATGATCCTTTTAATAGATATTATGTGACGTTCCTCTTATAGATATTTATACAAGGTTAAGATATGTATGTATGTATGATATGTGTATGTATTGGATGTCACCTGATTAACTAGAACTCACTCAGCGTAGCTGACTTTTAGTATGCACGCAGGTAAATAGGTTTAACAAGCTAACATGAGGATGGCACATGGCATGGCTTGAACGGCTGGCATCTGAATATGGGAGAAATGATGTTTTAATATGATGATTTATGTTATGGTTTTAAAGAAAAGATTAAATGTTTTGTAACGAATGATTGAAGCTAATGTTTCCGCGAAAGTTTTAATGAACTCTGATTTATAGAACTGCGTTTATGAGTAAATCCGACGTTAAAGTAGGGCTACCGGGTACGGGGCCTTACACTTGTCTATCTAGTCGAGTGAGTGCTTTAAACTACCTTTGATTTTCGCGCTGTAAGGTAGGATTTCTTATAGAGGTACTTGTCATAAAATAAATTAGCGATCGTAAATGAGTCTAATTAAACCGGTAATTTTAATAGCTTGTTAAGATTCCATTGGTGTCTTCTTGAGAAGGGTCAAGGGTCCTCTTCGGTTTCCCATTATGTGAATAATTTAAGATCTCGGTTCCATAACTTAGCATTTTCCAACCATTTGATAATTGATGCATTAGGGATTCTAGCCTAGGTGGTTGTTCGTATCATTTGAATTAAGTCTAGATTAAAGTCGTCTTAAGTTTTATTAATTAGTTTAATTTTAGTTTTTAGTAAAACCCCCCATAATAATATTAATAAATAGTCGTGTCTATAAATAAGTCTAATTTAGCTAGTTTACGTAATTTAAAGAGTCTCGTGGGTTCGATATCCGGACTTATTTAGCTGTACTAGAGTCGACCAGTTCACTTGCCGGTTAGTAGTTTTAGTTAAGTTAAGAGTCAAGAATTATTACTTAATGTTTAGATTAGCGTAATTTTAGTTAATAATATTATAACTACTTCAAGCACATCAGTGAGTTGTGATATGAAATGAAGGATTGGCTGCCCTATTTATTGGCGTTGTCCAGATTACCCATCGCGATACGCGGTGGGTCTTGCAAAAGATCCATTGCTTATCGCGATGGATCAGCGACATACTTTAATATTATCTTATTGCATCGCGATACGCGATGGACCTTTCGTATGTCATCGCGTATCGCGACTAGCTATGCCGCGTCATAACTAGCCTTGCCACGTGTGCCACGTGGGTGACATGTGGGGACACGTGGCGGGGCACGTGTCACAGGTGTCAGGCCTCGTCATCGCGATACGTGATGACGAGTTGGCTTTGGGGTATCTTTCTGATCCATAGCGTATCGTGATGGGTCAAGAAATCTCGCTTTCACTCTCCAAAAACATAAAGGTGGCTCTCAAGCGGCTCGCGACGATTCGAGCGTGCGCCATCAAAGGCCCCTCGCCTTCGCCATCGCTATCGTCCTCGCCTGAGCCCGTGCGCGTGCGCGTCGGGTGCTCTGCACCCTCTGCTAGGACCACTGGTGCATGCATGGCTTAAAAGAATATTACCATGGAAATTCTTCTGCATATATAGAGTTTCAAAAAATTTCCCACTTTCTATGTGGGATGAACTTTAGTTTCCTTATTTATACCCATATGAAGGAGTCTCATTTCCTTCCTTATTTCCATGAGGGATGGATTTTCATTCCTCCATTTTATTAGTTATTGAATTCTTCTAATTTATAATCTTACCATATTTAAAATATTTTTTTGGATCCTTTTAATTTTAAAGTTGACAATTTTAACGTAAAATATGTATGATATGTTTCGAGAGGTTAAACAAGGATACAAGACTTACGCATTCAAAAAAGTGTCCAATAAAAATGTTAATTACATGAAGTCAGGTCAAAATTTAAAGATTTGGGATGAAAATTGAAATATACCATGCATATTATTTATGGATGGAGCATTTCCATGTGTGTTTGGTAATGGTTACCTCTTTTTGTGGTCCTATGAAAATTGGTTAAAGTCGATTTAGCTTTTGCGTAGGGTGAGGCAGAACCTTAGTCTACCGTCTATGGACACATTTTCGAGTTTCACATTTGATTTTTCATACTCACTTGTGTTGGATTGTTATTTTTATATTAAATTTGGCTTGTTTTTTCATTATGAAAAAGAAAAAAAAAGTGTTATCTAATAGTAAACAAATTTTCAAGTATTTAGCTTAAGTTACTCGGACTTTTTTATGTCATTTAAAGTTACTCAATTTTTATCAAAAGTTTCAGTTGCGTGATTTTTTGATTTTTTTTTTCATATTTGTTGAAACTTTAATAATTAATTAGATCATTCCCATCACCTCCTATATATAACACTCTCTCTAGGGGTGTGCGTGGTGTGGTTCGGTGCGGTTTTTGATTAAAACCGAACCAAAAACCAAACTTTCGGTTTTATGATTTTTTAAAACCATTCGGTTTCGGTTTTTTTGGTTTTTGGTTTTCGGTTTTTGGGTTCGGTTCGGTTTTGAATGCGGTTTTTTCGGTTTTGCTAGTCGAGCCAAAACTTTTTGGGCAAAAAAAACTTGACCCAAGATATTGAAATCGAGCATGCCATTTTTGTCTTTAAACTAATGATTAATAGAAAATTGAATATTTGCACCTAAAATATTAAAAAAATAATAAAAGACATATTTGAAATTAAAACTTAAAATAAAAAAGCGAAAGTACCTATTATTGGTTTTTAATCATACTTGCAAACCAAATATATTTGTATTAACAATATGTTAAAATTAAACAAATATCAATCGGTAGATTTTGTTTTAATGATTATGGTTAAGATGTTATGGTTATTTCGGTTCGGTTCGGTTTTTTCGGTTCTCAGCAAAATACAAAACCAAACCAAAACCAATATTTCAGTTTTTGCTAAAGTTCAAAACCGAACCACCGGTTTCTATTTCGGTTTGGTTTTTTCGGTTCGTTTTTTTGGTTTTATTGGTTTCGGTTCGGTTTTTTCGGTTTTGTGCACACCCCTAACTCTATCTATATAATACATATAAAAATTTGGTTTCTATTATTTAGTTCTACATCATATCCTCTATTTTATTCTCTATCTCTAAAATATGTAGTAGAGATGAACAATATCCTCTATATTTACTAGTCTACTGTTCAATCTATATATCAAAAATTCCCTCTTATTCCCTCTTTTCTCTTTTCATTCCCTTCCAAAACACCCGCCAATGTCTCTTCCCTCCCAAAAGAACTTGAAAAGTTGTCTGTTGTCTCTAATCACAAAGCAATAACAGCAGATTTTGAAATGATGCCTTCAATCCCGGTTCTCAAAATAACTTTTACCACTCTTCGTTGCTTTTATCGATCTGCTTCCAATGCGTAGGCATGTGACGATATTTACTACTTGTACGTTTCATCTTCTTTTTATTTGTGCATGTTCATCGAGATTCATATGCTAGTTTCTCTTCAATTTGTTCCGTGTTAGCGTATTTGTGAACGGTTTTGTAACATTGAGATGTAGATGAATACCTATTATTTTGTTTATTTTCTGCCAACCAAATTTTCTATAAAAGTCCTTAATGAGTTTATGTTCTATTTACCTAAAAGAAACTGAATCCATGGTTGTGATTGCTTAGTGATTATTATATATTGGTAATCATCAATATCTTGTGGCTTGTTGGCGTTCAGTTGTGTGTTAACACGTCATTTCATGTTATTTTGATTAGAATTCTAATTGTTAATTTGTCTTTCTTGTACTTGATGATGGAGACACCATTGGAGACCGTCTTGTTGCGCTTGATGTTTCTGCTAGTTTTATTTTTAATGTGACTAATGAATTAGGTATGGTAGTGGATTGGATTTGGGTCGGGTTTTGGTAATCCCAACCCCATACCCGATTATAAATCCATGTTCCAAACCCAGCCCAAAACCCGTCGGGTTTTTATCAGGTAATTACATGTCGGGTATAGGGCAAACCTACGGATTTCACGGGTAAACCCGTCCCAAAAACAGTTGGGTACCTATCGGGTTCCGGCAAAATATAACTAATTGATTACATAAAATAATTGCCACAAATATATGTGTGTATATATACACACACATAAAGAACCCAACGTCACTTGCTTATATTTTAGTTCTCATGTATGTATATTATTTCATTGAGCTGAATATCTTATACAATACCAGACCAATCTACACTCTATTCATAAGTTCTCATTAGTTCACCATATATATACACTTTTCTGCACAAGTTGGATGATTATTATTGCCATTGTAATAGGTATGGTCTCAATTCATTTTAAGGCAATTATATATATAAAATATTATGTCTGGTTACATCGGGTATATTGTCACACCCCAATATACGACGGAAATGCCGGGGCGTGAGCTGATTGCCCACAGCTCTCAAGGTACTATTATGCAATATTGAAAACTTCAGTATCTATTTATTAAATTCAAATAAAATAAATATTCCATACAATATCCGAACAAAAACAAATAGTGCAAAAACAATAAACAATTGTCTCATTTAATTTCTCTAACATTATTCCTTAAGTGATCTTCCAAAGTTAACGGCATTTTGGTTAGGAGGAGGTTGGTTATTAGGTTAGTTAACGGCATAGGCTTTCCGCTTGTTATTGTGGTTGTTGCGGTGATCGTTATTGGAAGCAGGTTTGGGTTTGGCTTTAGCATCAGAGGCTGAGTCAGTTTCGGTCTTGTCGGGATTAGACTTGGAATCCTTGCGAGACAAGGTTCCATCTCTAACATGTATGTCGGTGAGGGAAGCAGCTAGGTCCATAGCCTCGTCGATGGTTAAGGGATAACGACTCGTCACAACATCACGGAAAATGCTTGTTAAACCGCGAATGTATTTCTGAATGCCGCGATTGTCGGTGGTTACAAGGTGAGGTACGATTCGGCTAAGTTCATGGAAACGGTTCGAGTAGGTAGAGTTATCCCCACCAACCTGCTTAAGCTCCCAAAATTCAGTCTTCAATCTCTGCAGCTCGTGTTCCGGGAAAAACTCTTTCTTCATTTTCTTCTTAAGTTCCTCCCAAGGCATGGATACGACCAGGTCAGACCCTTGGTCATTCCTCAGGGCATTCCACCAGATAACAGCTCGAATCTCGAATCGGCTCGAGGCGAACTTGGTTGTTTGGCATCCGGACATTCACAGTGGATGAAGATGTTTTCCATTTCCTCTTAAGCAAAGCGGTGGCATTTTCCTCACCACGAAAGGATGGAGGTTTGGTGCTCAAAAAGTTACGAAAATCATAGTTATTTGGTGCGGACGAGGAGGCGGATCCGTTTGAGTTGAGGCTTTGGATCTGAGTGACTATCATGGGCATTGCAACAACAAATTCTTTTGTGATCCTAGTAGCCAAGCGGCGATCGCGTGAACTAGATGAACGTTGGTGACGACGGTGGTTTCTTAGAGACAACATTCTATAGGGACCAAAAATGAGGATTTATAAGATGAAAGATAAGTTGAGGAAATCATTAGAATAATAAAATGTTTAAGTATGTAGATAACTTATAATAACGTTGCCTTAAGAAGTAAGGGGATTTGCGTCATAAGGATTAAAAGAAAAAAATTATAAGACGAGGGGGAACATTGCGTAAATCGTTATTAAATGATGTAGTCAATATGATTAATGTGCGATGACTACACGAGGAGATAAATCAGTTTAATATTTAGATTTTTATTTGATTAAGTTTACAATAACTAACGAAATATAAATTGTGGATGTTGGCATCCCATGAGCTTTCCATGGCAATTTTAATGGCCCGTCGAACTAACGAATAAAAACATCTGATTTGGACAGCCCATGAGCGTTACATGGCATTTTGATTGTCCCAACTAATTAAAGAATTAACAATGCAATGAAGTTTGTCGGCCCAATGAGCGTTACATGGCGTTTTAACCGACCAAACTAAATAACGAACAAACGAGAGAAATATGAGTAGTTGGAGCATCCCGTGATCCACCACGTATTATGACTCCAACAAAAACGCAAAGCAAACTGAGAAATGGATAGTAGGAGTGCCCATGGGTCCATGGATTTTCCACCCAACTAACTATTTAAATAACGGAACACAAAAATCGGGCAAACCGAGTTTAGGGTCAAATCACCGTGAATTAGGTTTAAAAATATTATAAGGAATGCAACCACTAATGTGGTCCCGGTTGACAGCCAGGGTGTCGGTCATATGACATTTTTGGGCCTCGCTCGTGTCCATAGTGTAACAACGTGAAAATTTCGAGTTAAAAGTATCAACTTTCCAAAGTATAGGGACTAAAATTGCCAAATTCCAAACTTGAGGGTGTAAATTGAAAATTCTGATTTCCTGACCATCGCGCTACGCGATGAGTCAGAGGAGAGCCCCATCGCGTATCGCGATGGGGTACCTGACACATGTTGACACGTGTGCCACGTGGCACTGGTTATCGCCACGTGTCACCACGTGGCAACAATGCTGCCACGTGTTGCCACGTGGAGTGGTGCCTGCCACGTGTCGACGCGTGGCAGGTCTATACTGTGAGTCAGCAGACCTATATCGCGATACGCGATAGGTCTGCTGAGGAACCTATCGCGTATCGCGAAAGGAACCAAAATTTCGCCTATAAATAGTAGCCATGGGGTGTTCATAATTTCACATCCAAAACCTGCTTTCACTCTCTCACTAGCTTCTCTCTAAAACCCGACAATCATATAAACGATTTCCTCGATAAGCGTGCCTCGAATCTTGTTTGTGTACCGGCGTTTCCTTGAAGTTTATACCACCCTCCACTCACACTCCATCAAGAAGGTATAATGGCAATGAATCTCGATAAGCGTGTTGTCGAGAGTTGAAATTTGGCGTTATCAATTGACGACCAAAGAGTTCAAGCGGCGTTGGAGTGCTGCTCAAGTCCCTAGAGTTTCTATACGCCACTTAAGGTTAGGCGTAATATCGAATTCAATGTAATTTAATATTATATTCAAGGCTTAAGCCTTAAGTCGAGGATATACTCGATACCTCGATAAAAGAAAAGAAAAGAAAAGAAAAGAAAACATAACAAAGAAACGAATGAAAGAATAGATATTGAATATTGTGATAACATATATATGTGTGTAAGTATATATGTAAATATTCTTTGTTATGAAATATTATTTAATGAATAAAGAGTATTCTTAAATAATAAAAGAAAAGATTATGTTTCTTGGAGAAGAAGAAACGTCGGGTTTTGAATATAAACTAAAGGTTTATAATTTACTTTTAAACTAAAGGTTTTTAAGTAAAAGAAAATGAACTAAAGGTTCATCGAGGATTGAGATATAAGACTAAAGGTCTTAAGCCGGATCATGTATCCGACTAACAAATATTTATACTCGTAGTATAGGTGCGAGATAAAGAAAAGGGAAAGACCCTTGGACGGTGAGTGAAGCCGATCCTAAAGAGACAAGGTGAATACGCCCCCAAACTTTTACTTATTTAAAATGAGTCAAACTTGTTATTTGAAATTGTTTACAAGGGACTATGTGTTCCTAAAACAGTTATGAATAAGGGTATAAACCTAGCCCTCAGGCTGTTGTATACGTATGTCTGGATCCTTACATAGGTGGTACTATGCGATGCTTTTCGAACAATGTATGGACATTATGAGTTCACGGTTATGCCGTTTGGACTTACTAATGCTCCGGCCGCGTTTATGGACATGATGAACCGTAATTTCAAGCCTTACTTGGATAAATTCGTTATCGTATTCATCTACGACATACTTATTTATTCAAAATCCAAGGCTGATCATGAAGTCCATCTCCGAACTTTGCTTGAAATTCTTAGAACCGAGAAGTTGTACGCCAAGTTCTCGAAATGCGAGTTCTGGTTGCACGAGGTGGAATTTCTTGGTCATATCATTAACGTCAACGGTATTCAAGTGCACCCCGCAAAGATTGAAGCTATCTCCAAGTGGGAGATCCCGAAGTCGCGAAATGAGATCCGAAGTTTCTTAGGTTTGGCTGGCTACTACCGTAGGTTCATCGAAAATTTTTCCCGTATCGCCGTTCCCTTAACTTCTTTAACTCGTAAAAACATCAAGTATGAATGGGGAACGAAGCAACAACAGGCGTTCGATTTACTCAAACAAAAACTCACCCAAGCACCTATCTTGGCTTTGCTAGAAGGTACTGAGGATTTTGTAGTCTTTACTGACGCGTCCCATTCTGGTTTGGGATGCGTACTAATGCAACGCAAGAAAGTAATTGCTTACGCCTCTCGTCAACTAATAGTACACGAAAAGAATTACACGACTCACGATCTATAGTTAGGCGCTATAATCTTTGCACTTAAGATTTGGAGGTACTATATCTATGGAGTAAGATTTACTGTGTACACCGATCATAAGAGTTTGAAACACATTTTCGATCAAAAAGAGCTCAACATGCGCCAACGGCGATGGATGGAGACTCTTAACGACTATGATTGTGAGATTGTGTATCATGAAGGCAAGGCCAACATCGTGGCTGATCCCTTAAGTCGTAAAGAGCATGAGAAGCCCAAAAGGGTTCGAGCTTTGCGCCTAGAACTTCAAATTGATCTCTTTGAGCAAATGAAATCCGCGCAAACGCAAGCAATCAATGAAAACCAAATCTCTGATGAAAAACGAAATGGCACCATTGACTCGCTAGTTAAGGGTGATGATGGTATCCTTAGACTCGGCAATAGGATTTGGGTACCAATCGTTGGAGGTTTGCGTGAGAAAATCTTGAACGAAGCTCACAAGTCGAAATATATGATGCATCCCAGAAGTGATAAGATGTACCACAATCTAAAGGCGAATTATTGGTGGAACGGAATGAAAAGGGATGTCGCTTCGCATGTTGCAAAAATGTTTAACTTGCTTGAAAGTTAAGGCTGAACATCAAAAGCCTTCGGGATTGCTTCAGCAACCTGAACTTCCCGTTTGGAAGTGGGAGTTAATTACTATGGATTTCATTACCAAACTCCCGAAGACGACTCGACAACATAATTTTATTTGGGTGATTGTGGATTGATTAACAAAATCCGCACACTTCATACCCATCAATGAGTCGTATTCTATGGATAGATTAGCGCGTATCTATGTAAACACCATTGTAGCTTTGCATGGAGTACCGCTGTCTATAATATCTGATCGAGAAAGTCGTTTTACGTCTCACTTTTGGAAAAGCTTCCAACAAGCTCTCGGTACAAAGTTGAACCTTAGCACTGCTTATCATCCACAAACCGATGGGCAAAGCGAAAGGACGATTCAAACGTTGGAAGATATGCTCCGCGCTTGTGTGATCGATCTAGGTGGAAGTTGGGACGACCACTTACCCCTAATGGAATTCTCGTACAATAATAGTTATCACGCAAGTATTCAAATCGCACCATTCGAGACATTATATGGAAGAAAGTGTAGAACGCCCGTGTGTTGGTCTGAAACCGGAGACAATCAGTTATCTGGACCCGAGATAGTCCAAGAAACTACCGAAAAAGTTATTCAAATCCGTGAACGACTCAAGACGGCACGTGATCGCCAAAAGAGTTACGCCGATGTCCGTCGTAAGCCGTTGGAATTCAATGTCGGTTACAAAGTACTTTTGAATGTCTCGCCTTGGAAAGGCTTTGTTTGCTTCGGTAAGAAAGGAAAATTAAGTCCTCGATTCGTTGGACCTTTTGAGGTACTCGAACGAATCGGCATTGTTGCATACCGGTTGCGACTGCCTGAGGAAATGCAAGGGATACATGATGTATTCCATGTTTCGAATCTGCGTAAGTGTTTGACCGATGAATCGTTGGCTATGCCATTAAAAGACGTTGAAATAAATGAGAACTTAAAATTCGTAGAACGTCCAATTCAAATTGAAGATTCGAAAACAAAGAAGTTAAAGAAAAGAACTTTGAAAATAGTGAAAGTAAAATGGGACTCGCGTAGAGGGCTCGAATATACTTGGGAACTCGAATCGGAAATGAGAAAAAATACCCCCAATTATTCTTGTAAAAGCAATCTCGAGGACAACGTGAAAATTTCGAGTTCAAAGTATCAACTTTCCAAAGTATAGGGACTAAAATTGCCAAATTCCAAACTTGAGGGTTTAAATTGAAAATTCTGATTTCCTGACCATCGCGCTACACGATGAGTCAGAGGAGAGCCCCATCGCGTATCGCGATGGGGTACCTGCCACATGTTGACACGTGTGCCACGTGGCACACGGTGGCACTGGTTATCGCCACGTGTCGACGCGTGGCAGGTCTACGCTGTGAGTCAGCAGACCTATATCGCGATATGCGATAGGAACCAAAATTTCTCCTATAAATAGCAGCCATGGGGTGTTCATAATTTCACATCCAAAACCTGCTTTCACTCTCTCACTAGCTTCTCTCTAAAACCCGACAATCATATAAACGATTTCCTCGATAAGCGTGCCTCGAATCTTGTTTGTGTACCGGCGTTTCCTTGAAGTTTATACCACCCTCCACTCACACTCCATCAAGAAGGTATAATGGCAATGAATCTCGATAAGCGTGTTGTCGAGAGTTGAAATTTGGCGTTATCAATTGACGACCAAAGAGTTCAAGCGGCGTTGGAGTGCTGCTCGAGTCCCTAGAGTTTCTATACGCCACTTAAGGTTAGGCGTAATATCGAATTCAATGTAATTTAATATTATATTCAAGGCTTAAGCCTTAATTCGAGGATATACTCGATACCTCGATAAAAGAAAAGAAAAGAAAAGAAAACATAACAAAGAAACGAATGAAAGAATAGATATTGAATATTGTGATAACATATATATGTGTGTAAGTGTATATGTAAATATTCTTTGTTATGAAATATTATTTAATGAATAAAGAGTATTCTTAAATAATAAAAGAAAAGATTACGTTTCTTGGAGAAGAAGAAACGTCGGGTTTTGAATATAAACTAAAGGTTTATAATTTACTTTTAAACTAAAGGTTTTTAAGTAAAAGAAAATGAACTAAAGGTTCATCGAGGATTGAGATATAATACTAAAGGTCTTAAGCCGGATCGTGTACCCGACTAACAAATATTTATACTCGTACTATAGGTGCGAGATAAAGAAAAGGGAAAGACCCTTGGACGGTGAGTGAAGCCGATCCTAAAGAGACAAGGTGAATACGCCCCCAAACTTTTACTTATTTAAAATGAGTCAAACTTGTTATTTGAAATTGTTTACAAGGGACTATGTGTTCCTAAAACCGTTATGAATAAGGGTATAAACCTAGCCCTCAGGCTGTGGTATACGTATGTCTGGATCCTTACATAGGTGTACTATGCGATGAATGGGCATGATCGCACCACCCTTGGTCGTAGGACGCTCTCCTACAGGGAGTACGACCTTATGTGTATATTTACGGGTACTTATCTAAGTCGAACGCTGCGGTGTTTGCTGAGGTGACCTAGCGTAGAGGCTCATATTTATAATGTGTTATTTGACTTGGTTATTCCTAAGCCACGTTGGGCCGAGGCAGGCGTAGTCTCGAGGGGTAATAAAGTAAAAGAAATATTTTTGCCTCAGCGTGTTCACCAGCATTCGTTGCTGACGTATTTTATTACATTTTGCAGGTGAACAAAATTAGAGCTTGAAAATGACGAAGTACTAATATCCGATGGCTCGGATTCTTTTTGTATAAGTGTAACTTGGTGGTTTGTAAATACAAAACAAGTAATCTTTTGTTAACAACTTTAAACGGGTATTTTATAATTCCCGTCTTTTGAATGTTTATATAAATTATATTTTCGATCCTTAAAGTTTTATAAGTCTTCCACAATATAACGCAACTCTGAATTATTTACAAACATGATACCAACTTGTGGTCGCACTCCTAGGCCCTAGATGGGGGTGTGACACATAGGGTCGAGTACTGTGGTCATGTTATCCCCCAAGTAAGGAATAGTGTCTTACCTTTGGTTCTCAGAACCATTTTGCCAAGGCCCAACTCATAGTTTCTCTCTCCCTTTCATTTATTACAGGGACATGCCACATAACCTAGCCCTAAGGCGAACGAGTGAAAACAACATGTGGGAATTCTTAAGGAATTTCTCAAAAATAAAATCAATCAAATTTAAAAAAGTTTTCTTTGAATGTTGAGGCATAGCTTCGGAGTTGTGTGTGTCTATGTGCAAGAAAATATAATAACATAATCATTAAATAATTATCTAAGAAAGCTGTAAACAAATAATTTGAACATATAAGGCAAATATATAAGCACGTATGGGGCTCCTAAGTATGCTACTAAGGCACCACTAACGACTTATCTTAAACCTTCAGCTTTGATACCAATTTGTCACACCCCAACCTATGGCCGAAATGCCGGGGCGTGAGCTGATTGCCCACAGCTTTCAAGGTACTATTATACAATATTGGAAATTTCAATATCTATTTATTAAATTCAAATAAAACAAATATTCCATACAATATCCAAACAAAAACAAATAGTGCAAAAACCACAAACAATTGTCTCATTTAATTTATCTAACATTATTCCTTAAGTGATCTTCCAAAGTTGAACCAACTTCACATCACACAATGACATTCATATGTGTTGAAAATAAAGTAGATTTGTCAACACAAGGTTGAGTGAGCAACACACCAGTTTAACGTACATATAATATAAAATATATAAGTATTTTAACAAGTCAAATGAGATAAGCAATTTAACCAATGAGCAAAGATAAATGAGAAGTCGAAAAGCACGAAGCTATGACAACTGTGGTATGATTATACTACTCTAAGATTATGTTGGACCTCTCCGAATGCAATTCACAATAAGCATGTAAGAACGTAACAAGTATGGTATGAAATTGTTAATACATAAGACAATAGTTGCAGTTTGAGCATATGTATAAATAAGAAATAATATATTAACACATATGTCATCAAAACATTGAAAGCGGTAAAATAGAGGAATGTGGTACTCGCCTTTATAGATGAACAAAGGTGATTGGGACATTAACAACGCGGGAAATCATGCATTGGCAATAAAGCCTAAAAGGAACAATGAGAATACGAATACGTTTAAGTAAACGAACTAGATCGATTATGAAAGCTCAATAATTATAATCATTATTAAGTTAATATTATTCCCCTTTTTAATTATAATTAATATAATAACATAATAAGATATAATATGCAAAATCATTAGTATTTTTTTAAAGAAAAGTAAAACACATCTTAAGATATTGTTAGTTTTATTAAGTATATAAATATATAAAGTATGTTAAAATATAAAAGTAAAATACATCTTTTAAAAAAAATATTATGAATTTGTCAATTTAAATAATATAAATATATTTATATATGAAGTTTACTTGTTACATATATTTATATATCAAAATATTAGTTTTTATGTTATCTTCCTATATAATAAAGGAAGAACAATTTGGACACTTGTCCCCCCCACATTCAATATGCTGATGTATCACTCATACAAGCAACCATGCTGATGTGTCAACCTTACAATGCACTGTAAATAAACTCGGTTTATTATTACCGGTTCGTTGAAAGAAACCCTAACAACATCTCATCACATACATCTGCCTCTTTCTTTCACTCTGCCTCTTTTCTTCTTCTTTTCTCTGTTTTTCTCCAAATCATTCTCTTCTTATTCTTCTCAAATATGGATTTATATGTTATTACCAAAGATTTATATGTGCTTTCTCTTAATTGTCTGATCCGATTGATGGTTCTCCTACTCACAATAATCAGATTGTGAGTCAAATAAACTAAAGATCTGTCTGTCAATCTTCAGGTATGAATCTATTTTCCTTTGAATTTACTTCATTTGGTGTTATTTGATGACGAATTATATTTTTTTAGGTTAATGTGGATTTGAAGCAAGTAAAGATCTGACTAGGATAAACGAATCTACAGTTTCTTCTTCAGGTTTGAATCTTTATGTGTTTTAATTCAATGTCTTTCAAATTATTAGATTAGGTTATTTTGTTTACTTTTAGGTTTTAATTTGGACAATTTTCATTTGTGGATTTGAAGCAATTAAAGATTTGACTAGGATCCAAAAGTCTTCCGTTTCTTCTTCAGGTTTGGATCTTTTTTTTGTTATAATTCAATTTTTGTTAAATTATTAGATTACCTTAATTTGTTTACTTTTAGGTCTTCTTTTGGACATTTTGATTTGTGGATTTGAAGCAATTAAAGATCTGACTAGGATCAACAAATCTACTGTTCTTTCTTTAGGTTTGGATATTTTTTTTCTTTCAATTCAATTTGTGTCAAATTATTAGATTAGCTTAATTTGTTCACTTTTAGGTTTTCATTTGGACAATTTGATTTCTACTTTATATTAGATATACAGACTTTCAAATAATGAAAATTAATAAGTATAGATTAACTTTTATAAATCCAAATTCATTTCATAAAACAATATTCAAACTTGAATATGCTTCTCCCCAAATCTGATAAATACCCATAATACTCTAAAAAGGTAGTTCCAAATCAAAACTATGACCAATTTACCCCTTCTAAGCCAAATATCAAATACTTATATTTATTAACGCATATGACCGTGGTTAATTCATTCAAATATGTTTTTATTTCAGCGATACAAGTGTTATGCTATACAATTACCAACACATTCTGTTGCATTCTGTCACAATTAAGCGTTCATTTAAAGGTACGAATCTTCAAAAAATCAAATCTTATTTTATTTTTACTGATTAGACTCTTTTGTATCAACATGTTTAAGCTTTTATTAATTTCATAAATTTTGACAAATGATATGTGACAAATGCAAACGACGGAGTTTTGACTAAACTAATTGTCCGATGTGGATTACCACTAACTATGGATGATGAGCAAATGGTCAATAAGGTATAACATCTTTTAATTATGTTTTTTACAGATAAAAAACTCAAAATACTAATATAATCAAATTCATATTTTATTACCAGATATGTGTTGTCAAGAGTCTTTCAAATAATCGCCCTTAACGAAAGCGGTAAGATTATTAATTTCCTTTTAACTAATTACACTATTTTTATGAAAATGCAATATTTTTAATAATTTAATATCTTTTCTTCAAATGCAAACGACGGACTTCATGGTCAACAAGCTTGATATAGAAGAAAAAAAGTACAAATAGTGTAATCATATATACAACAATCACGAAACAACAAGGGCTGCTATACCGGTATGATGGTAATCCTATAACTGGTTTGAATTATTATAATTGCAAATCTCATATTAAACATCTAAATATTTATGTTTGTAGGCACTTGGACATGATGTATACTCAAGGTATCAAATCTTCTATATACCACTTCCAAATTAAAAATTTTAAATGAAACTTTTAAAAAGATTTATATATATATATATATGCATAAAATACTTTTTAAACTCTTTATACATGATACTTTTAAAAACATTTAAATGCATGTTAGAAATGCTTGTGGTCAAATTGTTTATTGAGACATATACATAGTCAAATAAAAGATTAAGAGTTTACACCAAAATAGTTATAAACTTAATTCTCTAAACATGACACGTACTTTCATGTCCTCAAACACCTTAGAATAGGTTTATTATCCATGTTATAAAAGGCTTTACACATAGTTGGTTTAGACTTATGCATCTTTTCATAAACTTTTACTAAAAACACATACATTACTTAATAAGATTTGATACATAGCTAAAATAATTAGATATGGTAACACATAACAAAAGACAAACAATTTAGAAGAATTTAATACCGGTATATTTAACAGACATCTTTTTTTCACCATCATTTAGTGTTCTCTAGCAAGACAGACAATAATTTTTTTAATATGTATTACAAAACTCGGATTCCAACTACTTTTTAAAACTAGAAAATAACATTTATGTTTTCATATTTCATATTGTTAACTTTTTAAAATAGTTTATAAGATTTCATTTCAAACAAAAAAGATTTGATTTACAAAAAAATAGTTAAAAACTTTATTCTCTAAACATGACACTTACTTTGATGCCTTCAAACACCTTAGAATAGGTTTATTATCCATGTTATAAAAATGGTTGACATATAGTTGATGAGACCTATTGATGCTTTCAAAAACTTTTTCTAAAATCACACATCTGGACAAACTCCAAGAAAGACATAAGTTCATGGGATTGGATACATACATAAAATAGTTAGATTTGGTAACACATAACAAAATTCAAAATAATTGATAAGATTTAATTATTCAAACAACAAATATTTGATTTACAACAAAATAGTTATAAACTTAATTCTCTAAACATGACACGTACTTTCATGTCCTCAAACACCTTAGAATAGGTTTATTATCCATGTTATAAAAGGCTTTACACATAGTTGGTTTAGACTTATGCATCTTTTATACACTTTTACTAAAAACACATACATTACTTAATGAGATTTGATACATAGCTAAAATAATTAGATATGGTAACACATAACAAAAGACAAACAATTTAGAAGAATTTAATACCGGTATATTTAACAGACATCTTTTTTTCACCATCATTTAGTGTTCTCTAGCAAGACAGACAATAATTTTTTTAATATGTATTACAAAACTCGGATTCCAACTACTTTTTAAAACTAGAAAATAACATTTATGTTTTCATATTTCATATTGTTAACTTTTTAAAATAGTTTATAAGATTTCATTTCAAACAATAAAGATTTGATTTACAAAAAAATAGTTAAAAACTTTATTCTCTAAACATGACACTTACTTTGATGCCTTCAAACACCTTAGAATAGGTTTATTATCCATGTTATAAAAATGGTTGACATATAGTTGATGAGACCTATTGATGCTTTCAAAAACTTTTTCTAAAATCACACATCTGGACGAACTCCAAGAAAGACATAAGTTCATGGGATTGGATACATACATAAAATAGTTAGATTAGGTAACACATAACAAAATTCAAAATAATTGATAAGATTTAATTATTCAAACAACAAATATTTGATTTACAACAAAATAGTTATAAACTTAATTCTCTAAACATGACACGTACTTTCATGTCCTCAAACACCTTAGAATAGGTTTATTATCCATGTTATAAAAGGCTTTACACATAGTTGGTTTAGACTTATTCATCTTTTCATACACTTTTACTAAAAACACATACATTACTTAATGAGATTTGATACATAGCTAAAATAATTAGATATGGTAACACATAACAAAAGACAAACAATTTAGAAGAATTTAATACCGGTATATTTAACAGACATCTTTTTTTCACCATCATTTAGTGTTCTCTAGCAAGACAGACAATAATTTTTTTAATATGTATTACAAAACTCGGATTCCAACTACTTTTTAAAACTAGAAAATAACATTTATGTTTTCATATTTCATATTGTTAACTTTTTAAAATAGTTTATAAGATTTCATTTCAAACAATAAAGATTTGATTTACAACAAAATAGTTAAAAACTTTATTCTCTAAACATGACACTTAATTTAATGCCTTCAAATACCTTAGAATAGGTTTATTATCCATGTTATAAAAATGGTTGACATATAGTTGATTAGACCTATTGATGCTTTCAAAAACTTTTTCTAAAATCACACATCTGGACGAACTCCAAGAAAGACATAAGTTCATGGGATTGGATACATACATAAAATAGTTAGATTTGGTAGCAAAACAAAATTCAAAACAATTGATAAGATTTCATTATTCAAACAATAAAGATTTGATTTACAACAAAATAGTTATAAACTTAATTCTCTAAACATGTCACGTACTTTCATGTCCTCAAACACCTTAGAATAGGTTTATTATCCATGTTATAAAAGGCTTTACACATAGTTGGTTTAGACTTAGGCATGTTTTCATACACTTTTTCTAAAAACACATACATTAGTTAATGGGATTTGATATATAGCTAAAATAGTTAGAAATGGTAACACATAACAAAAGTCAAACAATTAAGAAGAATTTAATACCGGTATATTTAGAAGACATCTTTTTTCACCATCATTTAGTGTTCTCTAGCAAGACAGACAATAATTTTTTTAATATGTATTACAAAACTCGGATCCCAACTACTTTTTAAAACAAGAAAATAACATTTATGTTTTCATATTTCATATTGTTAACTTTTTAAAATAGTTTATAAGATTTCATTTCAAACAATAAAGATTTGATCTACAACAAAATAGTTAAAAACTTTATTCTCTAAACATGACACTTACTTTGATGCCTTCAAACACCTTAGAATAGGTTTACTATCCATGTTATAAAAATGGTTGACAAATAGTTGATGAGACCTATTCATGCTTTCAAAATTGTTTTATAAAATCACACATCTAGACGAATTCCAAGAAAGATATAAGTTCATGGGATTGGATACATACCTAAAATAGTTAGATTAGGTAACACATAACAAAATTCAAAATAATTGATAAGATTTCATTATTCAAACAACAAATATTTGATTTACAACAAAATAGTTATAAACTTTATTCTCTAAACATGTCATGTACTTTCATGTCCTCAAACACCTTAGAATAGATTTATTATCCATGTTATAAAAGGCTTTACACATAGTTGGTTTAGACTTATGCATGTTTTCATACACTTTTACTAAAAACACATACATTACTTAATGGGATTTGATACATAGCTAAAATAATTAGATATGGTAACACATAACAAAAGTCAAACAATTTAGAAGAATTTAATACCGGTATATTTAGAAGACATCTTTTTTTCACCATCATTTAGTGTTCTCTAGCAAAACAGACAATAATTTTTTTAATATGTATTACAAAACTCGGATTCCAACTACTTTTTAAAACTAGAAAATAACATTTATGTTTTCATATTTCATATTGTAAACTTTTTTAAATAATTTATAAGATTTCATTATTCAAACAATAAAGATTTGATTTACAACAAAATAGTTAAAAACTTTATTCTCTAAACATGACATTTACTTTGATGTCTTCAAACACCTTAGAATAGGTTTATTATCCATGTTATAAAAATGGTTGACATATAGTTGATGTGACGTATTCATGCTATCAAAAACTTTTTATGAAATCACACATCTGGACGAATTCCAAGAAATACATAAGTTCATCGGATTGGATACATACCTAAAATAGTTAGATTTGGTAACACATAACAAGATTTAAAACAACTGATAAGATTTCATTATTCAAACAATAAAGATTTGATTTACATGTTATAAAAGGCTCTACACATAGTTGGTTTAGACTTATGCATGTTTTCATACACTTTTACTAAAAACACATACATTAGTTAATGAGATTTGATACATAGCTAAAATAGTTAGAAATGGTAACACATAACAAAAGTCAAACAATTTAGAAGAATTTAATACCGGTATATTTAGAAGACATCATTTTTTTCACCATCATTTAGTATTCTCTAGCAAGACAGACAATAATCTATATTACATTATAATACATATAGGCAACCCTTCAAATCCCATATGAGACACTGGGACATTTATTGTACCTTCACCAGCCGGCGACCCCATCCCTTTGATCGTTTATTGCTCCGGTAGTAGCCGTTCAACAATAAATATGTACAATGAATTATCAGTTTCTTGAATTTAAGTACTAGGGACGATTGTTTTCCAACATTCAACTGCAATCAATACTTTGCAATCAATAATCAATTTTCTCTACGAGCTTATATTTCTTTGATCTATTTTGTATTAGTATAGACATATGAATTCCTTTACCACCCGTTGCATCTGTCATCTGCAATAGGTTTCACCTACTTTAATCTCAACTCGCGTATCGCATGTGTGTTTTACACCCAATTTTAATTTTTAGGCATTAATCATCCGTCACACCCCCATCTTAGGCCTAGGGACGTGAACCATAGTTGGTACCACAATTATAAATAAATCAGAGTTATGGGTTATTAGCGGAAGACTTTATAAAACATGTGGAATTAAAGTTAAAATATTTATATTACAAAAGACGAGACGAAAGTCTCGTTTAGATTTACTTGTTTATAAGTTTAACAAAAACAACATATTTTAGTATTTAAACAAAATATCCGAGCCATCGGATTCTTGAGCCCTTCTTCCTTCAAGCTCTAACTTTGGTTACCTGCAAAATATTAGAAAATTCGTCAGCAACGAATGCTTGTGAATATGCTGACGCTAAAATATTTTCTTTATTTAATCACCCCTCGAGACCACGTAAGCCTCGGCCCATCTTGGCATAGGAATAATCAAGTTAATACAATATCATTATAAATTCGAGTCTCTACACTAGGTCACCCCAGCAAAACACCGCATCGTTTCGACGTACTTAGGTACCATAAATATACTCATGGTCATTCTTACTCGAACGTACTTAGGTTCGGATCATCGTGGCTGGAGGTCGTGACCAAGCGTGGTGCGATGTGCCCACCGCATTTAACCACATATGTAAGGATCCAGACAAACGTATACTACAGCCTGAGGGCTAGGCTTTTACTCTTATTTATAATGTTTTTAGAGACACTTAGTCTCATGTAAGTTTTTCATATAACACCTTGACTCGTTTGAAAACATGTTTGTAAAAGTGGGGCGTATTCACCTTATTGCTTTGGGATCGGCTTCAACACCGTCTGACGGTCTTTCCCTTGCTATCTCGCACCTATAGTACGAGTATAACCATTTGTTAGTCGGGGATATACAATCCGGCTTAAGACCTTTAGTCTTATTTTATATTCTCTACCTCGATGAACCTTTAGTTCATAAATCTCTTTTACTTGAAAACCTTTAGTTTAAAAGTAAATTATAAACCTTTAGTTTATTATAAAAACCCGAAGTTTCTTCTTCTCAAAGAAACGTATTCTTTTATTTTATTATTTAAGAATACTCATTGTTACTTAAATAATAATTTCATAACAAAGAATATATATAATTGCACACACACACACACACACATATATATATTTATCTATCATAACATATCTTTTACTCTTTCTTTGTTATGTGTCTTTTTCTTTTATCGAGGGTGTCGAGTATAACCTCGACTTATGGTTTAAGCCTTTATAATAATATTTTATTATTATATTCATTGGCGTTAAGCCTTACCTTAAAGGCTTATGAAAACCCTAACGATTTGAGCAGCACACCAATGCCGCCTGGTTTCCTTTGTCGTCTTGACCAACGTCCCTTCTTTTCGTCAAACGATAATACCAATCTTCAACACTCGTTGGCACGTTTTTCGAGGATCATCACCAAGATAACAACCGCCTTCTTGGTTGTATGTGGGTGGAGGGTGGTACGAACTTCGAGGAAACGTCGACACAGAAATCGAGGATCGGAACACGCTTATTGAGGAATTAAGGCACGTTTATCGAGGTGGATCAAGTATGTGATTATGGGATTGTAGAGAGATGTTAGAGAGAGATTTGAGAGTAGGTTTTGGTGTGCATCAAATGAGATCCCGGACCTGCTATTTATAGACATGATTTTGGATCCCATCGCGGTACGCGATGGATTCCTTGGCAAGCCCGTCACGTAGCGCGACGTAGGCTTGATGAATCACCTACTAGACCTGCCACGTGGCAGGCGTTGTGCCGCGTGGCGGCAGATGGTGCCACCGTGTGCCACGTGGCACACGTGTCACAATATGTCAGGCCACGTCATCGCGATACGCGATGACGTTGGGTTCAACAGCGATCACGTATCACTGTTGACTTCTTCCAGAAACTTTGACCAAGCCCCATCGCGATAAGCGATGGGCTTACTAGACCTGCCACGTGGCAGGCGCTGTGCCGCGTGGCGGCAGATGGTGCCACCGTGTGCCACGTGGCACACGTGTCACAATATGTCAGGCCACGTCATCGCGATACGCGATGACGTTGGGTTCAACAGCGATCACGTATCACTGTTGACTTCTTCCAGAAGCTTTGACCAAGCCCCATCGCGATAAGCGATGGGCTTGTCTTTTGCCCCGTCGCGTAGCGCGAAAGGACAAGAAAACATATTTTTCCTTTTTAAACCCTAAGGTTTGGAATTTTTGGCATTTTTGGTCCCTTGACTTTGGAAAGTTTGACATTTTTGGCTTGAAATTTCCGTGCTGTTACATCCTCCCCACCTTGAAATAAATCTCGTCATCGAGATTGCTTTACGAGAATAAGTGAGGGTATTTCTTTCTCATTTCTGACTCAAGTTCCCATGTATATTCGGGCACTCTACGCGAGTCTCATTTTACTTTCACGATTTTCAAGGTTCGTCTTTTGAGTTTCTTTAGTTTTGAATATTCTATTTGAATTGGTTTTTCAATGAATTTTAAATTTTCATTTATTTCCACATCTTTTAAAGGCATTGTTAAAGATTCATTAGTTAGACATTTACGCAGATTCGAAACATGGAATACATCGTGTATCCCTTGCATTTCCTCGGGCAGTCGCAAACAATATGCAACAGTGCCGATTCGTTCAAGTACCTCAAAGGGTCCAACGAATCGAGGACTTAACTTTCCTTTCTTACCGAAGCGAACAACGCCTCTCCAAGGCGAGACTTTCAAAAGAAATTTGTCACCAACATCGAATTCCAACGACTTACGACGGAAATTGGCGTAACTCTTTTAGCGATCACGTGCCGTCTTGAGTCGTTCTCGAATTTGGAGAATTTTGTCGGTGGTTTCTTGGACTATCTCGGGTCCAGTTAATTGATTATCTCCAGTTTCAGACCAACACACGGGCGTTCTACATTTTCGACCATATAACGCCTCGAATGGTGCGGCTTGAATACTTGTATGATAACTATTGTTATACGAAAATTCCATTAGGGGTAAGTGGTCATCCCAACTTCCACCTAAGTCAATCACACAAGCTCGGAGCATGTCTTCCAATGTTTGAATCGTCTTTTCGCTTTGCCCATCGGTTTGCGGATGATAGGCGGTGCTAAGGTTGAGTTTTGTGCCTAACGCTTGTTGGAAGTTTTTCAAGAAATGAGACGTAAAACGACTGTCTCGGTCAGAGATTATAGATAGCGGTACTCCATGCAAAGCAACGATGGTGTTTACATAGATACGCGCTAATCTATCCATAGAGTATGACTCATTGATAGGTATGAAGTGTGCGGATTTTGTCAAACGATCCACAATTACCCATATAGCATTGTTTTGACGAGTCGTTTTAGGGAGTTTGGTAATGGAATCCATGGCCACTTCCATACGGGAAGTTCGGGTTGCTGAAGCAATCCCGAAGGATTTTGATGTTTAACATTGACTTTCAAACATGTTAAACATTTCGCCACATGCGAAGCGACATCCCTTTTCATTCCATTCCACCAATAGTTTGCTTTGAGGTTATGGTACATTTTTTCGCTCCCGGGATGCATCATATATTTGGATTTGTGATCCTCGTTCAAAATTTTCTCAGGCAAGTCCCCAATGATCGGTTCACAAATTCTATTGCCGAGTCTAAGGATACCATCGTCACCTTTGACTAGCGAGTCAATGGTGCCGTTACGTTTTTCGTCGGAGATTTGGTTTTCATAGATCGCTTGAGTTTGGGCAGATTTGATTTGCTCAAGGAGGTCTACTTGAAGTTCTAGCCTCAACGCTCGGACTCTTTTTGGATTTTCATGCTCTTTACGACTTAAGGCATCAGCCACAGCGTTGGCTTTACCTTCATGATAGACTATCTCGCAGTCGTAGTCGTTGAGAGTCTCCATCCAACGTCGTTGGCTCATGTTGAGTTCTTTTTGATCAAAGATGTGTTTTAGACTTTTGTGATCCGTGTACACGGTAAATCTTACTCCATAGAGATAGTGACTCCATATCTTAAGTGCAAAGATTATGGCGCCTAACTCTAGATCGTGAGTTGTATAGTTCTTTTCGTGCATTTTAAGTTGACGAGAGGCGTAAGCGATTACTTTCTTGTGTTGCATTAGTACACATCCTAAACCAGAATGGGATGCGTCACTAAAGACAACAAAATCCTCAGTACCTTCTGGCAAGGCTAGTATAGGTGCTTGGGTGAGTTTTTGCTTGAGTATATCGAACGCCTCTTGTTGCTTCGTTCCCCATTCATACTTAATATTTTTGCGAGTTAAAGAAGTTAAGGGAACATCGATTCGAGAAAAGTTTTCAATGAACCTTCGATAATAGCCGGCCAATCCCAAGAAGCTTCGAATCTCGGTTGGCGACTTTGGAATCTCCCACTTAGAGATAGCTTCAATCTTAGCGGGGTCTACTTAAATTCCATTGACGTTGATAATATGACCAAGAAATTGCACCTCGGGCAACCAGAACTCGCATTTCGAGAACTTGGCGTACAACTTCTCGGTTCTAAGAATTTCAAGTAATGTTCGAAGGTGATTTTCATGATTGTCCTTATATATTGAATAAATAAGTATGTCGTCGATGAAGACGATAACAAATTTATCCAAATAAGGTTTGCAAATACGATTCATCATGTCCATGAACGCGGCTGGCGCATTAGGAAGTCCAAACGGCATGACCGTGAACTCATAATGTCCATACCTTGTTCAAAACGCAGTTTTCGGGATATCATCGGATTGGACTTTGAGTTGGTGATAGCCGGAACGGAGATCGATTTTTGAAAAGAAGCTAGCACCTTGTAGTTGGTCAAAAAGATCATCGATTCGAGGAAGTGGATAACGATTTTTGATTGTGACTTTGTTCAACGCACGATAATCGATACACATCCTCATGGATCCATCCTTCTTCTTGACAAATAGGATCGGCGCTCCCCATGGTGACGAAATCGGTCGAATGAAACCTTTCTCTAGTAGCTCAACGAGTTGTTTCTTTAACTCCTTCATCTCGGTTGGCGCTAAGCGATACGGAGCTTTGGCGATCGGAGCGGTACCGGGAATAAAGTCAATCCTAAACTCTACTTCATGATCGGAAGGAATGCCAGGAAGTTCGTCGGGAAAGACATCAACATAGTCAGAAACAACAGGAACGTTTTTGATTTCTTTGGGTTTTGATTTTTCGATAACGTAGGCCATGAATGCTAAGCATCCTTTATTTAAACATTTATTAGCCCTTATCATTGAGATTAGGCTAACTTGGCCAGCGTCTTTATCCCCTTCAATTTGAATAGTTCGTTTATCCGGGGCTTGAAGTTCAACGGTTTTACTATTGCAGAGAATACGAGCATGGTTGTCGGATAAACAATCCATACCCAATACAACATCGAAACCAACAAGAGTCATAGGTAGCAAATGAATAGGCAAAATGTAACCGGCTTATAAGATTTTTCCGTTATCTAAGGCTTCGGAGATTTTAACGATTTCGCCATTAGCGGTCTCGACACTTAGAGTTTTATTAAGTTTGATTGAAGGTTCGTTTAATAGACTACAAAATTTATAATATATAAAACTTAAGTTGGCTCCTTAATCAAACAAGACTCTAGGATAAGCGTTGTTAACAAGGAACGTACCGGTAATGGTTTCCGGTGTGTCTACCGCCTTCTTTGTTTCAATGACGAAAACTCTTGCATTGCCCTTCTTGTGCTCATTCTTTTGACCGCTACCACCTGCACCACCAGTCGCGGGCTTGTTCTTGGGGCATTCAAAGCTTAGATGTCCCATTTCCTTGCAATTGTGGCAAGTCATCTTCTTCTTCCAACAATCGGCCGTGGCGTGGCCGGGTTTGTGACATGATTCACAGAGTCGTGGAGTTAGATGGCATCTACCCCTATGGTATTTCTTATAGATTTTGCATTGTGGGATGCCGGGGTTGAAGCCAGACCTTCGTTGGTCAACTCCTTTACCCTTGAAACGAGTATTTCCTTCCTTCTTCGGGTCATGTGTTGTCACGACCCTCTTGTCCTCTTCTTTGTTGCGGATCATTCCGCCCATCAAGTACCCAGCCAACTCCATTGCGGAGTCAGCGGTTTGAGGCAAGTGTGACCTCACCATGTCACGAATCTCTCGTGATAGTCCCCAAATGTAACGTGTAACTTTGCTCGATTTAGGGGTAACCAGCTGGGGTACCAAACGACAGTATTCATGGAATTTCGTGTTATACTCACGAAAGTTTGTTCCAACAACCTTGTGAGTCAAGAATTTAGATTGAATTTGGTCCGTCTCATGCATCAGACAAAATTTCGCCATTAACAACTCCTTAAACTCGTTCCATGTCATGTTATACATCACTTCCCTCCCTCTACTCAAGATCAGTGTGTTCCACCACTGCAACGCCTCGCCTTAAAACATGAGAGCGGAGTATTGAATCTTCTCCTCATCAGAACACTTGCTCGTGATTACTATCGTCTCCATTTCTTCAAGCCACCTCACGATCGTGATGGCTCCCTTGTCACCATGGAATTCTTTTGGTCCATAGTATTTAAAATCTTTGAACGAACACCCACTAATCTTGAGTTTCTTGAATTCTTGCCTAACCCCACTATCAGCGTTAGACTCATGCACACTTTCTTCCATACGTTAAGGTCTAGAACGAGGTTTAGAAACAGATTTTCGGGAAGGATTTGCAGAATGTGAATGTGTCGTTTGCCTAGATTGGGATCTAAATTCGGTTTCAGCTCTTACTGCATCTTTTACGATTCTTTGGATTTGTTTTCATGTATTTATCGGGGATTGGTTCCTCTTGTTCTCTCTCGGGGCCTTTCCCCTTTTCTTTTATTTCCTTTTCTTTTCTAGCATTTTCGTTGTTGTTGCTTTGTTAAGACATTTTTCTTTTTCTTTTCAATTTATATCTGAAATTTTTTTAACAACATTTCCTTTATTAAACATATATTTTATTATACATTCATATATATATCACAAAGGATTTATTTCACAATACATACACGTATATATATATATATATATATATCGTTCCCACGGTATATATATATATATATTGATCATCCTATCTTTATTCAAGAACGCTTCAACGTTCTTGTTACACACATATATAACACATAACATACAAGACTATATTACACATACGACTCCTTCTTCGCATTCCTCATTAACACTACCTCAATCTTTCAAAAACTTTCTCACAACATTCGTTAGCTTGTTGCACTTGTGAAGAAGCTTTTCTCCCATCTTCTTCTTTTTCTTCCCTTCTTCAGCCACCTTCTTTCTCCAATCGTCTGTCTCATGCAGAGCGCGGTCCAAGTGTTCTTCATATGACTGTGGGACCTTGTCGGGGTATCCATATTGCGGAGGTGGGTCGCGGTAACCCAATGTCACCATTTCGTAGTGATTCCTTGGTTCTGGATACGGAACTTCGGTCATGTCAGATGAAAGGTAGAAGAAAGCTTTAGCGGCTTTGTTATGTTCTCGGATCTCATCATCTTTCTCTTGAATTGATGGAATCTCCCCTTGGAATGGTGGGAAGCTTGATGAAGCTTGGTTCCTTATAACTTCGAGATATTGGATATATGGATCCATGGAACCGTAGTTTGGGTTTTGGGAAGTGAGTGATCCATCCATTGATGTTGATAACTCATTGGGATTATCGGGATGCTCTTCTTCGGGGCCCTCCTCCACTTATGGTTCCTCCTCTTCTTCTGGTTCCTCTTCTTCCATAAGTTTTCCTCTTCCATGTGCTGGGTAGTTTCATTCACCATTGACGGCATTCGGAAACTTTCATAGGGCATCATCACCCTCATCTTGCGCTTACGGGACGGACCATCACCATTGTTGGGTTGCGAGTTGACTTCATTGAGAGTGGAGCTTCCGGTATGCCACATTCGTTGATCGGAGTGACATTGCATCCTGTCGGAGGATGGCGATCTTGGTTCTTCCTTTATTGTATTAGTATAGACAGATGAATTCCTTTACCACCCGTTGCATCTGTCATCTGCAATAGGTTTCACCTACTTTGATCTCGACTCGCGTATCGCATGTGTGTTTTACACCAAATTTTATTTTTTGGTATTAATCATCTGTCACACCCCCATATTAGGCCTAGGGGCGTGACCCATAGTTGGTACCACAATTGTAAATAAATCAGAGTTTCGGGTTATTAGCGGAAGACTTTATAAAACATGGGGATTTAAAGTTAAAATATTTATATTACAAAAGACGAGACGAAAGTCTCGTTTAGATTTACTTGTTTATAAATTTAACAAAAACATCATATTTTAATATTTAAATAAAATATCCGAGCCATCGGATTCTTGAGCCCTTCGTTCTTCAAGCTCTAATTTTGGTTACCTGCAAAATATTAGAAAATACGTCAGCAACGAATGCTGGTGAATACGCTGGCGCTAAAATTTTTTCTTTACTTAATCACTCATCGAGACCATGTAAGCCTCGGCCCATAATATCATTATAAATTCGAGTCTCTACACTAGGTCACCCTAGTAAAACACCGCAGTGTTTCGACGTACTTAGGTACCATAAATATACACATGGTCATTCTCACTCGAACGTACTTAGGTTCGGATCATCGTGGCTGGAGGTCGTGACCAAGCGTGGTGCGATGCGCCCACCGCATTTAACCACATATGTAAGGATCCAGACAAACGTATACTATAGCCTGAGGGCTAGGCTTTTACTCTTATTTATAATGTTTTTAGAGACACTTAGTCTCATGCAAGTTTTTTATATAACACGTTGACTCGTTTGAAAACATGTTTGTAAAAGTGGGGCGTATTCACCTTATCGCTTTGGGATCGGCTTCAACACCGTCTGACGGTCTTTCCCTTGCTATCTCGCACCTATAGTACGAGTATAACCATTTGTTAGTCGGGGATATACAATCCGGCTTAAGACCTTTAGTCTTATTTTATATTCTCTACCTCGATGAACCTTTAGTTCATAAATCTCTTTTACTTGAAAACCTTTAGTTTAAAAGTAAATTATAAACCTTTAGTTTATTAAAAAAACCCAAAGTTTCTTTTTCTCAAAGAAACGTATTCTTTTATTTTATTATTTAAGAATACTCATTGTTACTTAAATAATAATTTCATAACAAAGAATATATATAATTGCACACACACACACACACACACATATATATATATATATATTTATCTATCATAACATATCTTTTACTCTTTCTTTGTTATGTGTCTTTTTCTTTTATCGAGGTGTCGAGTATAACCTCGACTTAAGGTTTAAGCCTTTATAATAATATTTTATTATTATATTCATTGGCGTTAAGCCTTACCTTAAAGGCTTATGAAAACCCTAACGATTTGAGCAGCACACCAATGCCGCCTGGTTTCCTTTGTCGTCTTGACCAACGTCCCTTCTTGTCGTCAAACGATAATACCAATCTTCAACACTCGTTGGCACGTTTTTCGAGGATCATCACCAAGATAACAAACGCCTTCTTGGTTGTATGTGGGTGGAGGGTGGTACGAACTTCGAGGAAACGTCGAAACGAAAATCGAGGATCGGGACACGCTTATCGAAGAATTATGGCACGTTTATCGAGGTGGATCGAGTATGTGATTATGGGATTGTAGAGAGATGTTAGAGAGAGAGTTAGAGCAGGTTTTGGTGTGCATCAAATGAGATCCCGGACCTGCTATTTATAGACATGATTTTGGATCCCATCGCGGTACGCGATGGGTTCCTTGGCAAGCCCGTCGCGTAGCGCGAGGTAGGCTTGATGAATCACCTACTAGACCTGCCACGTGGTGACACGTGGCAGGCGTTGTGCCGCGTGGCGACACGTAGCGGACGTATTGTCATGTGGTGACATGTGGCGGCAGACGGTGCCACCGTGTGCCACGTGGCACACATGTCACAACATGTCAGGCCTTGTCATCGCGAAACGCGATGACGTTGGGTTCAATAGCGATCGCGTATCGCTGTTGACTTCTTCCAGAAGCTTTGACCAAGCCCCATCGCGATACGCGATGGGCTTGTCTTTTGCCCCGTCGCGTAGCACGAAAGGACAAGAAAACATATTTTTCCTTTTTAAACCATAAGGTTTGGAATTTTGGCATTTTTGGTCCCTTGACTTTGGAAAGTTTGACATTTTTGGCTTGAAATTTCCGTGATGTTACATCATCTGTTTTGTTCTCACCTTGTTTTAAAAGAATTCAGCCAATCTGCTCTCTCTCTCTCTCTCGATCATTCACAATCAAGCAGTCACCAACCCTAGCTACCCATTCGATTGAATCCAGGTTCGGTTTCTTCCAATTGAGAATTTGTTTGATGAGTTGTGTTATGTACTCTGAAATTATGTTTGGTTCATGCTCCTATTGCTTTATTACCTATTTCTTTTTCAGAGGCTTAGTGGATTCAAGCTTGTGAATTGGCCCTGATTTATAATTAGTTGGTTGACACCTTGGATGGCAAGTTTTTACAGGATACACTTTCATGGTAAATCGATTCAATTGATTCACTATAAGTTCTTGATTGATTGTTATATCTTTTTGAATACGTAATTGAAAAAAGTGTGAAAGTGGACATTAGGGTATTTGTCTGATGTTTTTTAATATTTTTTTGGTTATGTTTGCATGATAGCTTTTGCATATGTGAAATAAAACATTGCCTTGTTGTATTTCTTACACTCATTCATAGAGTTTAAATTGAATGGAAGGTGATGTGTTGGTGTATGTATGACTATTGTTATCATGATTCTCTGTTACTAATGTATGCCAAATTGACTCATGACTATTGTATTCCTCATGTTGTATATCCATACAATATTTTATTGGAGTTGTTTCTAAGATGTTTAATATAATTTGAACTCTATTTAAGCTGTATTTGTATGTTACATAATCTAATTTCCTTGGAGAGTGCCAATTGGTACTAGATTAGAGTAAATTTTTAGTGTTTTAAGGTTAAACTTAAGTTTTTTTAGCTTTCTGTCAACAGAGAGTATGAGCTCACTGGGATAACCCTTACCTAACTCTTGATCCCGAATAAGAAGTTGCGTAGGTAATTAAGCTAAATTAGAATCGTCAACGGGTTGAATCTCTGTTGTTGACATTTTTATTTTTCTTTGTCCTTTTGGTCATTTAGGTTCGAGTGTTTGGGCAAATGGTTTTTAAGGGTTCGTCTATCGAGGGAGAAAGCCAATTCATTGGAGTCCTTTGTCTCGCACCGCTCTTGGATAGGCTGAGTTAGAGGTAAACTAATCAACAGCCCTTTTGCAATTGAAGTATTAGGGTTTATGGTGCTTAATGGTCTATTTTGTTCATGTTTTTCTAAGAATTGACCGGTTAGAATGATAGAATGAAGGTGTGATATGCTGGGTCAAACAAATATCCTTAGTTTATGTTATATTTTCTTAACATAACAACTAAACAATCATATATAACTCTTAATGACAACTTAATGTTTGATCCCGTACTTGAACAATAACCAACAGTCAATAACGATTAACACAGATCTCAGATCTGTCAGTTATAATATTATAGATCTATCTCATAATCAACCTTGATTCGGTGTTCTACGTATGTGTATATATTATCAATAAATTTAACATGAAGCTTGTGGGAGAGTAAATACCTTAAACTTTTCTTAATAATATTATTTCTCTCAAAACTTCGACACTTTACAAGTGAACATTTGTTCACTATATATAGAAGACGTCTGGTTCGCTAACATCCCCTAGCGAACCAGCATCCCCTTCGTTAAATAAGTTATCTTAACGAACCACCCCCTGATTCGTTAACATCCCCTAACGAATCAGAAGGGAATACATTATAATGTCCTAGTTCGCTAACATTCCTAGCGAACTAGACTTAAACATAACGAATTAGTCTAAAATAAACATTAAATATTATATTTAAATATCAAATAAACATTAATGATAAATACAAAGACTCTAGACGCAAAACCGTGCACTAACACTTAATTCCTCTCAGTTTGAAGTTGAAAGTTCGGTTTTGAAAGATGAAGCTCCAGATTTGGCCAAAGATGTCAACAGGAGCCAAGGAAAATTTCGGGGTTCTTTCTCAATAAATGGTTACTATTTTCATATTCTGTCTTCTAATGAAATGGCTTTATTCTATTATTATTTATTATATACACAATGATTTTGTAACTCGTTGTTATAATTTGACATGCTGAGATAAAATACACCCAAATCATCCCATATACGTGGGTCAAAATTCCCATCTAAATTAGTTTATAAATATATATATTTTAGAACTTGTTGTTAATCAACATAATTTTTCTCATTTCATGATGTGCAGACTCACATAAAAATATGCTAGCCTTAAAGGTGATTAATCACTTGATAGCCCATTGTTGCAAACTTAAAAAGGTGCTCTGCACTGAAGACTTTTTTCATCAGTAGCCAACCGACACGAGTGAACCAAGGTACAAACGGACCAACCTTGTATTTGTTTGGTCAACCCAAAGTATTATGGAGCATCGAGTATTGAATTAAGCATTTATTTGCAGTTGATAGTTGAGCCATAACAGTTGTAAGCATTTTTGTGTTTGTTGATCAAATAAATGAACGTAAACGAATGCACATAAACAAAGGGATATAAAAGAACTTAAATAAACAAATGTTCACGTTCGTAAATGAATGAATGGGATTCGAAACCGAAAGCATAAAAACCCAACGAAACCAAAATACAAAAAAACTGAAACTAAAACCTAAACGAAACCAAAAATTGAAACCGAAACCGAAAACACAAAAACCCAACGAAACCAAAACCCCAAAAAACTGAAACTAAAACCTAAACGAAACCAAAATCCAAAAAACTGAAACTAAACGAAACCAAAAATTGAAATCAAAACTCAAAAAAACTGAAACTAAAACCTAAACGAAACCAAAAATCGAAATCAAAACCCAAAAAAACAACCAAAACGAAACAAAAAATCGAAACCGAAACCAAAAACCAAAAAATTGAACTAAACTAAACGAAACGAAACCAAAAATCGAAATCAGAACCCAAAAAATTAAAATCTAAAACCGAACAAACTAAAACCGAACCGAAACCAAAAACCAAAAACTGAAACTAAACTAAACGAAACGAAACCAAAAATCGAAATCTGAACCCAAAAAAATGAAAATAAACCTAAACGAAACCAAAAATTGAAACCAAAATTCAAAAAACCGAAACTAAACCTAAACGAAACCAAAAATCGAAACCGAAACCAAAAACAAAAACGAAAACGAAAACCGAAACCTAAAAACTGAAACTAAACCAAAACGAAATCGAAAACTGAATAAACTAAAATCGCACAAAAACAAAAACAAAACTAAAAAAACCAAAATCGAACCAAAACCAAAAACGAATAACCGAAACTGGAGTACTAAGCTGAAACAAAACTAAAAAAACTGTATCATAACAAAAAACCGAACAAACTAAAACCGAAACGAAACCAAAAATACCGAAAGCAATCTAAACGAAACCAACAACTAAAAAAATCAAAAAATTGACCCGCACCATTCTTTTTTTGTAACAGTATAACAGGCTGCTCTATTACTATTACAATTATACAACTGAATGTGATCTAAAAATAATGTGACATATTCTTATAATGAACCCATTAACAAATTGTGTTTGTAGTAAAATAAATGTGCTTGTCCAGTGTTGTAGCAAAAGTAGGGTTTTGAATTTTGATTTTTTCCTTGATACTTTGGTTTATTACTCAAGAATAACCCGAACCCGATTCTTATATGAAATTTATAACCGCTGACCAACCACGTAGGTAATTGACTATTTCTGGCGAGACGTCGATAATTATAATCAGGGTCAATATTGAGCTTGAACTCGACTCAACTCAGTTTTTAGTAAATAATTAAAATTAGGTGGCTTGAACTTTAGAAAGGTTTATTGGGCTCATTGGCTTGCCCGAAATTAAAAATAGCAATCCAGCTCAGCCGGCTTATGTGTGACAAAATGAATGGGTGTGCAGTCTGGGTGCACAACTTGCTTTAGTGCGGGTCGGGTACGGTTTGGTTGATCTGCACATTTTTGGTCATTTTTAAATAACAACAACCTTTCTTGTTACAGGTGTGCCAATCTTTTCGCGGGCCGGCATGTTCATCCTGACACAAACCCAACATGAACCTGAAAAATGTGATAGGAATATGTGCTCGAACACGACACGAACTCGTGGGTTGGCATGAAGAAGATGTTTTTAACCTAAATAAATTTTATTTTCTTGCATATTGATACTTTAAACTGAACAAATGTATATAAAAAAATTCATTATTTTAATAAAGTTGTATGTCAACTTTCTTGACGGTTTGGTTTTATGTTATTTGAAATGGGTAGTTATAGATATATAGTTTCATCTTTAATTAGTTTCTTATTTCCTTCTCCTAACTTTGGTTATTACAAAGACGTATTTTTTAACACACAGAATAAGTAAACAAGAAATAAAAATCATTTTTTTTATCATTATTGATTCACGTTGCATTTTTTTATCCAAGGATTGAAAGTTTCCCAAATAATCTCCGATCTAAGGGCGCAATTTGCATTATTTATCCAACCTTTTTTAATCAGTATTACATATTGATGTTGTTAACTTAAAAAAAACATACTTGTGATTAGCTTATTTTTTATGATAGTGTTATACAAATTTCTATTTATCTTTGTGTGATAAATTATATTTGACTATAATTTTTACATCACCAATGTTGGTACTATAACGAATCGGACCCCTACCGATTGAATCTGCGTTGTGTCCCCGCCGCAGCGCGTGGGATCTTTGCTAGTTTTTTTTAATATGTATTACAAAACTCGGATCCCAACTACTTTTTAAAACTAGAAAATAACATTTATGTTTTCATATTTCATATTGTTAACTTTTTAAAATAGTTTATAAGATTTCATTATTCAAACAATAAAGATTTTGATTTACAACAAAATAGTTAAAAACTTTATTCTCTAAACATGACACTTACTTTGATGTCTTCAAACACCTTAGAATAAGTTTTATCCATGTTATAAAAATGGTTGACATATAGTTGATGAGACCTATTCATGCTTTCAAAAACTTTTTCTAAAATCACACATCTGGACGAATTCCAAGAAAGACATAAGTTCATGGGATTGGATACATACCTAAAATAGTTAGATTTGGTAACATATAACAAAATTCAAAACAATTGATAAGATATCATTATTCAAACAATAAAGATTTGATTTACATGTTATAAAAGGCTTTACACATAGTTGGTTTAGACTTATGCATGTTTTCATACACTTTTACTAAAAACACATACATTACTTAATGGGATTTGATACATAGCTAAAATAGTTAGATATGGTAACACATAACAAAAGTCAAACAATTTAGAAGAATTTATTCCGGTATAATTTTTTTAATATGTATTATAAAACTCGGATTCCAACTACTTTTTAAAACTAGAAAATAACATTTATGTTTTCATATTTCATATTGTTAACTTTTTAAAATAGTTTATAAGATTTCATTATTCAAACAATAAAGATTTGGTTTACAACAAAATAGTTAAAAACTTTATTCTCTAAACATGACACTTACTTTGATGTCTTCAAATACTTTAGAATAGGTTTATTATCCATGTTATAAAAAATGTTGACATATACTTGATGAGACTTACTCATTCTTTCAAAAACTTTTTCTATAATCATACCATAAAATAGCTTTATTATCCATGTTATAAAAGCCTTTACAAATAATTGATTTAGACGTATGCATGTAATACAACTTTTTTTTACCAAAAACACACATCAACACAATTAACTACTTTGATTTAACTTTATGATTTTTTGATACATACCTAAAATACTTGTTTTCCTTTACTCTTTTACACTATAAATACCAACCTTCTTCCATCATTTATCACACCATCTCTTCATTGATTGCTTTGCTTTAAATCACTTCTCAAACGAACCAAAGGCATTTCACTCATGACAGCCAAGTACTTTTCTATACTCATGTTTTTTTTCTTTTTCAAGTTTCATGTCATCAACATTAACATATTTAATGCAATGTTTAAGTATTATACTCAAACCTTTTTTTTCAGCTTTGTTAATATTTATTAACTAATTTAGCTCTTAGATATCATCTATAGTTAATGCTTTGTTATGCTAAACTTTAACAACAAAATTTATTTTCTTTATATATTACCAACTTTTATTATATTTTTGAAGACACTTTTATGTTTTACTCATAAATGTACATTTACTATTTTATTTACTTGCTTTAATATATTTTATAAACATTTATTTATAACACAGCTTGCCTGAACTCGGTAATATAACCTACTTGAAGAACTTAGACTTGTCTCGCCGTGATTATACGGTCAAGGTTAGGGTAATCCGGTTATGGAAACAACCAATGTATAACAATCCTCAGCAATGGTACTCTATTGAAATGATCCTGGTTGATGAAGAGGTATGTGTATTTAGTTATTATATAATTAGAAAGTTATTTTCAAAAATTAAACATAATAGTTTGACATGTATTCTTTATAGGGTACAACAGTCCAAGCTAATGTTCTTCGACGATGGTTTGCTCGGTTTGAGCATGTTCTTAACGAATCAGGTTATATTTTCACAACAAAAGCATTCTCATTTTTTTCTCTTTTCATCTATTATATACGTTCATATATGGCTGCAACAATACTATTTATCATATTAATGTTAATGTTATTATTAAAATTTGTTGTTTGACATCTTTAAGTAACTTTTATATTAACTATGAATGTAATACTCAAAAGTACAACTCAACTGGTTTCTTTAAAGATAGTCTTAAACTTTTCAAATGTTACTAAACTTTATCACTACAACATATTTTTATTTTTCAACAAATTTGTGGTCAAAGTGTTTTAAAATACACTATTTTTTCAATATTATTTACCCAACATACTTTACACTTTACATTAATATTCTATTTATATTTTTTTGTAGATTGTTACTTCATTGTGAGACCAACAAATGGGTTGAACGAATCCAAGTACAAATATGTTCAAAAACAAACCAAGATAGGACTCAATTATGACACCCACATCTACCCTTGTAATGATTATTCTGGTCCACTCTACGGGTTTTCATTTACCAACTTTAAGGGTATTGTTGATCTAACTTTTCCTGAAAATCAATCGTTAGGTAATTTCTTTTATTTTGTAACTTAAAATAGGTTTATGTTTTTATATGATGCTCATATATTAAACTCTTTTTGTAGATGTCATTGGTTTCGTTGCTGATGTTGGTGAGCCTAAGAAGTTAAAAACACAAAAGGGGAAAGAGACTAAGAAGCTGAATGTCATTGTTCAAGATCTTGAGTTAGTCTATTTCATAAAACTATTTAACTTCTTGGAAATTTAAAAGATAACTTTAAACAACTTTTTTTTCTCATTCTTTTTCAGGATGCAAAAAATTTATCTCTCATTATGGGATTCATATGCTGATATGATCCTAGAACACTGGGAAAACAGGGAACAAGATCGTATTATTGTTATCATCTTACAATTTGCTACTGCTAAATACTTTGGAAAATCTTCTTATGTCAACAGTTCCTACAATGATTCGAAATTTTTCATCAACTCGGAAATTGATGAGATCACTGCATTTCGAAATAGATAGTATAATTTGAATGATACTTTAACAATTTTTTTTAATTTTCAATTGCACTATTTTGACCATTCATTTACTTTCTTTTAACAGCCTTCTTCTGAACTCTGTTGGGTCTTCAAGTTCAACTCAATCATCTAACATATCGGGGATGTATCTGTCTATGTATGATGACTATGTAGTAAGATCAGAGTTCAACAACATAGCCGAAGTTAATCTACAACAGGTAAACTATAATACTATTTTCTTTTAATTGCTATTTTCATTAAATGGTTGCTGAATCTATTATTTTATTTTAGGTTAAGTCTGTTGTCATTGTTGGCATGGTTCAATTAATACCGCAAGATGTTCCTTGGTTCTAAGTGGCATGTAGAAGTTGTAACAGGAAAGTAAGAAAAAAAACTCCCCAAAATAATCAAGCAGTTGGTGTGTTGGTTGATCAAGAGGACATTTATGAGTGCAAAACTGAGACTTGCAATAACAATGTTGTTCACTATCTACAAAGGTAACTATCTATAGTTTATGTTAATTAAATAATTTTAGTTAAAATTTATATTTATGCTAAATTATTCCTCTAAATTTTATTATATAGGCTTAGAGTCCCGTTGGCTGTTCAAGACTCAACCGGAACAATATCTTTAACATTGTTTGATCGTGAGGCTTGTAGACTTCTGAAAACAACCGGTTTAGCTCTAATTGAGAAATATGTAAGATTTGATTACTTCACTATGCAATATTATATTATTTAATTTGAAGATTACCTAGCCTTAAAATATACATACATATTATAGGGGGGTGATAACGGTGACACTCCTGCTGAATTTGATGCTCTTGTGGGGAAAATGTTTGCTTTCAAGATTGACATAACACAGTACAACATCGACAACGGTTCTTCAGTTTTTGGCATTTCAAAACTCACTGATAATGTTGATATCATCTTTGAACTAGAGAAAAAGGCCAACAATTTTGAGGTTACACAATTATTTGTTTTTAATTTAAGATTTTTTTAATCATCATACTTGACTCTTTAAAGGAATACCATTTTTAATATTTAGGTTGACAACTCTGCTTCTTTTATTGGATTCAATGATACCCGATCACAAGGAACTGTTGAATTTATGGTTTTACCTTTCAAAACTGTTTTCAGTTTAATACAACCGTAAATATTTATTACCCTCATCTATAATAATACTTATTTGATCTATATTGTAGTCGGTTAATTCTGAAGAGGTTATCATGGGATTGGATACCGTGGAGACCAATGAAACTACTAAAAAGGTATTTGAAAACCATATTATATTTTTTATTTACAAGTAATGATGTATAACTTATCTGTAACCGTATCTTTGTAAAAATGTCTAGGGTGGTGCTGAAAGTATGAACAACAATGTTACTCCAATTGCAATATATGTGAATGACAAAAGTGTTGGAAAATCTCATGTGGTTAAAACGACAACGTTTAAACGCAAATCCAAGGCTCCAACTTTTAAGAAAAACTTGCTTGATAGCTATGAGGTTGAGATCACTGGAGAAATGTCTTGTAACATCGAGAAAATTTCGAGTTCAAAATGGAAACTTTCCAAAGTCTAGGGACTAAAATTGCCAAATTCCAAACCCGAGGGTTAAAAATGAAAATTCTGATTTCTTGACCCATCACGCTACGCGATGGATCAGAAGAGAGACCCACCGCGATACGCGATGGGGTGTCTGACAGGGAGACGTGTGGCCTGCCACGTGGCCACACGTGGCACACCGGTCGCCACGTGTCCCGCCACGTCGCCACACGTGGCACGACGTCTGCCACGTGTCAACACGTTGCGCACTGTCTGCCACGTGGCGACACGTGGCAGACCTACGTTGTGACTGGCCAGGGCTTCGTCGCGGTACGCGACGGGTGCCCAGTAGGCCGGCGCGTACGGCGACGGGATCCAATTTTTGCCTATAAATAGAAGGCCACGGGTTCAAGTCCAAGGCACACCAAAATCTGTTCTCTTACATCTCTCTAGAAATCCAAATCCATATTAACGATCCGCCTCGATAAGCGTGCCTCGATCCCTCGTTTGTGTACCGACAATTCCTCAAAGTTTGTGCCACCCTCCACCCACATACTGAGAAGGCGTTTCTTATCATGACAATGAGTCTTGAGAAGCGTGCCAACGGGTGTTGAAGTTTGGCGTTCATTGATTTGTGTGTAGAGAAAAGAGTTGATCGAGAAGTGAAGCGGCGTTGGAGTGCTGCTCGAATCATTAGGGTTTTCATAAGCCTTTAAGGTAAGGCTTAAACGCCAATGAATATAATAATAAAATACTATAAAGGCTTAAACCTTAAGTCGAGGTTATACTCGATACCTCGAATAAAAGAAAATAAAAGAAAACATAACAAAGAAAGAGTAAAAGATATGTTGTAATAGATAAATATATATATGTGTTAAAGTATATATATTCTTTTTTATGAAATTATTATTTAAGTAATAATGAGTATTCTTAAATAATAAAAGAAAAGAATACGTTTCTTTGAGAAGAAGAAACGTCGGGTTTCTATAATAAACTAAAGGTTTATAATTACTTTTAAACTAAAGGTTTTCAAGTAAAAGAGATTTATGAACTAAAGGTTCATCGAGGTAGAGAATATAAAATAAGACTAAAGGTCTTAAGCCGGATTGTATATCCGACTAACAAATGGTTATACTCGTACTATATGTGCGAGATAGCAAGGGAAAGACCCTTGGACGGTGTTGAAGCCGATCCCAAAGCGATAAGGTGAATACGCCCCCCAAACTTTTACAAACTTGTTTTTAAACGAGTCAAACATGATTATATGAAAATTGTTTACAAGGGACTATGTGTTCCTAAAACCGTTATAAATAAGAGTATAAGCCTAGCCCTCAGGCTGTAGTATACGTTTGTCTGGATCCTTACATATGTGGTAGTACGCGGTGGGCACATCACACCACACTTGGTCGAAGGACTCTTTCCTATAGGAAGCACGACCATGTGTATACTTACGGGTACTTAACTAAGTCGAACGCTGCGGTGTTTGCTGAGGTGACCTAGTGTAGATACTCGAGTTTATAAATGTGTTGTTTTAAATTTGTTATTCCTAAGCCACGATGGGCTGAGGCAGGCGTAGTCTCGAGGGGTAATAAAGTAAATGAAAATATTTTAGCGTCAGCGTGTTCACCAGCATTCGTTGCTGACGTATTTTATTTACATTTTGCAGGTGAACAAGATTAGCGCTTGGAGTGTCGAAGTTCTACTTATATATCCGATCACTCGGTTTTGTTTTGTATAAACTTAATATAATAAAAGTGGTGGTTTGTAAATAAAACAAGTAATCTTTTAACTTAAATGGGAATCTTTATAATCCCGTCTTTTGTAATATTACAACTTTAATCCACAAGGTTTACAAGTCTTCCGCTAATATAACGTAACTCTGATTTATTTACACTTGTGGTACCAACATTTAGGGTCACACTCCTAGACCATGTTTTGGGGTGTGACATGTCTACCACTAAGCCTCCATCTCATGGCAAGCCAGTTCTCTTTATTCCCAAGATTGAAAAATGATTTCCTTAAAATCTGAATGTTTTATGTTGGTTTGTTATATTATTATTTAAATGTCTTTCCTATTATGTTTGTCTGTTAAGAACTTCTATGTCATTTTGTTGTAGTCTATCTTATGATGATGTCTTATGCACTTTATTATTCTTTTGTTTAAGTATTTGATGTAAGACAATTTGGTTAAATTATTATTATGTATTGGTTACGTGTTGGTTTTTGTATCTTACATTATGTTGTATTTTATTTGTACAAAACAATTTTGAAACTTCATATCCCAATCCTTAAATCTGCATCATTTTAGGAAGTTTTTTGTCAACATTAACATTTTTAACTACATTTGAACTCTAAATTTTTAAAACTTAATGTTTTTACCAACTTATTTTGTACATTTTTTCAGATTCGAATGATCAATATATATATATATATATATGCAAAGCTCATGCGAAAGAAGAGGAAACTAAAATTGGATGAGAAAAGATCAAAACTACTTCGTTCGCATAGCAGCCTAAAAGGTCATTTCAAATACACCTTGATGATATATTTGGTCAATGTTTACAATTCTCAATTATAATGAAATGTTCACACTTTGAAAAACTTAACTCTTTTATATAATGACAGGTATAAACCACATACAATGCTCTATAAACCCATCACTAGATTATGGAAGTTTTGGTTCTCACAAAGCATTTGTTACTCCTTATACCTCTGATGTGCGAAAATATATATATAAATATTAAACACAAGTCACAACTAAGCTTTAAAAACCAAACAATCTATCCTAGTTCACACAAACGACAAGTGTACCGATCGCGTATAGCACAGATAAGGAAAGTCCGGATATCAAACTCGAAGACACGTGAAAATGTTTTTAATTACTAAACTCTAACTAAGACTCACCAAAATAATATTTAAATGATTTTTAATATTTAAAATTGATTAAACTACTTAACTTAATTAAACGAAAACTTTTAACAAAACTCTTTGAAAACTTTGACTGCAGTGATAAAAACGTCTACCTAGGAATGAATCATGTTGATAAAAATAACAAGACAATGGATTGAAAACATTCACGACACCGGTTATAAAAGATGACACAACTAAAACTTGTTTAAGAAAGTCAAATTACTTCTCAGTCTCTCTAACAAACTCTAACTTATTTTAGTTGATTTTAAAGAATAAACTGGAAAAACAATTATTAACGTGTTCAAATACCGACTCACCTCTCGGTCTCACCGACACACTATCCTAATGGAAACGAATACTACGCAACTAAGGATAGAGGAACAATTTAACTTAACCCAAATTAAACCAGCTAATTGCACATAAACACTCAAACTTGACAAGACAAAAACCCGCTCTCGCGCGGTCTTAATTCTAACAAGTAAAAGCAACGAGACAAAATTACTTCTTATCACCTCTCGGTCTCAAAGAAGGTGTATTTTAACTGATTTTAGATGATATATTACCCACTTATCCCTACGGTTGTACTTCCCGCAAATAAACCCAAAACACCAAGTAAAGAGCTTAACAAGCAATCAATTAATCAAAACCGATTCAATTAACTAATGCAAGAGGATTATAAGCAATAACAAATAAAACACAGCCATCACACACAATCTAATTCATAGTTTAGTTAAACTTTACATCAATAATTAAGTCTTGAACATTAACAATCCATTAAACAAGTTAAAACCACTCAACAATCATCTATCCTAGGTAGAACAAACAAGTTTAGCTACTCATCACTTTTGGACAGCCACAAACAATCAAAGTAAACATCATAAACTTCAATATAAACATGATAAAACTCATTCAAGATCCAAACTCAATCAATAACAAGTCAATCTATCAAACAATTGCAAAACAATGTAAAACAAAAGACCAAATCAATCAAAGTTAAGGTTCTTGACAATAATTAAAGTTTAAAGATGTTTACTTAATATATATGGCTGATATTATGAATGATTATTGTCTCTAATAGCTGCAACAAGACCTCCTTGATGTTCCCCTTCTTCCTCAGCCGTCACAACAGCCCCTGGCCGCCTCTTCTTCTTTTTTTTTCTTTGCTGCCGCCGGGTACTGTAGCTGCAATCGCAGCTGCTGCCCAAGTTAGGGTTTTTAGTTCTTTCTTTTGTATTTCGGGTATATGGCTGAATAAATGGCAGATTTCTCTTGATATTTATTAAATATAATAATATAAAAGGCTTTTAAGAAGTGGGCTTGGGTCGGGCCTTGATTAAACTTTGAAACTTTGACACTTAAACCCTCCAAGTTCTCTTTTTATTGCCTTTTTTTCCACATCTTTCCATAACCTACACAAAACATTTCAACTTTGTAAAACTTTGCACTTAACCCCCTAAACTTACATAAATTTGATATTAAATCATTAAAACACCATAAAATTGTAAGGAAATATAAGTGTGTTATTCAACACATCAAACATCCCCACACTTAAGACTTTTTCGTCCCTGAAAAAGATTTTACTGCTGTTGGATCAGAATCGGAAAATCAAAGTCAAATCAAAAATATAGGTTAGATTTTAAAGCTCAGGAAAACGCAAAAACCGCGATCATCGATATTGTTGTCCACCTAAACCCATACCTTAATCTTTACCGAGACAAATAAGATCCGACAATAATATTACTTAGTTGTTTACACAATTAAGACCCACTTATTTTCTACTTTTACCGGACCAGACCACCCCAACTTGACTTAAACCTCAAAATTAGCAGAATTAAAACTTTATTGCTCAATATTTATGAATAGTTAAGACGATCAAGGGTATTGTTTATCCACCTAAGCTTAAGCATCAAAGTCTACCAAGCAGCCATTAGATATGATTAAGGTTCAATTATTTATAGCTAGTGCTCCCCACAACATGACATACCCCCGTTATCAAGCAATACCCCAAATCCATAACCATAGTTGAGTATGCAAAATTTTATCTGTAGGGCTTACATGTAGCGTGTCCCTTGTGGTCCGTTTCTTAATGGTAATGAGACGCGAGCAAGGGGACCCCACATGACTAACAGATGATCAAGTCTGTAGTGTATTTGTACTTTCGTACTGTTGTGATCATGTTTATAGACTTAAAAAGGTTTGCTCTTTGGCTTTATTTTAAATATTCACAACCCCACTTAGGAATTGTGAATACCCAGCTAAATAGATTGCATACAGACCCATGGTCTCCGGACCCGAAGCATCCCATCAATACAGGATTTAAGGTTATAAAACCATACGCCGATGAAGTGTAAAACACTAAACTATCATTTTAAGATTTATATCACAGGCTACACGGCATACTCTAACGTTAAACCTACCCAAGCATCATATGATAACGTATTCAGATTTTTTAAAACTCATGATATTTTCACTTTTTCATACCAAAATTTGAGGCTTGAATATGGCCCGACCTTTCATTGCTTATTTTCCACGGACAAAACGCTTTACCCACAAAAGATTTCCGTTTAACCGTTTTATCAAATTTGCCCTTTCATTTTCAAGGCTGAGCCTACCGACACATCCCAAGTTAAGTGCGTTTTCTTTTATTTGTCTCATATTATTAGTAGTTTGAAAAACCGATTTCCGATAAATATCATTATCTCCCACTTTAATGCAAAAGAAACTAAAAACAAGGGACATTTTTTTTTTAATTTTTTTAAAACATAATCAACATACGAAAACGAAAAACAAGTGAAAACTTTTTATTTTTTAATTTTTTTTTTATTATTATCATTATTTTTTTTTCTACAACTAATTAAAATAAATTCCCATCCCCACACTTAGAACGAAATCGTCCTCGATGAGAACAAGGAAAAGAAATAAAATGACAATATAACGTTAAGCATAAAATTAAACTTGAAAGAACAGAAATTAAAATAGAGAACGGGTTACTCCCCTGGTTTAGATGCAAATTCTTTATCGGCTTTATATGACTCAAACGAACGACCGTATAGCATTTCATTCGCGGCCGCAACCTCGGGTGAACCAGTTCCAAAACGCCATCAGAGCTACCATGCGCATAATAATACCTGTAACAACTCAAACTCGCTCGCATGTAGCGCCGTACAAAACAGAAAACAAAAACATTAACGAAGTACCTTAATTCGTTACTTTAACTTAACGAATTAACTTAGCGAATTACCCTAATTCGTTAAAAATTCCATAACGAATTGCTACAATAGATTCGATAAACTTCCTCAACGAATTATCTACAGTAACTTAACGAACTAGGTTGTTGGATCTGAATAGTTCACTGGAAAAACGATTTTCGTCTGAAAAATCTGTTATCTTGTCGGAAAATCGCAGATCTGGCCGGATTCTGCAAAAACCAAGCATCATCCATGGCAGATTCATCAAACCACCATAATTATCCACCAAAATCACACCGAACACTCGGTTTTTCACTCTAAATCGAATCTAACAACCAATTAACTTAATGATTACTTCACCAAATAAATCAACCCATAACATGCTCTTCAATGGTGAAATCTTCAATTCACCATAATTAACCACCCAAATCCACAGAAACATGCGGATTTCAATAATAAACACAAATCCATCATCCAATTAACTTAACACTCATTAAATCAATCCAAATCTGATCAATCCGTGACCATGCTCTTCCATGGTATATCCTTCAATACACCATAACTTAACACCAAATTACACAGGAAGTTTCCTCTTCCATCAATAAACACGAATTCACCAACAAATCCACCAATAACACACTAAATTACTCCAGATCTGACCAAAACCCGAAGAACACGAAAAACTCATATTCATACCTTATTATTGATGCATCGAGAGCAGCCCCTGCTTTGATACCAATTGAGAGAACGTCATAGAGTCCAAGATCTAGCCACTAATACGATACATCAACATGAAATCGATACTTTAAATATAATACTTTATTGATAAATATGGAGTAAATACATTATGGTGGAGATAAATTATGGAGAGGATAATTTAGATCTATGTACAAGTTCTCTACTAAATTATGAGCATGAGCTCCCTATTTATAGGCTATTTTACAATATACATTAAATACAAAGACTAAACCGCCTATAACTTATTCGATCGCTACGGACACCGAAACCGTGCACTAACAGATTTCAATTGGTTTGGCAGCTGTATAATCATGATAAAAAATAACCTGCTTGTTCGAATCATCAACAGAACTCGTACCCGCACCGGAAGCTGGGTCTTGAGTTTGTTTAGGCTCACCGCCAGCACCAGACTCATTAGGATCTTCCTCATCATTCTTGATCTTCTTTAAAGCATCATATTTGCAAGTCAATTGCAAGATCAGATCCTCTTGTTCTTTAAGCTTCACCCTCTGAGACTCAACAATCTCACGTAGGGCTTTTGTTTCTTTTTGACAGAAAGAAACATAACTGATTAGCTTCTTCTGGTTCTCCATCAAGCGTTCTTGATTCATACGATCAGCAGACATTTGGTTTGCATACAAATGAAGAAGATTTAAAAGCATGTCTGTCTGACGGTTTGGTGGGATAGCATACAACGATGGATGAACTGGTTGAATTGGTCCCTGAGGCCTTGTAATTCTCATAAATGAGACATCACTAGGTGGAGCAGGCCTCATAGACGGTGTTGGAGGAACAATAGAAAGTGTATCAGACGGCAATGGTATTTCAGTTAAGGCCGATTGTGGAATCACACCCAACTGCTCATGAGGAACCATCGTTGTTGTCAATGTAAGAGCCGGAGTGCTAGTAGTAGACGGCACTACCGGGCGTTGAGACATGGGTTGACGAGGCGGTGGAACTCCAATAATTACACCAGCTCTAGCTGATACTCGTCTCTTTACTAGAATCTCAGAAGCTGGTGCTTTACCCTTTCGTTTCCGTTCACGTTGAGCTGCAATGGTAGCAGCTAACGCAGCTTCGACAGTAGCTTGTTGTTCTCGGAGAGCTGCATTACCATTTCCACCATGTCCACCATCTCCATCTCCTCTATTACCAGCATCACCTCCATCATTACCACCATCGTTCCCACATTCTCCTCCCTCACGCTCGGAATCCGAGTTATCATGGATCCAGCGATCCTCGGGAGGACAAACATAATCAGTGTTAATGATATGACCAATCATCCGTTTGTCCTGTGGCCTCTCCTTATGATAAATCGTCATTCTACGCACCGTGTCAGCCTTCATGTGTTCTAGATCAAGGAAATCGTCCACTGATGTTCGATCAATCACCAAGTTTGGAATAAGATCTTGAATTATCAACTGTAGAAATTGGGGATACATCAAGAACTTCTTCTTCTGAGCCGTCTGATGAACTTGTTCTTTCAGATGATCGAAAACCATTTCTGAGTAGTTGAAAGGTTTATTGAGAATAAGAGCCACAAATGCCGATTGAAAACTTACACGACACTCATCAAATCCACCTTTACGACCACCCATGCAATGAATCAGTACGTGTAAAAGATACTTGTAAGGTGGGCACAGTCCGTTCTTGTTAAACATAAAATCTTCAATATTTCTACCATAAAATACCCGTGAGAATAAACCCTTGATTAACCTTTTATCAAACTCACTTAGGTTATCATCATTTTCCCAAACCGAAGCACCCTTCTAACCACATCAACATCCACAGTTTTAGGAGTTTGATTGATTGTTGCTCGAATGTGATTCTCGGTGTCAACGAACTCAATAGTATTCCAAAACTGCCTAATAATACTCAGATAAACCTTTGGTCTGGAAGTTATAGCATAATGTATCACCGAACGACGTAGAAATGCTAACATAGCCCCAAACAGAGCTTCATCAGCAACGTCTGAATCAACATAAGCACAGATGTTGTGCTTCTTGTCAAAGGATAGCAATGTGACTTCTTCTTGTTCCTGAGGTTGTTCTTTAGCTTGGGGTTGTTCTTGTTCTTGAGGAGCAACGGGTGGATCTTGATCCATTTAATTAACCATTTCACTAAATAAATATAAACGGTTACAAGTAATGAGAAGATGTAATATACATTTAGCATTTATAAGTAAAGCCTATATTTAGTGTATCGATTTCGTATTGATGTATCGTATTAGCGGCTAGATCTTGGAACGTTTCTATTTTACAAATCTTGGTTAAAATAATTTACATTAAAAATATTTATGTTGATTAAATAAGCAAATTTTGAAATGTCATTCGTTTGATTATCAAACTGATTCGGTATAAACATGTAACGAATCAATTTATTCGCTATCAAGTAAATATATTAACGAAATAGACTTAGCGAATTACTCTTCAAAGGAACGAACTAGAATCTGGTTCATTATTATTTAACGAATTCATATTTGATTCGTTGATTAACTTATTCGCTAATCTAGTTCGTGTGACTTATTAACAAATTGGACACAAAAGAGTTCCAATTCGCTAATGGTAACGAATGGTCAATAATGACTTGATCATTGACAATCCTGGTCAAAGTCAAAATTACACAAGAACACGGAGAGTCACCATGCTGAATCCAGGTTCGAGTATTCCATAATTATCGTTGAATCACCAAAACGACATTCGTAACAATCTCGGAATCACGAAACAAAGCAAATGGTGTTAATTTAGAGTTCCAACAGTATGATATAAGTTAGATTATTAAGGGTTTTAACCGAACATAAACACCTAAAACCACAAAACAATCAATTGACCCGGCAAGCAATAATCAAACACTGATTAGAGTCCACCAAGATTCTCGGAATCACATTCCGACCATAATGAAACCAAAATAAACTATAATAACACAGTATGATGTCGATTAAGCAGAGTTTTAAAAACTCGTAAAACCCTATAACAAAATTGCATAATTAGCCTATCAACACCGTGTCATTTTTGACAAAAATCACAAAGAAGTGATAATCTATACCTTACGAACAAAGTGATTGTAACACCCCGTAACCGCAGCGGAAACGTAAACGGAATGCTACAGACGCCTCTGATATCAACCACATTGTTTATAAAGAAAACTGAACGCATTAATATACTTCAAATTACATTATCTTGTATTTCATTACCGTCTAGGTGATTCACACATCGTACAATACGATACATAATTCGATTTATAATAATGAATCCTAACATCCAGCACGCAAATCTTACACATATCAAGCACTTAGCACATAATCAATCACTTCATCTTAGTTGTACCTGAAAAGCATGTGAGAAAACGGGTCAACTACGAATAGTTGGTGAGTTTCACAATTTGAGTAAACCGTGATATTTCAATATCAAAATATAATATTATCTGGGGACACTGTTAACCCAGAGCACTTCCAATAACCCCTGGGGACACTGTTAACCCAGAACATTTCCAATAACCTCTGGGGACACTGTTAACCCAGAACATTTCCAATAACCTCTGGGGACACTGTTAACCCAGAACATTTCCAATAACCTCTGGGGACACTGTTAACCCAGAACATTTAATAATAATCTCTGGGAACTATGTTACCCCAGAACAATAATAATAACCTCTGGGAACTATGTTACCCCAGAGCAATAATAAACTCTGGGAACTATGTTACCCCAGAACAATAATAATAACCTCTGGGAACTATGTTACCCCAGAACAATCCCATACGATAAACAATTTATATATTCTGTGCAATAAACAACATATATAAATAAACAAGTGTTTCCATACGGTCAGTATGTACTTAAATACTTTAATAAAAACATATATATAAAAATATACCAGTGTTTCCATACGATCGGTATGTACTTAGATAATTTAACACAAACATGCTTTCCGCCCCGGGAAAATATTTAAAACAGTTCAGTAAAAAGGGGCTCGTGAAAACTCACCTTAGCACATGCAAGCAGGTAACAACAATCAATATCAGTTAACTCGTCCAATCTGTAATTTGATCCCTACGATCATTATTATACAATTATTGTTTATATAATCTTTAATCTTATCAATCAGTACACCTGGGGACACTATCAACCCAGCACTGTACCCGTTCTGGGGCAAGGTTAACCCAGGAACACTTCTCCGGACTCAGATTGTGATGTCGTTTAGAGTTACAAGGTCACAGCTACTATTATTCGTTTTTTTTCTCGTTTTGCGTGCCTAGCACGGTTATTCGTTTTTATGTTTCAAAAATGAGTTTGGTCACACACGACCCGAAAATAGTGGTTGACTGATAATTTAATTAAAGTGGTGAAATTATAGCTCGGTTTAGACGTCCCGATTGGCCGCGGGACCCGTTTCCGTCTTTGGCGTACCGGAAACTGTTAAAATAGGTTAAAATTACTCAAATCATCCGAATTATTTTCGGATGATTTATTTTTACTTGTTTAACTCATTTATATGAAAATAGTTCATTTTTAGGGTTTTTATACACCAGTCAGCTCGCTTAAGCGAACTTCACCGGTTTACACGTTTTAACTTTAAAAGTTTGATAATTAGGACGATTAATTATCCGTTTACTCTCGGATCTTGAAATTTTTCACAAATCACTTTTTAACAGTGGGGAATTTTATAAAAATATTTCCAGAATTAATTCTTATATTTAAAATTTATTTATCTATTTTTAAACACCATTTTTGGCCAAAACCAAGCATTAAATTCACCAAATATTCATCCCTTATCCAAAAATTACCAAAAATTCACAGAACTCATATTTTCATGTGTAGAACACCCGTGAAAAATTTCATGACCTAACTCTAAACGACCAACAATCTGTCCAAAAACACATACACCGTACTATCTTTAGTCAGTAAATGTTCATAAAACTTATCAATAATCTATATAATATAAGCTGTAATTAAAAACACATTAAGTGTTTTAAGTTCGTTCTAATTTTAAACCACACTTTGTTAACATGTATTTTATGATTAAGTAAGTTTAAGTTAACCATTAACATAAACTTGTGTTTTCACCTTAAAACATGTTTTTAATCCATGCTTCATAATCCTTTCAAATCCTTAGTCAAAATCCATATTTATTAACTTTCATGCATATGTTTAGTACGCAAATCTAGATTGTTGGGTGATAAGCCAGCATAAACATAATTTATATATACATAAAATAAAGATAGATTTAGAAGGGTTTTTGCTCACTTAGTTCTGGGATTGTAGTTTAGAGAAATAGAAGCTCTTGAGCCTATATGCACTTCTTAGAGCATCCTAACCCATTGTTGTTTCCTTGAATATCTTCAAAGTAATATATATATATATATATATATAAATATATATATTTGTGTGTTGTTGAGTAATCGGCCAGGGAGGGAATAGAGTAGGATAATTGAGTGAGAGGATAAGTGTAAAGGTTGTTTATTGTTACACCATTCACAAGGGTTTCATATTAAAAGAAACCAACACTTGAAGAAATATGGAGATTGTATTTTTATTACTAGTAGTACAATTATGTGGTGAGGGTGGGTTTGAAAATTAGAATGACATAGGAATGGTATAGAGATTTGAGTCGGCCGAATATCAGGGAAATTGATGGAGCTTGGTGTGTAAACATATAAGTATAGTGATGGTTTAAAGATTTGAAATGATAATGTAAAGACACTATTTACTTTGACTTTGATATATATATATATACTATCTAGTTATATAATTCCATGAATATTTAATACTTCTTAGAGAATATATATTTGTTTTTAGTGAACAAGTGTATGGTGTGTTGACTAAGTAAAAGAAAGAAAATGGATGTGGGTGGGTATTGGGTTGTGTCATACGACAGAGCAGAGGAGGAAAATAGGGTGATGGCATGTTGGTTGTTTGATGGAGTGATTGTAAGAAGGATTTGACTGTTGAAAATCTTGACCAAGTATTCATAAGTGTATTATGTGCATTTTTATTCAAGTTTCCAAGAAAATATAAAGGTGCATACATGTATGTATAGAAATGCTTCGTGAGTTTTAGTTTGGGAGTTAAATGCTCATTGAATTTGTTAATAACATTTAATGTTGGTTATAAGCTTATTAATAATATCTTAACTCTGGATGTGTTTGTTTGTTTAGCTATCAATAGTTGAAGGAGCGAGATCAAGTATTCTTAACGTATAGCGTTTCGTACTTGTATTTACATACATATTGGCTTTTAATAAACTAATCGCTCGAAGACCCATGAAATTTTAAACTTCCTAGTTCGTTCATATATATGTTCGGGTCATTTAAAATTATCACCAACGTCTGTGTTCGTCGGACCAAATCCGAAATTGTGAGTAATTTAAATAATTAAAAATAAATTATGTGTATGCAATGTATCTTGTATGTTAAGGATTGTACTAAACTTGTTATGGTTAACATTATCAAAACTTAATCTAAAGAGAATTAACGTTGGTAATTCGTGTTTAATATTTGTATGGGTATGACCGATTTAGTGGAGTGTCACATTCTCCCCATGTTATAAGAATTTCGTCCTCGAAATTCAAATCCTCCGATCGGTAACTGTTGTGCTTTCAAATAAATGAAGATTCCTTCGTTTCATACGATCCTCACGCTCCCAAGTAATATTTGTGTCGCGTTTCGAGTTCCAATCAACTTCGTGAGTTTACTATGGTTCTGCTATATCTTAAACTCCAATCGATTCTCCACGAATACTTAACCTATCACTAATATGAATCTCTTGAAGTGAGATACTTAGAGTTTCATGTAGTGCATATATTCTCATATTTAACCTACGGAACGCTTCAAGAATACTGTTAAATTCTTGATGTTATTAGTTTGTAAGTCACGGAACAAATTCGCGTTAATATTTTTTTTTTTTTTAGTGAGTCGACACTTCTCAGTTCAAGTTTAATTATTTATTAATCCGGCAACGCAATCTCAAGGTACGATCTTTTTAAAAAAAATAACTTTTACCTCTAACATTAAATTTCTATGGTGGATATTAGAGAACTGGCATTTCATTCCTAGCCATGTACCCTTCAAGTAAGTTCCAACTTCCAAACCATCTCTTCCATTTTTAATCTTTTTCCTTAACTCGGAAGAAGTGCAAATTTTGTCAGAAGGTTGACGATTACCAAAATCGTGTTAAATCCTTTTTGCTTTGTAATATAATTTATCAAGAATTGCTCCCATTGACATCTACACTGGGATATCTCTAATTGAGGTATAGATGGTTTTCTATATTCTATTTTATTAACAAAATAAAATAAATAAATAAACACTTACCGATGTAGGTGAAAATATAACATTTCATACTTGACCACCAATAATCTCACAATTTTATGTGTGTATCGGCACTCAAATGAATCGAGTATTCAAGTATGTGATTCTCTTATATCGTTCACTTTCTCAGGCTTTTAATACTTATACTATTTACATTTTAGATTTTATCTATGTAATTGAAATTTTATCAATCTTTGTTCTAATTGTTTTCTTATTTCTTCCAAAGACTTTTAACTTTTCTATTCTTTATGTTCTAATAATTAGACTTTTAACTCTTCCTTGACTACCTATGTTTCGCATGTGGTATTTGATTTTCTCAATCATAATAGTCAATAATTCAACTCGACATTATCTCAAAATCAATTCCATTTGATTGAAGATATGTTAATGGCTTTCATGGTTAGTAAAGATAATGCATTTCATACCATAAAAATAACGCCTTAAAATACTACGACTACTAACTCCAAGTTGTGATTTGTGTAGTCCCTATTGTGCGCCTTCAGTTGTTGTGTTCCCTAAGTGATAACTTAATTAACACGCAACCTAATCCTTGGTAGAATTCACCGTAGCATACAATGGGGTTATCTACTAATTCAGGTAGGGTTACGGTCGGTGTACTACATAATTTATGGTTTATCTGCTGAAAGCTTGTCTTTTATTTACCGTTCTAATAAAAACAATCCCTATTGTCTCAGGCGGTGAGGTCACGGGATTATGCCTTCTTTATTTAAAAATCATATTTTGAAAACTTCGCGTACAACTCCTCTTGATTTAACACTTCCACAATTTTCCTTAACCGTCGTTCGTGCTCTTCTTTACGTTGCGAATATATCAAATGATCATCAATGAATGTTATGATAAATTTGTCTAAATAAGGTTTACAGACTTGGTTCATGAGTTCCATGAATGCTGCCGGCGCATTTGTTAGCCCGAAAGGAATAACTAAGAATTCATAATGGCCGTAGCGAATCCGAAACGCTGTTGTTGCAATGTCCTCCTCTTGGATTTTTCATTTGGCGATAACTACATCTAAGATCAATTTCTAAAAATAAATCGCCCTCTGCAGTTGGTTAAACAGATCATCTACTTCAAAGAAGTGAATACCTATTCTTGATCGTCACTTTATTCAATTCTCCCAAAGCAACACATATTCTAACACTTCCGTCCTTCATTTCCCAATTAAAAACTGGTGCACCCCATGGTGACTAACTAGGTCATATAAAAAAAAAAACCTTATCCAACAATTCTTGTAACTGATTGGATAATTCTTGCATCTCGGACGGTGCAAGTAGGTAGGGTGCTTTAGCAACAGGGCCAGCCCGAGACATTAAATCAATTCTGAATTCGACCTGTCGGGTTGGCGGTAATCCAGGGAGTTCTTCTGGGAGAACTTGTGGAAATTCGCGTATTATCGGGATATCTTCCATATGTATTCTTTTAAATACTTTGGCAGTCGCGTTTGTCAAATACACCACGTCTTCTTGTCGTAAATATTATAACATCTCAAGATGAGATTAGAGTGGTAACATAATACCGTACACTTTTCTCTGTGTCTAATCGCTTCATCGTCCGAATGAGAGCTTCTAATCATCTTCTTTTCATGCTTGATTTCAGTTAGCCAACCCATGTTAATTATTACGTCGAAACTTCTTAACTTTGCTTTGAATCATGACGGGCTTTATTCGAATTACTCACAGAAGCTTAGCTCCTTGCTTGACCAGAGGTTGATGCTTGTCATGAGTTTCATCTTCCAACGACACCTTGGTTCAACTTTGGGCAATTTCTCTTGAAACGTCCTGTACTGCCACATTCATAGTAATTACAACTGTTTGGCATAATTTGGTTTCTTTGAATGGATTGTTATTGAAGTTGTTGGTTTCGGAGTGGTTGTACTCGAATGGGTTGGGGTTGTCGGTTCACATGGCTCCAATTGGTTCTACAATTAGGGCATTACTTCTATCTTTACCACACATGTGGCCTACTATCACTCGACATTCTTCTTCCTGCCGATAACCATATTTTCCACATTTAGGGAGGGACCCTTTATGCGGTTCATGTTTTCACACCAGAACTAGCCTTGGTATAATTCTGGATTGTAGGGCATACCTACTTATTCACAAGTCTATCTTGCACTATACCTTTATCATTTCTCTTCTTTAACACTCGACGTCTCACCTAACGTCCTTCCAGTCCGCTTCCCATACAGTCAAATATATTAATGTTGGCTTGTGACACAACCCTTCCGAAGGTTGTATATTTTACAGGATTGACTATACTCCTTATCGATGGAGTTAGTCCCCGATATAGCGTTCACTTCGCTTAGTTCCAGGAGTAATTAGTCATGTTACCAGACATGACAATTCCTTCAAACGATTAGCGTGATCTAAGTGATCAGCACACAACATTTCCATTTTCCATAACTCTGTTCTCAATCTCTGAGTTTAATTATTCGAATAAAAGTGCTCTAGCACAAGAATTTCAAGTTCTGACCATAACATCTGAGTAAAATTTTCTAACTATAATTTTGTACCATCGTGTTCTATCACGATACATCATAATCTACCAACATATCTGTAGCATATTTCACTACACAATGTTCTAGGCTCTTACCAAAATCCTTGACCATTTCGACCTTTTCTATCCACTCGCTAATCTATTCCTCCCTTTCGCATCAGTAAATTATTTTATAATTTCCTTAACACAACCAATAAACATATCCTTCATACCGGATTCTAATTCATTACGACTACTATTCATGTTTAGTTTATAACTAATACTTGTAGTCATAATTGTATTCGGTGGGGCATGATCACTCTTAGTAATACCACTAAGAATTTAAATATTCATATTCGTGTGATTGCTCGATCTATAATTCCGCGATCACATTTGCATCAACACTAGCAGTGATCTGTGATACAACATTCGGTATCATCATCTGCTATCTTTGAGCATTCAACTGAATCATATCAATCTCCACCATTGGAGTTATTCTTTTTATGTCATCCTGCCGTACTCATCCCGTACGCAGTAATCAATACTAATCTCACCATATAACTCGTTACCAGTTCAATCGTAACAGCAGGTACACATACACACCAAATATTATCACATATTACACATACTAGTATCTAGTATATAAGTTCCACAAATATAATAACATATGGACTTAACCTGACGTCGGTTAACGTTCAAATATGTTTCATAACCCTTGTCACCAACTGACATATAGATCTTTCTCAACAAAGATTAATATTTAATATACGGGATTTCCATATCCTTCTGCATGTCAGCATAACCGATACATGCTTGCCGTGAGCACCAAACGATTACATACCACGGAGTTATAATGTCCATGTTTATTCGTATATCCGGCATACACAGTATACCACCTACGAACGAACAACCAATTATGCTATAATGACCCCACCACTTCTTTGTGTATAGGTAATCATTCTATTCGAGCATACATAGGTGTAAACATCTAACGGATGTAAGGATAACATAGGGAGTTATTAGAATATGCGGTACCGGTGTTGGTAGGGTGTGGATTTTATCAATTTTTGGTTGAGAGTGACGGTTACTAGATATTTCTGGTTAATGTCAAACGGGAGATTTGACTTTGCACCATCATAACTATAACCCGATAAGTCCGACTTATCATCAACCGATGCTCTAGAAATTTCAGCATCCTCGGTACTTTTTATTATCTCATCCCCCGGCTCCCTATCCGGGTCTTATTTCCCAATACTTGTACCCACAAGATATGCACACGTATATATATATATATACACATTAACACGTATAAATAATATTATATACTTTACACATATGTTGCCATTTTTACCTATTAATGTACCCCGTGACTTCCCCTGAATTCCCTCGTGCGGACAAGTCTGTTATTATGTTCCGGACCATAATAACTCACTTGTCCATCCAAGTTCATCCAGACCTCGTCACTATAAATTATTAGTTGATATTCAAATCCTATAATACTTGAGCTACTGGTTATATTTTAGGTATCTTTTAAAGACATCCTAATTCTTTTATAACCAATGGCTCTGATACCAAGTTCTGTAACACCCCGTAACCGCAGCGGAAACGTAAACGGAATGCTACAGACGCCTCTGATATCAACCACATTGTTTATAAAGAAAACTGAACGCATTAATATACTTCAAATTACATTATCTTGTATTTCATTACCGTCTAGGTGATTCACACATCGTACAATACGATACATAATTCGATTTATAATAATGAATCCTAACATCCAGCACGCAAATCTTACACATATCAAGCACTTAGCACATAATCAATCACTTCATCTTAGTTGTACCTGAAAAGCATGTGAGAAAACGGGTCAACTACGAATAGTTGGTGAGTTTCACAATTTGAGTAAACCGTGATATTTCAATATCAAAATATAATATTATCTGGGGACACTGTTAACCCAGAGCACTTCCAATAACCCCTGGGGACACTGTTAACCCAGAACATTTCCAATAACCTCTGGGGACACTGTTAACCCAGAACATTTCCAATAACCTCTGGGGACACTGTTAACCCAGAACATTTCCAATAACCTCTGGGGACACTGTTAACCCAGAACATTTAATAATAATCTCTGGGAACTATGTTACCCCAGAACAATAATAATAACCTCTGGGAACTATGTTAACCCAGAGCAATAATAAACTCTGGGAACTATGTTACCCCAGAACAATAATAATAACCTCTGGGAACTATGTTACCACAGAACAATCCCATACGATAAACAATTTATATATTCTGTGCAATAAACAACATATATAAATAAACAAGTGTTTCCATACGGTCAGTATGTACTTAAATACTTTAATAAAAACATATATATAAAAATATACCAGTGTTTCCATACGATCGGTATGTACTTAGATAATTTAACACAAACATGCTTTCCGCCCCGGGAAAATATTTAAAACAGTTCAGTAAAAAGGGGCTCGTGAAAACTCACCTTAGCACATGCAAGCAGGTAACAACAATCAATATCAGTTAACTCGTCCAATCTGTAATTTGATCCCTACGATCATTATTATAAAATTATTGTTTATATAATCTTTAATCTTATCAATCAGTACACCTGGGGACACTATCAACCCAGCACTGTACCCGTTCTGGGGCAAGGTTAACCCAGGAACACTTCTCCGGACTCAGATTGTGATGTCGTTTAGAGTTACAAGGTCACAGCTACTATTATTCGTTTTTTTTCTCATTTTGCGTGCCTAGCACGGTTATTCGTTTTTATGTTTCAAAAATGAGTTTGGTCACACACGACCCGAAAATAGTGGTTGACTGATAATTTAATTAAAGTGGTGAAATTATAGCTCGGTTTAGACGTCCCGATTGGCCGCGGGACCCGTTTCCGTCTTTGGCGTACCGGAAACTGTTAAAATAGGTTAAAATTACTCAAATCATCCGAATTATTTTCGGATGATTTATTTTTACTTGTTTAACTCATTTATATGAAAATAGTTCATTTTTAGGGTTTTTATACACCAGTCAGCTCGCTTAAGCGAACTTCACCGGTTTACACGTTTTAACTTTAAAAGTTTGATAATTAGGACGATTAATTATCCGTTTACTCTCGGATCTTGAAATTTTTCACAAATCACTTTTTAACAGTGGGGAATTTTATAAAAATATTTCCAGAATTAATTCTTATATTTAAAATTTATTTATCTATTTTTAAACACCATTTTTGGCCAAAACCAAGCATTAAATTCACCAAATATTCATCCCTTATCCAAAAATTACCAAAAATTCACAGAACTCATATTTTCATGTGTAGAACACCCCTGAAAAATTTCATGACCTAACTCTAAACGACCAACAATCTGTCCAAAAACACATACACCGTACTATCTTTAGTCAGTAAATGTTCATAAAACTTATCAATAATCTATATAATATAAGCTGTAATTAAAAACACATTAAGTGTTTTAAGTTCGTTCTAATTTTAAACCACACTTTGTTAACATGTATTTTATGATTAAGTAAGTTTAAGTTAACCATTAACATAAACTTGTGTTTTCACCTTAAAACATGTTTTTAATCCATGCTTCATAATCCTTTCAAATCCTTAGTCAAAATCCATATTTATTAACTTTCATGCATATGTTTAGTACGCAAATCTAGATTGTTGGGTGATAAGCCAGCATAAACATAATTTATATATACATAAAATAAAGATAGATTTAGAAGGGTTTTTGCTCACTTAGTTCTGGGATTGTAGTTTAGAGAAATAGAAGCTCTTGAGCTTATATGCACTTCCTAGAGCATCCTAACCCATTGTTGTTTCCTTGAATATCTTCAAAGTAATATATATATATATATAAATATATATATTTGTGTGTTGTTGAGTAATCGGCCAGGGAGGGAATAGAGTAGGATAATTGAGTGAGAGGATAAGTGTAAAGGTTGTTTATTGTTACACCATTCACAAGGGTTTCATATTAAAAGAAACCAACACTTGAAGAAATATGGAGATTGTATTTTTATTACTAGTAGTACAATTATGTGGTGAGGGTGGGGTTTGAAAATTAGAATGACATAGGAATGGTATAGAGATTTGAGTCGGCCGAATATCAGGGAAATTGATGGAGCTTGGTGTGTAAACATATAAGTATAGTGATGGTTTAAAGATTTGAAATGATAATGTAAAGACACTATTTACTTTGACTTTGATATATATATATATACTATCTAGTTATATAATTCCATGAATATTTAATACTTCTTAGAGAATATATATTTGTTTTTAGTGAACAAGTGTATGGTGTGTTGACTAAGTAAAAGAAAGAAAATGGATGTGGGTGGGTATTGGGTTGTGTCATACGACAGAGCAGAGGAGGAAAATAGGGTGATGGCATGTTGGTTGTTTGATGGAGTGATTGTAAGAAGGATTTGACTGTTGAAAATCTTGACCAAGTATTCATAAGTGTATTATGTGCATTTTTATTCAAGTTTCCAAGAAAATATAAAGGTGCATACATGTATGTATAGAAATGCTTCGTGAGTTTTAGTTTGGGAGTTAAATGCTCATTGAATTTGTTAATAACATTTAATGTTGGTTATAAGCTTATTAATAATATCTTAACTCTGGATGTGTTTGTTTGTTTAGCTATCAATAGTTGAAGGAGCGAGATCAAGTATTCTTAACGTATAGCGTTTCGTACTTGTATTTACATACATATTGGCTTTTAATAAACTAATCGCTCGAAGAACCCATGAAATTTTAAACTTCCTAGTTCGTTCATATATATGTTCTGGTCATTTAAAAATTATCACCAACGTCTGTGTTCGTCGGACCAAATCCGAAATTGTGAGTAATTTAAATAATTAAAAATAAATTATGTGTATGCAATGTATCTTGTATGTTAAGGATTGTACTAAACTTGTTATGGTTAACATTATCAAAACTTAATCTAAAGAGAATTAACGTTAGTAATTCGTGTTTAATATTGTATGGGTATGACCGATTTAGTGGAGTGTCACAGTGATATACTCAAAAGTTTAGATTTCGAAGGTCGAGAAAATAATAAAAAAAAATTGAATAGGGTGTCTTTAGGTATAAGGAAGGTGAAAGAACAGTGATGGACGAATCGTTTCACACCTGTCCTTTATACACGGTCCTTACACGCTTCCCTATGTACGAATCAAACAGATTCGTTAACCATATTTTAATACGTGGCATAGCGAATTAAATTTAAATCGTGTCTTGATTCGTTAAATATGCATAACGAATTGGATGCATTTCGTTACAGAGTGCGGAAGAGAATTAGAGGAACGAACTAGAAAGTAGTTCGTTAAAACAAAATCCTAATTCGTTATCCATAATTAATGAATTGAACATTATTTAATTTTAAATGAATAAATAAAAATTAAATGAATTAAATAATGAATTTATTAAATATTATCCAATTAATAAACAAATGAATTAACTTAAAAGAATTACCGAGGACCTTTATCCCGATAATCAAATACTTTAAAATTGTTTCACGTTTTCGAAACATTAAAAAAAATATAAATTAATATGAAAAATCAAAAAATAAAATAATTTTGGAATTTTGTAAAAATTAACGAATGTATTTACTTGAAAAGAATCCGAAACAAGATATAAAATCTTTTTGTGTTTTCTATATTGTTTTTCAAAAACAGTACATATTTTTGTATTTTTGTTGAGTTTGAGCAGAGAATCATATTGACCAAATTGCCCTTCTATCACAGTTTTATATTTCAGCGATATTATGACTGGCGTTAAGTCAGTCATTGGTATTGTTTTCCACTTAAATCTAATAACAAACTTTCAAGTGTTTTTGTGCTATGATTAATTGGTTCAATTAAAGCACAAAATATCAGAAACTATCAGCCTCTAATCTCGGTTCAAGCTTAATTTGATTTTTCCCATATCACCCCAACTTAACTTAAACCATTATATTGTTGATCAAAATTTGTTTTTATAGAAGTTTATGAGCAATGCATTGATTTTCTGTTACTATGAGTGAATATGCAAAAGTCCATCTGTCGGCTTACATACGTTGTATCCTCTGGGGTCCGTTTCTTAATGGTATTAAGACGCACGCAAGGGAGGAACAATGTATGACTAACAACGGATTTTGATCAAGTCAGTAATTTGGAAATTTGTACGAAGTACAACAATGATCAAGTTTAATGACTTTGGGTTTGCTCTAAAAGCGAATGAAATATTCATGCATATGAATACCCAGATGATTAAGCCGCATAAAGACTCACAGTGTCTAGAAACTCAAAGCTTGTTATTTGATTTATTTTATTTTTGGTTGATCAAACAAGTATAAGGCTTGAGTAGGTTATTACATTTCTGCCATCCTCACCGAGACTTTTTCTAGAGACTAACACGACTTTCAATTTGGCGTTTCTTTATGTTTATATCACATACTTTACTCTACTTGTTTGTTTTAAGACCTACCAATACACCAATGCAATTAAGCACACAGTCTTTTAAGCTTACTTCTTGCTGGATTTGGAGTCAAGATAGTCAATTTACTATCATTTTCTCTTTTTTGCTTCAAAAACTTAATAATTTTAAGGAGCATAAAACAAAATAAAGATAAATTTAATCGCCCCAGTTAACTTAAGTCTATAAATAAATGGCTGTTCTATCAATTCAACAAGTGGATAATAGGACCAAGACATGCAAGCATGCTTCACAAACTTAAATAACCGACATAATTTTCAGCGATAAAATAATCTAAAAACACATAACGAACGCCTCAACTATTTTCCATTATCAGGTGAATGGCTAACCCGATCGTTTACAAGTAAATGTTAGGACCAAACATATACACGTACATGCCCTTCAAATGTAGATAATTGACATAATTTTCAGCAAACGCATGCAAAAATATTTTTGATTTTTCTCTATACATACATTAAATACACAATATTTTTGTTTTTTTTTTCTCTTTTCTTATAAACAAAATAAACTTCACAATCTTTTTGGATTTTCGGATTTTTCTGTACAAAACTGAAATCACAATGTTTTTGGATTTTCAAATTTTAAAATATTTTTGGTTTTTCAAGCATTAAAGAAAAGAAATCACAATATTTTTGATTTTTCTAAATTTTCAAATATTTTAAAGACATTAAAAACAAGAAAACACAATATTTTTATAATTTTAATATTTTTCAAATGTTTTTGGGTTTTATCTATACAAACGAAAAGCACAATCTTTTTGTATTTTCTATATTTTCACCCCCTAAAACCAAAATAAATTTTAAAAGAAAATTGACAGAAAATAAAGATAGTCATCCTTATTTAAGGATATCAGCGAGGGTCTTCAATCCATTTAAACCAAGCAGAAATTGAAAATGCGTTTTGTCAAAGGCTTTGGTAAACAGGTCGCCTTTTTGAAAATCAGCATGTACTTTTTCAAGGTCAATTAATTTTTTCTCAAAGCAATCCCGTATAAAGTGATATCGAATTTCGATATGTTTTGTTTTCAAATGTTGTACGGGATTCTTTGTGATAGAAATTGCAGCAGAATTATCAATCAAAATAGGAGTAGTAAGAAACTTCAAACCGTAGTCGCGAAGATGTTGTTATATCCACAAAACCTGGGAAAGCAACTCGAGGCTGCAACATACTCAGCTTTGGCGGTTGAAGTGGAGACCGGTGTCTGCTTCTTACACTACCAGGAAACAAGCCGGTTTCCTAAAAATTGACATCCTGCAGTCGTTGATTTGAAGTTGATCTTGCAACCTTCATAGTCCGAGTCTGAATAAGCAGTAAGATCAAAAGTATCATCCTTGGGGTACCACAACCCGATGTCTGGATTTCCCCTCAAATACTAAAGTATTCTCTTAACCGCAGCTAGGTGAGTCACTCGTGGACTTGCTTGAAACCTAGCACAAAGAAAAACAGCAAACATAATGTCGGGGCGAGAAGCCGTTAGATACATTAAAGAACCGATCATGGCACGATAGAGGGTAGGATCAACGGTATCCTCCAATTCATGCGGTGATAAACTGTGACCCACGGGGAGAGGAGTTGAAGGAATTTTTCCGGCAGATATCTTGAATCGGCTCAAGACATTGTTCACATACCTGGTCTGATGAATAAAGATTCCGTTTGCAGACTAGTGAACTTATAACCCTAGAAAGAAATTCATCTCTCCCATCGAACTCATCTCGAACTTTTTTTGCATGGACTTCTCGAACTCCTTACACAACGTGTCGTTTGTAGACCCAAAAATAATGTCGTCGACGTGAATCTGAACTAGGAGAAGATCGTCACCAACAGTTTTATGAAATAAAGTGCAGTCAACAGTCCCTCGTTTGAAGCCGTTATCAGTCAGATGGTCTGCGAGCGTGCCATACCAAGCTCTCGGAGCTTGATGTAGACCATACAGGGCCTTGTTTAATTTGTAAATCGGTCTGGATAATCAGGATCTTCAAAACCAGGAGGCTGTAGAACAAACACTTCCTCGTGTAGTTCACCATTGAGAAAAGCACTTTTAACATCCATTTGATAGACCTTGATATTCTTATAAGCAGCATATGCCAGGAAGATTCGAATCGACTCTAATCTTGCAACTGGAGCATATACTTCTGTGTAATCAACACCCTCTTGCTGATGAAAACCTTGCACCACTAGACGTACTTTGTTTCTGACAATCACCCCTCGATCATCTTTCTTACATTTAAATACCCACTTAGTCGGAATCGCTTTCTTGACTCTAGCAGGCTTGTCGATTAAATCCCAAACACCCAAACGTGCAAATTGCTGTAATTCTTCTTGCATAGCTTCTACCCCAGAAGGATCTTCAAGTGCCTTACGAGCCGTCGTTGGCTCAACTTGATATAGAAAGCAAGTGAATTTTGCAAGATTTACAATTCCCGATGAATGTAAATCAGCATATGCACACAATACGTTATTATCACATGACGAAGCAACTTGATGACGTGTACGAACGCCCACATAAAGTTCTCCAACGATGTTTTCTTGTGGATGATAACCATGAATCCGAAGAGTAGGATTCTCAGGAACAACAACATTATCAAATAAATTAGTATAATTTTCACCAAGTTCAGGAGATGAAACATTATCACTGTCAAGTACAATAACTTGATCGTCAGCTTGATCATCATCAGAAGAAGAAGATAAATTATCAACATTAACTGGAGATGCAACATGTGATTCATCAGTTGGAGCATCAGGTCGAGCTTCAACATCATTAGAACTTGAAAATCTTGGAATGGCCAAATGATCTTCAAAGTATGCTCGAACCAGATCTTCGTCTATGTGTTCAGTCATTGGTGTAAATGAATTAAATAAACTATCATAGTCAAACATCCAGTCGGGACCTTTCCCTTGAGAAGGAGTTGTGTACTTTTGACAGCCCACATGGTACCATTCCTCAACACAACCAGACATGAAGTTAAATACCCTTTTCTTTGGAGATGCATATCCCAATAAATACCTTTCGATAGCTTTTTCTTTAAATTTACCCGTATCCTTCTTCAACATTGTACACGGACACCCAAAAGGTTCTAGGTACTTTAAGTTAAGCTTTCGATTGTTTAAAAGCTCGTAACTTGTCTTCTTGAGTCGTTTAACAGTTAAAACCCGATTAAGTGTATAACAAGCTGTATTCACCGCCTCATTCCAAAATTGGACTGGAAGCTTAGAATCAGCGAGCATAGTTCGTACAGCTTCAATCAAGATTCTATTCTTTCGTTCAGCAACACCGTTTTGTTGTGGTACATAAGGTGCACTGTATTCTCGATGAATTCCTTTTTGAATACAAAAGAAATCCAATACAGTGTTTTTGAATTCAGTACCATTATCACTTCGAATTCTCCTCACCTTTTATTTGTATAGTGATTCGATCTTAGTGATAAGGTTTTGTACCAAAACTGGCGTTTGATCTTTCGAACTCATAAATAACACCCATGAGTATCTTGAATAATCATCAGTGACAACAAGACAATACCAATCCCCAGAAATACTCGCACGATTCACAGGACCAAATAAATCGATATGAAGTCGTTCAAGAGGAGTATCAATGGAATTTAATAACTTAGAAGGATGTGACTTCTTCTTCTGCTTGCCCTTTTTGCATGCAATGCAGTGATCAGATAACTTAAAGTTCTTCAACGAGACACCTTCAACTAAGTCATTAGCCATTAAATAATTCATCTTTCGAACATGGATGTGACCCATTCTACGATGCCATAGAATAGAGTCCTTCTCGGTTGCTTTGGAGACAAAACATGTTTCGATAGACTTTGATACTTTAGAACTCATATTTAAGACATAAATATCATTCGATCGTGGTGATCGCATGACAACCATGTCCTCGAGAATCACATAACTCGGTTTCAAGATAAGACACTCTTTGTCAGTAAATACCGTAGTGTACTTTTTATCGCAAATCTGCGACACGCTCAATAAGTTATGATCCAACTTGTCACAATATTTTACCTTTTCAAAAGTAATGTGACCATTTGAATCTTCACCTTCTTGTGTGATCATGCCCCCAGAATTCCCAGCAAACGCTACATAACCCCCTTCAATATTTCTCACGTTGGTTAATAGGTTGAGATTTCCAGTGATATGACGAGAACATCCACTATCCATTATCCAGTTTTCACTAGACACAGTCTTGGATGAACCCTACACACAAAGTAAAGATGATTAGTTCAAAAAGGCAACCTAGGCCTCAGTCTTAGGCACCTTTTGAGTTTCTCTTTGATCATTAATTTTAACCGACTTCAACTGTTGTTCAACAACCTGAGAATATGTTGCCGGCTTTTTATACTTTCGTCGTAAATAAGCATCTTGGACATTATTTGAATTCGTGTTCCTATATATGGGCTCAGTTGGAGCGAATTTTGCTTTCACCTGACCATGAGTTTCATGCACGTGAATTACCTTACGAGGATTCACGTTAGAAAACATGATATGTGTATCATCCTCACACAACATTGGTCGTTTCAAGATCTCCTTTATCACAGGAACCGGTTTTGAATGGTCCTTGACAAAAGGATGGAGATTTTGAGATCTTTGTTGGCCATAGTTTCTCACTACATGACCTTGTTGACCGCATAAGAAGCAAATTCGCATGTCAACATGACCATGTTGAGGTTTAGCATAAACATAGGCAACCGAAGGTTGATAACTTACATTTTCAGTGAATCGTTTGGCCAAATCATCAGAAGTAACAGACTTCTTTTTCATATAAAAATCAAGATTAGAACAATTAGAAAAACTTTTCAATGTATCTGTTCCAGTTGATTTGACAAACTGAACCTTTTTAGCTTGTTTTAACAAATGTTTTGCTTTAAGTACTGGGTCTAAAGACTTTGATGTCTTGGCACAAATATATTGATGTTCCAAATCTTTCAACTTGTCAGTTTCATTGTAAAAGATACTCTCAATTAGTTCTGGTTTAATGATACTAATAGGGATATCTTTTTCAGTGAACTTAGTATCCATTCCTTTTAACTTAAAAACCCTAGCAGATGATGGCTTAGAAATAGGAGGATTAATGAAACGCATCAAGTCCTCATCAGAAATCTTTGGTTTATCTGACTTCTTTGCCTTCACTGGTTTAGTTTTCACAGTTTCTTCCTTTTTCACTTGAGACTTGAATGAACCATACACAGCTTCCTCAAATTCTTGAGGCTCGCAAAAATATGATTAGAACTTGGGATGTTCTTATTATTGTGTATTACCTCAGGTTCAAACACGTCTTCGATAATTACTTTGTCAACATTCTCAACAAAGACTTTGTTGCTTTCAACATGAGGTTTTTAAGGAGCAACTTGGGTTTTAACAGTTTCTGTTTTAACCGGTTTAGATTTTTCAGAAATCACAGATTCTTTTTCAATCAAATACTCTTCTTTTCTAGCAAAAGGATTAATTTTATAATCATTATGAAAAGGTGGCGGAATTTCAACAAAACTGATGCCTTTCTTTGAATCCTTTTGTTTTCCAGACACTTCAATAATTTCATTCAACAGAAAAGAAGAATTTCTAAATTTACCCAATTTGTTCTTCAACTCAAGAACCTCATTCCCAAGCTCGGTTATATTTGATCTATGTTTCAAAATTTCTTGAAACTTTTGGTCATTAATTGTCATTTTCACAGATAACTCAACCTTGAGATGGTGGTTACTTGTCGACAACGCTTCAATCTTTTCTCGAGATCTCATTTGAGATTCAAGAGATTTTTGATAAGTATCCTTCAGAGAAGCAAATTCTCTTACTAGATTATCATTATGATTTTTCAAAGCTTCTAACTTAGGTTTGTTAGATTCACAGTCAATACATGATACTTTAACAGATGAAGTAGCAGAGATAGAATGACTAACCTCGTTGATCTTAGCCATGCAAGCAAATATAGTTGGAGACTTGTCACATGAATTGTCAGAATCAGATTCAGAATCATTATCAGAAGACAGTTCACTTTCACTTGCATCTTGACGGTCTTTAGTTAACCCAAACATAGCCAAATTTGCTTGAGTGTCATTACACAGTAACCGTTGTGACCAATCATTTCCATCTGCCAACAAAGCTTGTGATGTAGAAGTAGATGGTTTCTTTTCAGCATCACTACCTCGTGGTGTAGAAGAATTTTGATGTTGACCACGAGGACTGGTATGCTCTTTCTTCGGTTTGTCACATTCCCTTGCAAAATGCCCAAACTCTTGACAATTATAGCACTTCACTTTCAACTTGTCAAATCCCAATTTCTTGTTTAAGGCCTGAAGATCTTTTCCAGTCCTCTGCATGAATCTTTTAACTTTACGGACGATCATATCCATGTTCCACTTTTAATCCATGATTTCCAAATCATCTGGATCAATCTAATCATAATCCTCATCAGTTAGATCACTTGTGACAATCTTACTACTAACCAAGTTTTCATATGAAGACATAAAGGCTGTTAGAAAAGCAAAATTTTGTTTAGATTCCTTCATATTGACACTAGGTGGTGAAGCAAATTGATTAGTAGTGGTTGAACTTCCAGAACCACCAGATGATCCAGAATTACCAGCAGTGTAAAAACATACTCTTGTATAATTAAATATAGCTGATTCTTTTTCACTTGCAGCTTGGGTAAGGAAAGCAGTTATCGGAGAGATAGTTGAACTTAGAGGCATACTACCACCATAGAAAGCAGGATCTTGGCTATCCTTGGGGGATTTCTGACACTTAAGATCATATTCTCTTACTTCAATCTTTTGCAAGAATTCAATGGCAGTCAAATCTTCATTCAAGAAATAGTTATTTTCTTTCAGAACCATTAAAAATGTGGAGTAAGAACTTGGTAGTACACTCTTAATAGTGTCAATCTTATCCATCTCAGAAACTTCCAATTTCATTTTATCCACTTCAGCAATTAAGTGGTTAAACCGTGTAATAATCTCTTCAACTGTTTCACCCTTCAATAAATTAAAGTTTCGAAACTGAAACTTGAGCATTACTTTCTTACTCTCAGCTGTGTTCCCCATACTTCTCATACGAAGATGTTGGAATAAGGAAACACATCTCTTTATGCTACCCACTTGATGAAAGATATTTTCGGGGTAACGCCATAGTAAGAGTAGAATATGCCTTTATCTCGATCTCTAATGCTTTCTTCTCTTTTTGTAAGTATTGAGAAATAGCTTTAGGAGTATAACCAACAGTGTCATCACCAATCATTGGTGCAATATATACCTCATCTAGGCAATACGAGCAGTCAGGGTGAACGGAACCCAAGTGAGCACGAAAACAGGGTTCCCATTTAGCAAAATCGCTAAATTTCATCAACCTTGGACATTTCGAATTGAACCTATCTCGGTATCAAGTTGCAACATTTGTTGCATCAACATGTTTTGAGAAGCTAGTGCATACATACCGGCCATTTTTGTAAAGTTTGAAACTTTAAGGATTAAAATTAAAAGAGTTTAACGAACTGCAAACAGTATAACGAACTGTGAACAGTTGTAGCGAATTGTAAATAGTAAACAAAGAATTAAACCTTAACGAAGTTGAGGTTTATCAAGTAACGAATCAGATTTGAATTACGTAACGAATCTGATGATTAATGTATCAGATGGTCAATGAATGAGTCCAACTAACGAAATAACTAAACGAATCACGAAGTACAGGCTTAGAGAATTAGAGAGTATTCTGTAACGAACCACTAAGATAAACTTAGCGAATAAGATGACGAGCCAGCTACAGTTGATAGCGAATCAGGTTGTTACAACCGTTTGTAACAAACTCTGTCACCTAATGCCACGTGGCACAGGTTGTTATAACACAAGTTCCAACGTAGACACGTGTCACAACACGAATCAAATGATGAAACGAACTGGTTGATGATTCACTAAGAATTTATAACGAATTGGCTAGATCAGTTAACAAATCAACATAGAAATGATAACGAATCATAATCATATTCAAATCTTCAAATCTTCAAAGAGAATTTTCAAATTTTCTAGAAATGATGAACACCAAACCCAGAAACCCAGAAACTCAGATTTGTAATACTATCTCAAATCTTAACCAAATTGCACATGTAAATTACCAAAATACTCGTAACTCAATCACGAATCAAAATCAACAATTCTCGTAATCAATTAACGCTTATCTCGAATCCAATTTGCATCAAAACTAACCCCTGTTTCGGCCACAAACCAGATTCAATACCAATTCAATCCAAAACCAAACCAATATCCAATTCCTATTATCCGAACCTTACCAATACCTTAAACAACCTCAAATCCAATCCAATCATTCCATAATTCAACCAATTAACCTCAAATTAATCCAAATTTAATCAAACAGAACCTTAACAATACGTAATACCAATTAACAGTCTAATAACCCAAACTAACAACCAAATCAAGCGTAATTGAGCACCGAAAGCTCTGATACCACTTGTTTGAACTCGTTAATATAACACAGATCACATATCTGAGATATAATTAATCTAACACGGATCTATCTCATGATTACTCTTGATTGTATATAATACGTTATATGTATGTGTGTTAATTGTATGTATGTGTGTATATAATATTAAGATGAAAATTGAGAGAGATTGGACAGGGTTTCGTTAATTAACTCTCAAAACTTAAATAACTTGTGAACAGAGTTCACTATAAATAGGAAGATGGACCTAGTTCGTTAACATCCCCTAACGAACTAGGATCCACTTCGTTACATACATAATCAGATAAATAACTTAACGAATCATCTCCTGATTCGTTAAATATCCTTAACGAATCAGGATGATATTAACTTAGAGCTAGTTCGCTAAACATCCTTAGCGAACTAGACTCATACATTAGCGAACTACAATATAACTTAATAGTTTATTACATTAAACAAAACGACAAATACGTTAATGATAAATACAAAGACTCGAGACGCAAAATCGTGCACTAACATTTATATTTATTACTTTTCACCTAAAACCTAACTTTCGATTCCGTTAAAACTTCGTGTAAACCCGATTAATATTATATTAAAATACCATTGTTTCGTTAAACTCTATATTACGTTAACATAATTCATAATCGTTATAAAACTCGTCAAGTCTTGTTTAAACTCGTGAAACATATTTTATATATATATATATATATTTCGTTCGTAAACTTTATACTTTGTTAACATATTCATTGTTCAAAATAAAATATACTGTTAAAATGAAAACTCCGTAAACGTTATAATATTCAAACTTAACATTAACCTCGTAATTTAAAAATATTAGATTCAATAATTCGTTAAAATAAATTATAATATCAAACTTCATATAATGATGGAAAATATATAAAAATCCCGACAAGCCGATTTACCTACTTTTATAAGACGTTAGTTAATATTAATTTTGAACTTTTAATTCTAGTTCGTGATGTTCAATTGCTTCGGTTTCATTTACGCACTTTCGGTTTATTTGAAGTTGTCTTCAACTTCAAGGTGAGTTTCTCACACCCCCATTTTTACATTTTTTTTACTATTTTGGGGGTAGCATATATATCCTATCAAAAATTAAATTTCGTTTATTTATTATTTACAAACTACAATTCGCATCATGGACTTGTGTGTTTACTTGTTACTTGCTCAAATATTACGTGCATGGATTTCTTCGATAAGTATGATCATACGCCCCCTTTGCACTCATGGACCGTTGTTTCTAGTGGAAAAAGGGACTCCGATCTGAGTACGTTAGTGCACAATCCCAACTGGAAAAGACCTTCATTTATTCTTTACACTCATGGACCATTGCTTCTAGTGTAAAGAACCCTTATGTGTTTTTCACAAGTTTTCATGGAATTGTATGGTTTTTAATATATTATTTAAACTGTGTGAACTCACCAACTTTCAATTAGTTGACTTTATTTTATATATATGCTACAGGTACTTTCATTAGAGGATGAAATGACCAGGAAACTAGAAGTTAGGTCATCTAGATAATAAACAAGATGTTTGTTTTGTTCATTTTCCCTTGTGTTTGTTAATTTGAAATAACTTGTGTACTTGATGCTTTGGAATGAATTAATGATAATATTGTCACTTAATAGTGTAACATGTGTTTTGAGCAATCTGTACGTCACACTCGGGCGTATTCCGCTTTAGCCGGGGCGTATTCCGCTTTAGGGTGATACATAAATGGTTGAATTTCGATTTGATTACTATATTATTTTATTCATTTACTACTACATTTTGGAATTGAAAATTCGAAAGGTCATGATGATACATGAATGGTCGAATTTCAATTCGATTACCTTATTGCTATACTCATTTACTCTTATGTTTGAGAATTGAAATTTAAAAGTCATGGTGGTTCATGAACACTCGATTTTCAATTCGATTTCACTATTTATTGTTAAGTTTAATACTTTTTCCAAATGATTATTCAATAATTTCTGAGGTTTTCGTTTATTGAAAGGTGAAAACTCATGACGTCTCATGGGAATTCCAATTACGATTTCAAATTTTGTTTCATACGATTTCTTTTATTTACTTGTTTTCATTGATGTGTCTATTAGTCGTTTTCATACTTACGTCCCAAGTCACGCGAATTCTTTACGTTTTCCAAGTTGTCGCGCTCAACCCGCAAAATGACAATCCGAGTTATCAAGCAAATGGCCTCCGCGATCCCGATCACCCCACGTTTGACCGCACCCACCTACATCGCTATAGTAAATTCCAACTAAAACCCAGCACCATTCTTGGTAACGCAAACTAAACCCAACCGAAAAGCCTTGCGCTGAAACACACCCTTTGTACAGTATTTGTAAATCCCCCCACTTTACTTCCCTGAAACGTTGATATAGTTCAATTTGTGGTAGATTCAATTACCACTTATTCGTAAGCCTACCCAAACTCAACGCCACTCACCCGTCTGCAAGACCTGTACCTAACCATTTGTCTTAATCATATGTTTGCCCACTTGCTTTAAGTCTGTCATCATTATGGTGACCAAGCACACTCGTCATACTTTGGAAGGCCTAACTTGTTTCCGCCATGCAATACCTTAATTCCGCATTTTTTGTCGACCATATACGATTTTCCGGTTTTAATACTTAGATTTTTGATTTTTTTTTACAAAACTCATCAAACTCGTCTAGATTTTCTTTTGCATTATTTCCTACATTTTATTTTTTTTACTAACACCTCGCGCCTAAATCCAAATCCTCAGTTATTTTAACCTTCAGTCAAATTGATTTCCTTTAAAAAGAATTTATTACCTCTATTATTATTATTATTAGAGTTATTAATATTACTACTAATATTGTTATTAGTACCATCACCGTCATCATTATTATTATTATTATCATTACGGTAATTATTAATATGGTTATTATTGAAATTTTTATTATTATTGTTGTTAATATTTATACTATTATTGTAATTAGTAATATCATTATTACTAGCATCATCGTCACTTGTAAGGCCCCGTTACCGGTGCCCTACATTTGGTCGTTGGATTTACTCATAAACACAGTTCTTCAAATCAGAGTTCATTAAAATTTTCGTGGAAACATTATCTTCAATCATTCAATACAAAACATTTAATCTTTTTTTTTTAAAACCATAACATAAATCATCATATTAAAACATCATTTCTTCCATCTTCAAATGTCAGTCTTTCGATCCATGTAATGTGCCCTCCTCATGCTAGCTCATTAAACGTATTTACCTGCGTGCATACTAAAAGTCAGCTACGCTGAGTGAGTTCTAGTTAATCATACATCATACTATACATACATTTGTATTCATATACATACATATTCGAAGGTACATGTTAATATCTTAACCTTGTATAAATATCCATAAGAGAAACGTCACATAATATCTATTAAAAGAGCCATGGCTATTGCCCATGCAATATATTATCCATAGAAGGACGCTCTGTATAAATTCTCCATAGAAGGACACTCTATATACTTCCATAGAAGGAACATCATATATATTTCCATAGAAGGAACTCTATGCTTTCCATTTAAGGAACACTATACTCTACATAAAAGGAACATTGTACTTTCCATTAAAGGAACACTATGCTTTCCATTAAAGGAACACTACGCTTTCCATTCAAGGAACTCTATATATATTGTAATTAGTAATATCATTATTACTAGTAATATCATTATTACTAGTATCATCGTCACCTGTAAGGCACCGTTACCGATGCCCTACATTTGGTCGTTGGATTTACTCATAAACACAGTTTTTCAAATCAGAGTTCATTAAAACTTTCGTGGAAACATTAGCTTCAATCATTCATTACAAAACATTTAATCTTTTTTTTTAAAACCATAACATAAATCATCATATTAAAACATCATTTCTTCGATCTTCAAATGTCAGCCGTTCGATCCATGTAATGTGCCCTCTTCATGCTAGCTCATTAAACGTATTTACCTGCGTGCATACTAAAAGTCAGCTATGCTGAGTGAGTTCTAGTTAATCATACATCATACTATACATACATTTGTATTCATATACATACATATTCGAAGGTACATGTTAATATCTTAACCTTGTATAAATATCCATAAGAGGAACGTCACATAATATCTATTAAAAGAGCCATGGCTATTGCCCATGCAATATATTCTCCATAGAAGGACGCTCTATATACTTCCATAGAAGGAACATCCTATATATTTCCATAGAAGGAACTCTATGCTTTCCATTTAAGGAACACTATACTCTACATTAAAGGAACATTGTACTTTCCATTAAAGGAACACTACGCTTTCCATTAAAGGAACACTACGCTTTCCATTCAAGGAACTCTATATATATTGTAATTAGTAATATCATTATTACTAGTAATATCATTATTACTAGTATCATCGTCACTTGTAAGGCACCGTTACCGGTGCCCTACATTTGGTCGTTGGATTTACTCATAAACACAGTTTTTCAAATCAGAGTTCATTAAAACTTTCGTGGAAACATTAGCTTCAATCATTCATTACAAAACATTTAATCTTTTTTTTAAAACCATAACATAAATCATCATATTAAAACATCATTTCTTCGATCTTCAAATGTCAGCCGTTCGATCCATGTAATGTGCCCTCTTCATGCTAGCTCATTAAACGTATTTACCTGCGTGCATACTAAAAGTCAGCTATGCTGAGTGAGTTCTAGTTAATCATACATCATACTATACATACATTTGTATTCATATACATACATATTCGAAGGTACATGTTAATATCTTAACCTTGTATAAATATCCATAAGAGGAACGTCACATAATATCTATTAAAAGAGCCATGGCTATTGCCCACGCAATATATTCTCCATAGAAGGACGCTCTATATACTTCCATAGAAGGAACATCCTATATATTTCCATAGAAGGAACTCTATGCTTTCCATTTAAGGAACACTATACTCTACATTAAAGGAACATTGTACTTTCCATTAAAGGAACACTATGCTTTCCATTAAAGGAACACTACGCTTTCCATTCAAGGAACTCTATATATATTATCCATAGAGGGAACTCTATACATAATTTATTACTTAATATCCATATAAGGAGACAATCACTATTTTTGGCAATACATGCAATATCCGAAGATCGTTCACGTAGCGACAAGCAATCATTCTTACATTACATTTAATATTCATATCCTTATGTATAACCTGGCAGTACGTGCAATATGCAAAGATCGTTCACGTACTACCAACATAACGTACATACATCATATATATCAATCATATCTTTAACTACCAACTGGCGGTACATGCAATATCCGAAGATCATTCACGCACAGTCGAGAAACCATCATACATGAATTATAATAGGCATACACTTACCACTTAAGGTAAGTGTATTAACTATCACATCGAGTATGCAAACAGCCCCGAAAATATAACAAGAAAATGAGGCTAGAAACTCACCTGGACTTGGTTACTTTTTCCGTTAATGGTTACTCCTTTCTTTGGCTGTGCACGGCTAACTGTATAACAATTACGCGCACTGATTACTATGCTTTCCATATCGCGTTTCTAGTTTAATTATTACCCTCAACGAACAAGGGTCTGGGGGCAGCGCCCCTGGCAGCGGGGTTCTAGGGGCGGCAGCCCCTAGCATGGTCCAAGGGGCAGAGCCCCTGGCTGGGGTTAAGCTGCCAGGTCAGCTTGGAAAAATTTTATTTTCGATAACAGTCTTAACACATTTTCCATTAGGATTTATATTTTTTATCTAATTCGCTAACTCATTTTCCATAACGAATTAAGCCTAATTCGGTAGTTAATTCGTTATCTTTTTATCCTGATTCGTCCTCTGATTCGTTACCTTATTATAACAAATTGGGCAAGTAACGAATCACTTGATTCGTCTGATTTGTTATCTCAGTTCGTTAGCCTAGTTCGTGATTCCAGTACCTCGTCTAGTTCGTTATTTAAATATAACGAATGGATAGATTCGTTATCCATTTACACGAATGAGTCTCATTCGTTATGTACGCGTAACGAATTGATCATCCTTAACGAACTGTCAACAGTTCTTGCCCAAGTCTTTGACTCTAGGGTCAAAGTCAAAATCAATAAGAACACGAATTGCTCAACAATAGCCAGATCTGCAATTAGACCTTCAATACTTAACGAAAACACACGAATCTGGTATCGTTGGATTTGCCATGCCAGCATCACAAACCCCAACACATCAATCATCCAAGTATTAAGTTTTAAAGGGTGCGATTATACCTATATACATACGCCTTGTTTACCCTCGATTAATCTATCAACTGTTAACCAATTTCAGTAGGGTTTGTTGTGTTGGATTCGTATTTATCATTCGTATACAGATCTAGGACTACTTAAACAAATCCGAACCTCCATGAACAATTCCTAATCATAAACGTACCTTAAACGAGTCGAACTACGAACACGAGTTGGTCTTGACGCAGGTTCGGTTCGTCATAATGTTCTAGCACCAACAAGCTCGAGTTTTCACCTTCGGATTTCGGCTCGGGTTTTAGGATGGTGTTCGTGTGTGTTTTCCAAGGTGTAGGCTATGGTGTAGAGATAAAAATGGAAAGGATTAGGGTTTAAGGGGAATTTATATTCCCTTAAGCCCATGGACCTAAGGCCCATCTTTCCTTTTTGGTCCACCTTTAATTCTATTAACCAAGCCCGCTACTCCTTAAGCATTATTATTATATTATTATTATTATTCCACTGACTCAAATAATTCACCCGACGCAATTATCATATTAAATATTATTCTAGAATTTTCGGGAAGTTACATCACTACTATTAATATAATAATATTTAAAGTAAAATATTTGTTTCAAACAAGTTTTGAGCCCTTTTGAATCTATTTTTCGTTCAATAATATTTTTATTATTATGATTAGTAATATTATTATTACTAGTATTATCGTCACCAATAATAATAATGTAATTATTATTTCAAACCATATTTAAAGTGAACTTTTTGTTTCAAACAAGACTTAAGCCCTTTAAGACTATTTTTCATTCAACAAGTTGGATATTTTGACGATCTTTTCTTTCCTTTCTACCTAGGTCGCGGGCCAAAAGAAAACATTTGTTTTTATGTGAAAGTTTCGTAAAATTTACAACTCTTAGCGATAGCTAAAAACTTTTTGCCTAAGTAAAATAGAATAAATCTTATTTTATCATGAGATGAAAAAAAAAGCATCACGGTTTACAACCGATTTTTGTAAATTAAAATATATGTTGTATCCCTTCCTTTCTTTCCCCTTCGTTAACGCCAATGAGTTTTGGCTAAGAGATCATGACACCATCTCCCACGTCAACCTCTCATACTTCAAATAAACCAACATTCGAGAACACAAGCGTCGCAAGCTACATTTTCTTTTCTTTAACTTCTCTTTCACGTATTTTTCGGACTTACCCAAAGTGATCTTTATATCCACTTCTTTAGAATATTGTTTACGAACTTTATTTCGATTGTTCATTAATCTTTTATCCATATTCATTTTTATTTTACAAAACGCAAATTCGTGCATCATCCTTAGTCGCATGTTGTGAATCAATTTACGTTTGTTACCTCGTGATCTATGATCAATTTCTCATCAACGTAATCGTTAAGTGGAAATTGGGACTATGAACATGTATGTGTACATAGTTACCTAACAGAAACCGTATTTTCATTTTTATTTCTACATTTTACTATCGGTGACCGGTTCTCTCCAAACGAGTTCGTTTACTTAGAATCAGGACTGTGTCCCATGTAAAGGCTGAGTTTATGTTATGTTTATTTCACACAAATTGCTTTAGTAATTTTTGTTCTCTTTCCACTCAATGTTTTATTGAACCATTTTATTGTTCTTGATTTCGTCAATCTAAGACAAATACTTTATTTTGATTTCGAAATACCAATTATATACTTGATAAGCAAAAAGTTACTATTAGAAAATTTTCTTTTCACAAACTTAATCTATTTCAATATTTTAATATTAAAATTTCGTTTATCCATTTCATTTCAAGTTATTATCAATTTACATGTTTGTAAGATATAATTGTTTATTCATATCAACGTTACCATTGGTCACGTCGATATTCTATTGGAGATTTTCATTTGTTAAACATCATGATATTCTGATACCTAAAAGTTTCGTTTATTTAAGATATTCTCAAATCCAATGCGTTATCAATTTACATGTTCATATTTCGTTGGTAAAATGCTACGTTTACCTACCACGTTATTCTCAACCCCATTATTTCAATTGCATGTTAGGATGTTCATAATTCAAATGTTTTCATTCTTTAAATTCATTACCCTTTTTATTTTGTTTTCAACATCATTTACTTGGTTCATACTACGATGATTTTATTTACTTAACTTAGTGTTTTCGCTTTGTCATTGGCCTGAATGGTCTATCAATGTGTTGTGTAATGTTTTTACCATTTTAATTCATTGGCTTTAATTTTCAACGTCCTATATGATAATTTTATTTATTTATCAAAGGTCTATGTCTTAAAACCACACAATAGAGCAAGTTATATGGACCATCCGACGATAGAGATAATTATGGGTCGACGTATAATTATTAAAGTTCTCGCATGGAAAATATAATAAGTCCGTTTGTGTGAAATAACTCGGAACTTGGAATGATTTTGGGGAAATAGGACAAATAAAATATGATAAGGGCATGGTGGATACGCCGATTGTACATCCTATATATAAGTGTCCTTGTCATATTTTCTATTTGTGGCGTTCTTTCGAGTCATTCAAAGATCTACGTTATTTTGTTTTAAATATATATGTATAAAATGGTTAAAATTTCTAACAACTCCGTATATTAGTTGTTCTCTTTTAAAATTTCTATTTTAATTTTAATTTCGGGACGAAATTTCCAAAAGTTGTAAGTCCTGTAACATTCGTTATTTTTCAAACCTGAAAATCCGACATGTTTTAAATTTTCGTTCATATATATATATATATATATATATATATATATATATATATATATATATTATAATTTCATTAATTAATCTCAATTTGTGTTTCATTAATCTTATGTGATATTCGTCGTTCTTTTTATTTTCATTTGTATTCGTTAAATCGACCCGTTTGTGGTTCAATGTATTCTTGTCATTCGTTCACAATTTATATAATATTTACGATGTTTTAAGTTATTATACGTTTATTCCTATTCTTTTTGTTCAAATAACGAAACCCCGAGATTTAATTTCATTATTTAAACGAGTCGCAAACTAGCCGGGTGTAATATAAAAATAATCCAAAACATCTTAACTTTTATTACAATTATATAACATTGGAAAGTACAAGGTTCAATTTATAAACATTCTTTAAATTCAGTTTTAATATATACTGAAAGATTAGGGGCTAAATGTGAAATATATTTAAGATATAATATTATATAAAAAAAACTAGCCCTCACCCTCCTTAACCCACGCTTTTCCGGCCAGAATCTTCCGGCGAACCGAAGCGCTCCATTTCCTCGTCGTTTGACTCGTTTAAATAGTGTAGAATCATTAAAACGTAACGACAAACGTTTATTTTCTATTAAAAACTAATAACAACAACATTTTAATGGACGATTAATCCGGGTAACCGCCGGAGTATTATTAAAATCCAATTAACACCCATTAACACCTAGACGCTCCAATTATCACTATAAATAGCCCTTAATCCTTCATCTAAACTCGTCCCAATCCTCACTTCAATCTAAAACACACTCTAAAATCTCTAATCAGTTCACCTAAGTTCGTTTTCCGGCGAACTCCGTTCACCATCATTCCGGCACTGTTTGAGGTAAACTTTTTATGCTTTCCACTTGTTTTTAAGTGACTAACAAAAGCCCAAACTTGGTTCGGGCAAACATGGAACGGTTTGAACGACTTAAATCTAGGGTTTAATTGAAGAAGATGAAGTTTTTGTTGTATTATTATATAAATAATTGTTTCCACATTTTATTCAAATTACAAGTTGATCTAGTGGTTAAGCCATCTTTATGTGGTACAAAGGACCCGGGTTCGAATCCGGGTTTGGCATTTTGATATTTTATTCTTTTAACACACTTTTCTTTTATTAAAAATAACCAAAATAAATAATTAAAAATTATAATAAATCAAATAAAAACTATTTTAAGTTAAATAACATTAGTTATAATTTATATTTATTACTTTTCACCTAAAACCTAACTTTTGATTCCGTTAAATCTTCATGTAAACCCGATTAATATTATATTAAAATACCATTGTTTCGTTAAACTCTGTATTACGTTAACATAATTCATAATCGTTATAAAACTCGTCAAGTCTTGTTTAAACTCGTGAAACATATTATATATATATATATATATATATATATATATATATATTTCGTTCGTAAACTTTAAACTTTGTTAACATATTAGTTGTTCAAAATAAAATATACCGTTAACATGAAAACTCCGTAAACGTTATAATATTCAAACTTAGCATTAACCTCGTAATTTAAAAATATTAGATTCAATAATTCTTTAAAATAAATTATAATATCAAACTTCATATAATGATGGAAAATATATAAAAATCCCGACAAGCCGATTTACCTACTTTTATAAGACGTTAGTTAATATTAATTTTGCACTTTTAATTCTAGTTCGTGATATTCAATTGCTTCGGTTTCATTTACGCACTTTCGGTTTATTTCAAGTTGTCTTCAACTTCAAGGTGAGTTTCTCACACCCCCTTTGTTACATTTTTTTACTATTTTGGGGGTAGCATATATATCCTATCAAAAATTTAATTTCGTTTATTTATTATTTACAAACTACAATTCGCATCATGGACTTGTGTGTTTACTTGTTACTTGCTCAAATATTACGTGCATGGATTTCTTCGATAAGTATGATCATACGCCCCCTTTGCACTCATGGACCGTTGTTTCTAGTGGAAAAAGGGACTCCGATCTGAGTACGTTAGTGCACAATCCCAACTGGAAAAGACCTTCATTTATTCTTTACACTCATGGACCATTGCTTTTAGTGTAAAGAACCCTTATGTGTTTTTCACAAGTTTTCATGGAATTGTATGGTTTTTAATATATTATTTAAACTGTGTGAACTCACCAACTTTCAATTAGTTGACTTTATTTTATATATATGCTACAGGTACTTTCATTAGAGGATGAAATGACCAGGAAACTAGAAGTTAGGTCATCTAGATAATAAACAAGATGTTTGTTTTGTTCCTTTTCCCTTGTGTTTGTTAATTTGAAATAACTTGTGTACTTGATGCTTTGGAATGAATTAATGATAATATTGTCACTTAATAGTGTAACATGTGTTTTGAGCAATCTGTACGTCACACTCGGGCGTATTCCGCTTTAGCCGGGGCGTATTCCGCTTTAGGGTGATACATAAATGGTTGAATTTCGATTTGATTACTATAATTTCGATTTTACATATTATATATATATATATATATATATATATTTCGTTCGTAAACTTTATACTTTGTTAACATATTCATTGTTCAAAATAAAATATACTGTTAAAATGAAAACTCCGTAAACGTTATAATATTCAAACTTAACATTAACCTCGTAATTTAAAAATATTAGATTCAATAATTCGTTAAAATAAATTATAATATCAAACTTCATATAATGATAGAAAATATATAAAAATCCCGACAAGCCGATTTACCTACTTTTATAAGACGTTAGTTAATATTAATTTTGAACTTTTAATTCTAGTTCGTGATGTTCAATTGCTTCGGTTTCATTTACGCACTTTCGGTTTATTTCAAGTTGTCTTCAACTTCAAGGTGAGTTTCTCACACCCCCATTTTTACATTTTTTTTACTATTTTGGGGGTAGCATATATATCCTATCAAAAATTAAATTTCGTTTATTTATTATTTACAAACTACAATTCGCATCATGGACTTGTGTGTTTACTTGTTACTTGCTCAAATATTACGTGCATGGATTTCTTCGATAAGTATGATCATACGCCCCCTTTGCACTCATGGACCGTTGTTTCTAGTGGAAAAAGGGACTCCGATCTGAGTACGTTAGTGCACAATCCCAACTGGAAAAGACCTTCATTTTTTCTTTACACTCATGGACCATTGCTTCTAGTGTAAAGAACCCTTATGTGTTTTTCACAAGTTTTCATGGAATTGTATGGTTTTTAATATATTATTTAAACTGTGTGAACTCACCAACTTTCAATTAGTTGACTTTATTTTATATATATGCTACAGGTACTTTCATTAGAGGATGAAATGACCAGGAAACTAGAAGTTAGGTCATCTAGATAATAAACAAGATGTTTGTTTTGTTCCTTTTCACTTGTGTTTGTTAATTTGAAATAACTTGTGTACTTGATGCTTTGGAATGAATTAATGATACTATTGTCACTTAATAGTGTAACATGTGTTTTGAGCAATCTGTACGTCACACTCGGGCGTATTCCGCTTTAGCCGGGGTGTTACATTAATGGATATCTTTATATCATTATTCTATCTATTTAGACTATGATTCCATATCAAATGAATTCTCAAATTCCTTTATAGGCCAATTTTTGAGTTATAAATAAAACCGTTATCCTATCTATTTATTCTATTAAAAATACAAAGATAAAGAATTTTTTTATAGTTGATTGTATAGTGTATACACGGAAATATACAACACAAAAAATGGGCGGTTATTATAGTTTCATCATACACTGATTCTTTTTCTTCTTTGTATCATAATTCAATCAACTGAGGTTATTCTAAGTTGTAACTTCAATCAAATAAGAATAGTTTCTTTCATTGGTAGACTATTCCAGTAAAGTAAGGTGGAATCGAATCCGGTTCCCATATTAATTTCTTAGTTCTTATCGATTCTTTTTTTTGAATATTGAATTTTTTTCAAATCGAATAGACGGACCATTTTTTTCTTTTTTTCATGTGAATGAATATGTTTTTATGTTATTTCGTACAGTAGAATTCTTTTCTTTGGGGAATCCTTTTCCCGCTAGAAGTAATGAGAACAATGATAGAATGGATTGCTACCTATGTCTAGATCACGGATAAATGAAAATTTTATTGATAAAACCTTTTCAATTGTAGCCAGTATCTTATTACGAATAATTCCGTATTACATAGATGGTGCGATTTGATTTTTAAATCTCGAGGAAGAGAATGCAATTGAGAACGATGATATCGATTTGGACCGACAGATAGGTAGGAAAGTTGAACAAAGAAAACGAAAGGCTCAAGATATGAAATCCGAGGAAATCATCCAACTTAGGAAGATGAAGTATACTTTTTGAGCAGTGTCGTGCTCAAGATAAGGAGCTTTATCTCCTTAAATCTGAGAAGATGAAGTTTGAAAAACATATACAAGAAGAACAACTAAGGTTGGAGGCTGAGAAAATAGAGCTTGCTAAGATGGAATTTAATCAACGAATTATGCTGATGGATTTAAGTGCAGTGTTAAATATGCAACGACAATATTTTGAGGAGCTTCAAATGGAAATCATGAGGAAACACAATCATATATGAGATAATTAATTCGAGGAGCTCCCATGTTTTTGTTGGATACATGGTAACATGCCGGTTGTTATTTTGGTGTGTGTTCTAAAACTCAAGAAACTACTACTCTTTGGAAGCATATATACCAACTGTATGCTAGTCTGCTTAGTTTGGCTTTCCAACCCTTTTGTTTACATCTAATTTTTAGTATGATTAATATGTTGTTGTAACATGCTCAAGGAACGCGTTTCATCATTATTGTAAGAATAGCTCATGAAGTAATTTGCATTTGTAACATCCCATTAACAGTTTGCTATTTTATTATAATACTAGTATCTAGACCCGCCGCGTTGCGGCGGGTTTGGTCTAGCCTTTCATTTCGGCAGTATACATTAATGTTAAGTGTGAAAAGGCTAAAGAGATGTAACATAATTAGAAATGTTGATCAAAGATAGTAGTAATTGGTCACACCGTTTTTCATTTAGATAATGAACTACTTTCTAGCAGTTTTATAGAGAGCATTTCACATATAGTTTTAGTCCTAAAACCCACCATCTTTTGCCATTTACAAAAAGTGTGTTTGTTTGGTGGTTACTTGCATCATTTAGCTACACCAAGTTAAAGTCCTGGTCATTGATTTACAAAACGCCACAAATGGAGACGCTTTTCGTCTTCTCAGTTTGAGAGACCGCTTTCCTTTATAGTGGCAAGTCTTTAGTCGTTTGCCTCCCTTGTCATTGTCTTTAGTTCCTGTTTTAATTTATATGTTATTAAGTTGAAGTATAAGTAATTAACTTGAAGTATAAGTAACTGAATTTGATATTTAAAGAGTAGTTATGGCTGGTACCTGTAGTAGTTGGGTCTTGCCTTTTTAATGGCAGTTTCTTAGGGTCAGGTGTCACAGGTTGGATTGATGTGAGTGTGTCGACCTCAGTTTGTAATTCAATAAGCTGAATTTTTCCCATGTTTGTGGCGTTGGTGACAATAGCTGTTTTGTTAGATTGTACAACTATTTCGAAAAGCTTTTGTTGACCAATGTGTGCAACCATTTCCTGTGATAAAACCTGTGGATTAGTGTTCCCACCTTCAGTGGCCATATTTTTGCAGCTAATTTGTAGCATGTTAGTCATCGCATCATTAAAGAAGACAACTTTAGTTGTTGCGGTGTCGTCTATGAGTGTCGCATTCACACAATAGTTGTATCATATATATTGTTGTTATTGACATGAAGTAATAAAAATGTATATTTGTTTTATTTTGTATTCTTACCTGAACTTAGCCTCAATATCATTATGGTGTAAGCAGACGAATTCGACCGATTTTTCTCCTTGTGGGTGTAGCTTGCTTGAACATTTGGAGCATTGGGCAGTGTACCATGTTCGGTGGGCTTCGATATCCTTTATGCGAGCAGTGCACTTGTAATTGGAATGTTATGTTTGCATATGTGTTAGCTAAATTGCTGCAATTTGAACTTTTATTATATCTGAAGGAAGTGTATGCGTGTCATTACCTTGTTTCCTGTCGATATCTGATGGATTGTGGCATTGCTTTTGAGCGGTGGAAGGGCTTTGAGCCTGGATAGAGGTTCAGTTAAGTTAGTATGGTTGCTGGTACAATAGCTATTAATTAAGTTTTTTACCTGTTGATAGTATTTATCAGTTCAGGATATGTTGGGTTAACATGGATGGTTGTTGCTCTTGTTTTTTCAAGCTGCGCAAATGTTGTTTGTTTTCACTTGAGTGAGTTGTATTACAATATGTCAAAGTGGTCTGTTTACTTTTGTAGAAAGTGGCTGATGTGGAGGTTATTAGGATTATGTCACCTTCAACTATGTTATCACTCGCAAGGTGTTCCATATCTTTCCAAAAAGTGATTTCAACTTCATTAGTCCTGTGAGAAATGAGTTTCGGATTAAAATAACATTGATGATGAATACTGTATTTGAGTTAGGTGCATTTTTTCCTACCATTCGTCTTGTATGAGGAACTTTTTTAGTTTATCCACCTTGTTTGTGTGCTGGAAAAATTTCTTTTCTAACCGCCCAATGTAGTCTACAAGTTAAGAAATTAGACATTAGGTTTAGGAGGTGTATGTGATAGCAGGTATGGGAAGCTAGCTTCTATGATGATTTTGCTAAAAGCTGCAAGTTTTACAAACCTATAGCTTCTTATTATCACCTGATTCGGAGATTAAAACTAATAAACCGATTACATTTATAAAGACCCAGTAACTTAGAGAGTGAAAAGGTATTTGACTGTTTAATAGTATCCATAGCTCATATGAGTTAAAAAGGTAATCTATCATAGTATAAAAGTCAAAGTTGTGTTATTTTAGTTGTAGTCATATGTTTTTGAGTATTAGCGTTTACCTGCAAGAGGTCTCAGGTACTCTCTATGCACCTTCAGCAATTCATGTGTAGCCAGTCTGAAGTAGTAGGTGGGTATGTTGTGTAAGGCCCCGTTACCGGTGCCCTACTTTGGACGTTGGATTTACTCATAAACACAGTTCTAAATATCAGAGTTAATAAAAACATTCGCGGAATATTAAAAACATTCAACCATTTCATTACATAACCATATTTCTTGTCTTAACGATCATTCCAAATTATTTAACATAAAACAGTGTCTTTAAAATGACATAACATTTCCTTGAGATGCCAGCTTCTTAAAGTCCATGCCATGTGCTTCCTCTTATGCAAGCTGCCTCAATCTACTCACCTGCGTGCATACTAAAAGTCAGCTACGCTGAGTGAGTTCTAGTTAATCTTACAACATACAATCTGTTCTCATACTTGCACACGTGCCCGAAGGGGTGTACATTGATCATACTTACTCTTCATATATAACTATCCATCCTATTTAAAGAGCCTTCCGCCCTATAACCTCACATATATTATAAGGGTCTGGTCCTTAACATCATAGATATTATAAAGGGTCTGATCCCCAACATCACAGATATTATTAGGGTCTGGTCCCTACCATCACAGATATTATTAAGGTCTGGTCCCTTTGTTCCATGCAACTGTACCATACCTGTTCTTTCATACTTTCCTTGACATTACGTGCAATCTCCGAAGAGCGTTCATGTACCATCAACATATCATACATACATTATGCATACATCATATATATTCATACATACATCATATCTTACATCATACGTATCAATCATATCTTTAACTACCACCTGACGGTACATGCAATATCCGAAGATCGTTCACGCACCGTCAAGCAATCATCATACATAAATCATACAAGGCATACACTTACCACTTAAGGTAAGTGTATTAACTATCACATCAAGTATGCACACAGCCCCGAAAACACAACAAGGAAGTGGGGCTAGAAACTCACCTCAATGCGGTTGTGTTCACCGTTTACGGTTATTCCCCTCTTTAGCTGCGCACGACTAACTGTATAACCATTACGCGCATTAATTACTATCACTATCCATATCGCAGTTCTAGTCTAATTATAACCCTCAACGAACGGGGGTCCGGGGGCAGCGACCCTGGCAGCGGGGTCTAGGGGCGGCAGCCCCTAGCAGGGTCCAAGGGGCAGAACTGTCTTATCACATTTTCCATTAACATTTTGAATCGTTAGTTAATTTGCTACTTAAAAGTTCGGGGGCTTCTTCATAATTAAATCATTCTTTTCTAAGTCCAGGAACTGTTCTGTCATTCTTTCAAAGTTCTAATTCGTCATTTGGTCCTTAACGAATGGGAATTCATAACGAATTAACTATTATAACATTATAACGAATCTGCCTTTGTAACGAATCAGGCATCTTAACGAAGTGGTCCTTATAGCAAATTGGACCTTAACGAACTGATCCTTATACGAACTAGACCTTAACGAATTGGACTAGTTCTTCATTATTTTCCTTAGCGAATTAGATAACGAATCAAGGCTAATTCTTCAGATTCCTGTTAACGAATTAGGGTTAGATCAGGGAATGTTAAAACATTCCCTGACATTCCTTAACCTCGTACATACTTTTCCAGCGCCGCCTTTTCGGCGCCGCCGCCGGAAAACCGCGGATTTGCCGGAAAAACGAGTTTAGACTCGTTCTTCACCGTTTTTCGCCCCGTTCGATCCAGATCTGAGCTAGGGTGATCCCTAAGCTCATCTTAGTTCGGTTTATACCCGAATCCACCCGGATCTCGTGACTTAAACGGTTTAACGGTGTCGGGTCGTCGTTTCGTGTTTATATCTAACGGGTTTAAGCTCATAAAATATCATACTATCATTACCTTGGATCGGTATCGGTTTCCTTAGTGATTTCGGCTAGAGGGAGATTCTAGAGAGAGAGAGAGCTTAAGTGTGTGTTTTGGGAGGTGTATGGAATATGTGTGAAATGAAATTAAAAGGGTATTAATGGTTTATATAATTATGGATCATAGGCTTAAGCCCATGATATTTTCCTCTTTCCTTCATAACCCAAGTCCATAACCCAATTCCATTTAGCCCAACACTAGCCCAACTCATACTAACTCATACTTTCGTTTATTAACCGGAACCCGAAAAACGAGATGTTACATGTTGGCATCAGTTATAGATGTGAATGTTGCCCTGCTCCCAATTTGTAACGAAGCCTCATGGTCCACTACCTTGTTGGTCTTTCTTGCACTAAAACAAACGTACTCCATTACCATATAACATGCGCTAACTTTGATTATTTCTTCAAAGTGTTCTTGTTGATTTAAGTCAGCCATAACTTCGATACCGTCACCCTGCGTTGAACAATAAAAGAAAAGGACGTGAACACATGCATCAATTAGGTCAATTTCAAAGGGATGCAATACAATTAGTATATAGTAGGACAAAATACTCACATATCTGTCTACAAAAAGGTAGAAAAGTTCCTTCTGGAATTTTGGTATCCACTTTTTTATAACTCTTACTAGTAGCGGTTGTGGTTTTAGACGCGCTTTGATGTCACGGATCTGTATCGAGTTGTGTTCCATTTTGTTGGTTGTTGCATAGTTATTGTAGTTGTTCGTGTAAGCAAGGTATATACAATATCAGTATCAATAATGTGTTCAATGTATATGTATGTGTGTTTATATGAGTATGTTTAACTTAGGTAGTATTGTATTAAACATATGTACAGTAGTAGTGTAAATAATGTGTACGGTGTATGTTTTTTTCCTAGAGTATTTTATGTATGGTTGATATGCTATAGTTATTTGGAAAGGTGGAATGTATGTTGCTAGTATATTGTGTTGTCTATTTCATGTAGAAAATCTAAGTAGACTATGTTTTTGGTTAGAGTTGGGTCTTTGTCATTGTGTAGTACGATCAAAATTTTGAGTGAGTGGGGTGTCGTAGCCCTTGATAGAGCAACATATAATTGGCCGTGACCGAATACAGGTTGTGGTAAGTAGATCCCTATCTTATCTAGTGATTGACCTTGGCTCTTGTTAATTGTCATTGCATAGCATAGACGAAATGGAAATTGTTGCCTTTTGAGTTCAAAGGGTAGCTGGTCGTCCTTATGTGTTAAGCTTATTTTGGAAAAATGTAAACTCGGTGGCCAATGAATTTTCCCGTCATTATTTGTGCCTCTATGATCCCGGGCAGTTTTTGTGTAATTGTAAGTCGTGTACCATTACATAGACCAGCAGCTGGATTGAGGTTTCTTAGTAACATGATAGGTGAGTTTACTTTTAGTTCAACAGTGTGTGGGGGAAGGCCATTGAAGTTTAGAAGGTTTAGGTACTCTATGGGGTAGAGCAGTTAGATATCGTTGTTGTCACCTGGGTGAGGAACAACCGATTCAATGCTTGTGTAGGTTCTTGTCAGTCCAGTTGTCATGTTGATAACGATAGAGTTAATCTCGTTTACAGTATCATTCTTAGGACATATAATAGCTTTCTTTGAGAGTGTTGTGCGTTGGGGTTTTGTAAAGCATCGGAATTGTAAATGAAGTGTATAAGTTCGGTTAATGCACTATCAGAATAACGTATAAGATACTCATCAGGTATACGTATATTTTTTGTATCTTCTGGATCATTCACGTCTCGTGATCCAATAATTCCATCACCAACAGAGACTAACCATGAAGAGAATACAAATATAACATTTTGTTCAGTGGAACTGATTTGTACTATGTAGACACACGATGTGCGTGCGCGTAGCTTGTATAAATATGATAGATTGGATATTTAGCTTTTGCACAAGATCGTGTTTTAAATTTATAAAAGTGATTTCTACAAAGACTAAACACACACAAAATAGGCAAGTGTACCTATCGTATATGTAGAATAGTATTGGTAAGAACCAAGTATTGATCCGTGGAGCCACTCCATTGTCGTAGCCTTCGAGAGTTGGCTTGGCATACTGGCTCATGTTCGGCTCATTATTTTGGGCCGCCATCATTTCTTCGGTTTGATTTTCTCCTGATGTGGTGGCGTCTACTGATTCGTCTTTGATTGCTTCGGCGGTTTCTGCAGTCAGTTTACGAGTTCGTCGACGAAAGAGTCGTTCCGGTTCAGAAATTGGTGAAACAAGCTCAGGCTCAAAAGTAGAGGACATACATGGGACCAAATCAAAATTAAACACTAAATTAAAAGTTAGCTAAACTTAGTCTACAAGGTTAGTCTAATATTAAACTACGAGTTATGCTACGCTATTTTTAAAGTAAACTAAGGTCTAAATTAATTAAGCATAAGTAAAGTAAGGTAACTAAAGGTAAAAAGTAGGTAGGCTAGCCGTAAAATTATGTATTTTAGTATTTAGTAAAAAACATAAAGATAAATTAAAATAGAAGTTAAAAAATTTGTACAATTATACACAATGATTAAATTAAAACTTGGATTTCTTAGAAACGTACCGTGTCCCCGGCAAAGGCGCCAAAAACTTTGATGTGTGCGTGCTAGTGGTATAAAATATGAAAGGTTGGATGATTTGCTTTTGCAAAAGATCGTGTTTTAAATTTGTAAAAGTGATTTCTACAAAGACTAAACACACACAAACTAGGCAAGTGTTCAATTATGCAAAGCTTACCATCTAAGATCAATAATTCACTTCATTTTAGCATTGATAAATAATATTTGAACATGTGGTAAACTTGCCATAATAATATATGATAGATAGCTCCTTAAACATTAAGTGAGCATCTTTGGCACTAAGGAGATAGCATGCGCATTTTAAATTCCACCCTTTCCTAATGTCATGCCATCTCATTGATGTCAATTTAAGTTGGCAAGTAGTTTCGTAAAGTAGAAAGATTAGGATTAACTTTGATTTCTCAAATACCAATTCTAACAACTTCGGGTGGTTGTAGTTTAGTCACACAACCTCCCCTTGGTTGATTTATGTAGGTTATAATTACACATTCCATTAACATATGATTTCTTTAACTAATTTGATATCCTAAGCAAAGCCATTTTCGGATTACCAAAGTTTAGAAAAATACATCATAACTTATATCTCATCATTTCTAAGTACAATATAAGGATCCATGTTTCGATAATGTATCAAAGTATTTCTATCTTTCAAGAACATGAATCGATCATGAACGATTGCTAATGGAATTGACAACCACCAACTTTGAATTAGTGATTTAAGATGGTGAAACATTTCTCATCAAAAGATAATTGTAATATAACCATGTACTTTACTAGAGTACACCACATGTTTTATATAATTATTAAGTAAAACAAAGCTTCTTCATAGATTTTAGATGGTAAAGGAGTTTAGCTCATAATGAGCATGATGATAAACATTAAGATGAATGATAATAACAAATACATGATTAAACTTGGAACAATCTAACCAAATGTAGATGAATATTCCTTCTTAATGATGATGATGATGGATGATGATGATGATGGTTGATGGTGATGACCTCCAAGCCTTCAAACTCTTCACTAGATCTTCAAAGTGAGTGTTAGTGTGTGTTTTTATAAGAGAGAACCGAATAGATTTCTTTTCAAGGCACACCGAATGAGTGCAACATGAGCCACTATTTATAGGCAATCTGGATATTGAGGCAAGGCCCCGTTCTTGATGAGCACACCCCCGTGCATTTTTAAGACATGTGCCAGATTTGTTTTGTTTTTTCTGTGACGTGGCCACGGCCCCGTGGTTGAGAGGCACGGCCCCGTGCTTTTTAGTGACATGTGCTAATTCTTTTTGTCGTTTCTGGAAGGTAAGCACGGCCCCGTGCTTCCTGAGGCACGCCCCCGTGCTTTTTAGTGACATGTGCTAATTATTTTTGTCGTTTCTGAAAGGTGAGCACGGCCCCGTGCTTCCAAAAGCACGGCCTCGTGTTTCCTGAAAGCACAGCCCCGTGTTTCCTGAAAGCACAGCCCCATGTTTTGCTGTTTTCTTTGGTTTTTCTTTGGCTTTTCATTCGTTTCTTCGTTTGAGGCTTGGATTCACCTGAAAATACATTTTAACATGATAAGTAGTTATTTTAACTATATTATATGATAGAAGTTGTAGTTTTTAGATATTATTTGATGCTAAAAAGATGTGTATTTTTATATACATCAAACATCCCCACACTTGAACCTTGCTTGTCCTCAAGCAAGATACTTATAAATATTCTCTAAAAATAGGAAGTTAGGACCACAGCTTAAACATCCCCAAAAGAGTTCCAAGAAAATGGGAACAAAATAACCAACCTTAAATCATAGGAATATATGTAGTGATATATAAAAAGGTGATTTTGTTTTTATGAGTTTTCGTTTATGCAAAACGTCACGTTCTCACAATGTTCACTCACACTCGGTTTTATATCTGATCATACCTGTGATGTATGTATGTGAACACTCTTAGTCAAAATGCAACCTGTGAAAAATAAGCTTGTAGCAATTTCAAATCTCCACCTTTGTGAAGGGTTGCATAGATTAGAAGGTAATATGGGTTGGTTTTGAGTAGGGATTTGGTATTTGGTGGTGGTTCAAGGGTTTTAGGTTAATGAGGATGGTAAATACAACTTCTGCTAATTGTCGGGAGTCTTAAGATGTCTTCAACGGTTAGCTCCTTTCTCCCGATTGCTATATATATTTATATATATTAACTAGTGACTCTTTTAAGGTCAGATCATCAAGACCAGTTTTTTCGAGGATGTGGATCAGTTCTTCCTCAATCCTGCTCTGAACATAACTCCCAACTCTAATGGATCGTTCGGCTTTGAGCCTAATAGCCCCCACCCTTATTAGTTCGGTATATTCATGCTGAGACTGAGTTTGACTTTTTCTACATCTTCCTTTGTGGGACCAGTTGCCACAACCTAAGCATTGTTCGTATCTTTTCGCTCTTCTCTTCATTGTGTTTTTGGAAATTCCACAAAATGGTGCCTTTGTTCGTCTTGGCGCCACTTTTTCCTCACCTCATTTCTTAAGAGAAAGATTCTCTCCCTAAGTTCTGGAGGCAACCTAAGTTTTGTGAAGTGATGCAGCAAAGGAAATTGAAATCGAAATAATGCATTTCCAGTTCTTTAGAGTCTGCCGGTAAAAGACCAGTGTTGTATTTTACCGGTGAGAGGGATAAAGTGGAAAGGTTTTGGTTTAGGATTTTGGGTTTTGTAATTTGGGGAATGGTTTGAGAGGATTGTGACAATATTACCTTTTTCCTTATACAACGCTTCGTGCGATCTTGAAATGAATAATTGCGACAAGTTCTAAATAACACGAAACATATGACTCACTCAATGCTCCGAAAAAATATTTATGTGGCATGAGGTTTATCTCACAATAACGGAGGGATTAGGTATAAACGCCATATTTTGCATAAATTTGTTCTCATTATTACAAAACTTCTTTTTACTTTTTCATTTTTTTGGTTATAGTAGATTTGTAGTTTGTTATTTGCTAAAAAATTCTCTTGGATTTTCTTTTGGTTTTGTCAAAAATAGTCTTTGTTTGCTACAAAAAATTTTGTTATTAGATAATCTTATAATTAGTTGAGCAAGCAATTGGTCAAGTAATTCCCCTCCTCACACTTGAATCTCACATTGTCCATAATGTGAAAAGATTCATAAAAGATTAATAATAAGATTCATATGAAGTATGGAGGGTAAAACGGAAAGGAACTTCCCTACGGGCCAACGAAATTTTGACAGAGCGTCCCCTGTTGTTCGTCCGTTTTCCTGTAGTGTACCTATATAAAAACTGCATACGACCAACAAGCATAATAATACTTAAAACTATTATTATTATTATTATTTTATTTATTTATTATATATTTTTAACCTTATTTCAATGCCTAGTTTAATCAGGGTCTTGGCCAGACCTTACTTCCAAAATGTCATTGATCTGGGTGGAGGATTAGTACCTCCGAGATGGTCTCGAATGGTCCATAGATGTATGGGTTTAATCGATGTCCATTAAATTTGAACTTGTGGCCGTCAGAATTTGAAATCTCAACTTCCCCATAGTAAAAAACTGATTCAACTATGTGTGGACCTGTCCAACGAGATTTCAATTTTCCTGGGAAAAATCGTAAACGTGTGTTACATAACAGTACACGGTCGCCAACTTGAAATTTCTTGTTTCCTTTTAAATGGGTGTCGTGTAAACTTTAGTCTTTTCTTTGTAAGACCAGGAATTCTCATATGCCAGTGCTCTTAGTTCTTCGAGCTCGTGAATCTGATCTTCTCGGTTTTTACCGGCGAACATTAGATCAAATTCACTGCTCTCATAGCCCAACACGCTTTGTGTTCTAGTTCTACGAGTATATGACATGCCTTCCCATAAACAAGTTTGAATGGTGTTGTTCCTATGGGGGTTTTGTAAGCCGTCCTGAGGGCCCACAAAGCGTCATCTAACTTTTCTGCCAAATTTTTGCGATTCATTCCTATATTTCTTTCTAAAATCCTTTTAATTCCTCGATTCGAGACCTCTACTTGCCCATTGGTCAGAGGGTGATATGGTGTTGCCAGTCGGTGGTGAACCCCATATCGTGCTAAAACTTTTTCCATCAGAGCGTTACAGAAGTGGATACCTCTGTCGCTGATTAGGGCTTTCGGAGTACCGAATCGTGAAAATAACTTTTTCAGAAATCGTACAACTACTCGAGCATCGTTAGTGGGAAGAGCTTGTGCTTCTACCCATTTATACACGTAGTCGACGGCTACAAGGATGTACTTATTTCTGAATGAGTTAGAAAATAGGCCCATGAAATCTATTCCCCATACATCAAAGACCTCACAAAATTTAATGCCCTTTTGAGCCATCTCATTTTTGGCGGAGATATTTCCGGATCTTTGACAAGCATCGCATGCTTGGATCAAAGCATGTGTGTCTTTATATATGGTGGGCCAGAAAAATCCTGCATCAAACACTTTTCTGACCGTGGTGGCTGTACTGTGGTGTCCCCCAGTGGGTCCTTCATGGCAGTGTTTGAGAATATCTAAGGCTTCCTTTCCTGATACACACCTATGAACTACCTTATCGGCACATATCCTAAACAAGTAAGGGTCTTCCCAGAAGTAGAACTTAAGGTCGGAGAAGAATTTCTTCCGCTGCTGATGAGTGAGCCATTTCCTTAAGATTCTACATGCTAAATAGTTCGCGAAATCAGCAAACCAAGGACTTTCATCTTCCTCCTGCATGACTGCTAGGATATGCATGAGAACATCATGCGGAAAATTATCATTGATAATTTCCTCGTGGTGTCCTTTTGAAGCTGGCATTCTAAGCGCGAAAGATGGTCTACGGCTACATTTTCTGCTCCTTTTTTTGTCCTTAACTTCAATGTCGAATTCTTGTAGTAGTAGAATCCATCGGATGAGTCTAGGTTTTGCATCTTGTTTGTTGAAGAGGTATCTTATGGCGGCATGGTCGGTGTAAACTATGGTTTTGGAAAGAACTAGATAGGATCTAAATTTTTCAAAGGCAAATACTACTGCTAGCAACTCTTTCTCTGTTGTGGTGTAATTTTCTTGTGCATCGTTCAGAGTTTTACTTGCATAGTAAATTGGGTGAAAATGTTTTTCTTTGCGTTGTCCGAGTACGGCTCCAACTGCAAAGTCACTTGCATCGCATATGATCTCAAATGGAAGGGTCCAATAGGGTGTAGTCATGATTGGTGCGTTGACAAGTTTTTCTTTTAATGTGTTGAATGATTCAACACATTCTTCAGAGAAGACGAATGGTGTATCTTTCTCCAGAAGTTTGGTCATAGGTCTTGCAATTTTGGAGAAGTCTTTTATGAAGCGGCGGTAGAAGCCTGCGTGACCTAGAAAACTTCTAATGGCTCTGACTGAAGTTGGTGGTGGAAGTTTGGATATGGTTTCTACTTTGGCTCTATCAACTTCTAGTCCTGCTTGGGAAATCTTATGACCTAGAACGATGCCTTCTTTGACCATGAAATGGCATTTCTCCCAGTTGAGTACTAAGTTTACTTCTTCACACCTAGCCAACATTTTGTCTAGGTTTTTCAGACAATGATCGAAGGAATCTCCAAACACTGAGAAGTCGTCCATGAAGACTTCCATAGAGTTTTCGATCATTTCATGAAAGATGGCCACCATGCAACGTTGGAAGGTGGCTGGAGCATTACATAGTCCAAATGGCATTCTTCGGTAGGCGAAGGTTCCATACGGACATGTAAATGTGGTTTTCTCCTGATCCTCAGGAGCGATGGGAATTTGAAAGTATCCGGAGAATCCATCAAGAAAACTGTAGAACATTTTTCCATATAATCGCTCAAGCATTTGGTCAATAAAAGGAAGTGGAAAATGATCTTTTCTTGTGGCGTCATTAAGCTTCCGGTAGTCGATGCAAACTCGCCAGCCTATAATGGTCCTCATTGGTATTAGCTCGTCCTTCTCGTTCATTACGACCGTCATTCCTCCCTTCTTGGGCACCACTTGAACGTGACTTACCTAAGGTGAATGCGAGATTGGGTAGATTAATCCGGCATCAAGGAGTTTGATTACTTCTTTCTTCACCACATCTTGCATGTTGGGATTCAGACGTCTTTGATGTTGGACCACGGGTTTGTATTCTTCCTCCATGAGAATTTTGTGAGTACAAAAGGAGGGACTGATGCCCTTGATATCCATGATCTTCCATGCGATGGCCTTCTTATGGTTTTTGAGAACCTTAAGAAGTTCGTCTTTCTCTTCTTTGGAAAGGTGAGATGAAATAATTACTAGGAGTTGAGAATCTTTTTCTAAAAAGGCGTATTCGAGATGGTTTGGTAGTTCTTTTAACTCTAAGGCTGGTGGTTCTTCGATTGATGGTTTTGATTTTTCGTTGCATTCGGTGATCTCACATACTACATCTGATGCTTCCTGATAGTTAGCATTGAGATTTCAATTTCCTAAAATGGATATGGTGGTGGTTTCGGTTAAGACTTGTGTTTCGAGTTGGTAAGTGATGGAGGAATCTCTCACATAGCAACTCACGATAGAATCGATGATGTCGACACAATATAATGTGTCATCGTGATATTGCGGATATTGCATAGATTTTCCTATGTCAAAAGTGATTGCCTCGTCATTGACCCTGAGAGTGAGTTTTCCGGTGCAAACATCAATAATAGCCTTTGCAGTGGCTAAGAAAGGTCTTCCTAAAATCAGAGGTACACTTTTGTCTTCCTCCATCTCTAGAATCACAAAATCTACTGAGAAAACGAACTTGTCAATTTTGACAAGCATGTTTTCAACAATGCGCCGAGGATATTTAACGGATCGGTTAGCTAACTGAATGCTCATGCATGTGGGTTTTGGTTCTCCTATCCGTAGTTTTGAAAAAACCGCATAAGGCATTAAATTAATACTAGCTCCTAGGTCAGCCAGGGCATTGCTAACAGACAAATTTCCTATGAGACAAGGGATAGTAAAGCTCCCTGGATCGGTCATTTTCGGCGGCATCTTGCTTTGGAGGATAGCTGAGCATTCTTTACTCAAGGTGACTTGCTAGAGCTCCTATAGCTTCCTTTTGTTGGTCAACACCTTTGAGAAACTTTGCATATGTCGGCATTTGAGAAATGGCTTCGATGAAAGGGATGTTGATGTGGAGTTGTTTGAAGAGTTCGAAAAACTTCCCGTACTGAGCTTCCAATAGTTCCTGCTTCAGCCGTCCGGGGTATGGAATAGGTGGAATATATGTTCGGACAGGCTCCTTGGGTTGTACGGTGCCCGTTAGGATCAATCTCTCCTTTGTTTTATCAAGGGGTTCCTTTTCCGTGACTGGTTCTGAAGTTGGTGATGCAACAGTGTTTGTGCCACTTCTTAATGTAACAGTGTTGGCTGCTGCATTTGGGTTTGTTATAGTGTTGCTTGGAAGAGCGTCGGGTGGTCTTTCTGACAATTGTTGGGCAATCTGTCCTATCTGAGTTTCTAGATACCGCAATGATGCTTGTTGACTTTGCAGGTCAGCTTCATGTTTCAGCAATACTCCGATGATATCAACAGCTCTTTATTCGGCCTTCTTTTCAGCTTCATTTGTTTTGGTCATGATTTGAATCAACATTTCTTCGATATTTGAGTAGCTCGGATGTTGATGGCTACTTGAACTTTGATCTTGGAATTGGGGTTTAGGTTGGAATGATTGATTCATCGGTCTTTTCTCGAATCCGGGTAGGGGTTTAGTGTCACCTCTGTCTTTCCAACTGAAAGTCGGGTGGTTCCTCCATCCTGGATTGTAGTTGTTGCTGAAAGCGTTGTTTTGTCGAGCGATGAAATCGACTTCTTCCATGGTCATAATGACTTGTTTACAGTCACTTGTCTTATGACTCCCTCCACAAGTGTCACAGGTAAGTCTGGTTTTTGATAGCTCGGCTTGAAGTTGCTCGAATTTTTAGAAAGGGCTTCAAGCTGTGCTGTGACAATAGTGTTGGAATCGACGTGGTGTATTCCTTTATGGGTTGGTGTAGATCTTGGTGGGTTGTAAGAGAAACTCTTCTTTGCGGCCTTTTCCAGGACTTCAAATGCTTCGTTAGGTGATTTGGATCCCAGGTCTCCACCAGCGATTTGGTCGATGGCCTGTTTGTTTTTACTGGATTGTGCGTCAAAGAAAGTTTGTACTTGTAAGCATACACTCAGTCCATGGTGTGGACATCTTCTCAGAAGACTTTATATATTTCCCATGCTGCGTGTAGCGATTCATCATCATCGTTCCGGAATCCGGTAATGCTGGCTCGGTATTTGGCAGTTTTGTGAGGCGGAAAATATTTGAGGAGAAATTGTTCAACCATCTGGTCCCAAGTGGTGATGGAACCAGAGGAAATAGATTCTATCCATTCTAGGTCTTGGGCCCTTATGGAGAAAGGAAAGAGTTTGAGTTTGATTTGATCGTCTGAACAGTTTTGGATTTTAAAAGTTTTGCAGATTCGTAGAAATCGAGATATGTGAGAAAGAGGGTCTTTGTCGAGGAGACCATGAAATTGAACTGAATTTTCCACCATATGAATGGTGCTTGATTTGATTTCGAAATTTTCAGTGATTTCGGGTGGAGCCACTCCATTGCCGTAGCCTTCGAGAGTTGGCTTGGCATACTGGCTCATGTTCGGCTCTTTATTTTGGGCCGCCATAATTTCTTCGGTTTGATTTTCTCCTTATGTGGTGGCGTCTACTGATTCGTCTTTGATTGCTTCGGCGGTTTCTGCAGTCCGTTTACGAGTTCGTCGACGAAAGATTCGTTCCGGTTCAGAAATTGGTGAAACAAGCTCAGGCTCAAAAGTAGAGGATATACATGAGACCAAATCAAAATTAAACACTAAAGTAAAAGTTAGCTAAACTTAGTCTAAAAGGTTAGTCTAATATAAAACTACGAGTTATGCTACGCTATTTTTAAAGTAAACTAAGGTCTAAATTAATTAAGCAAAAGTAAAGTAGGGTAACTAAAGGTAAAAAGTAGGTAGGCTAGCCGTAAAATTATGTATTTTAGTATTTAGTAAAAAAGAATAAAGATAAAATAAAATAGAAGTTAAAAAATTTGTACAATTATAGACAATGATTAAATTAAAACTTGGATTGTTCTTAGAAACGTACCGTGTCCCCGGCAACGGCGCCAAACACTTTGATGTGTGCGTGCTAGTGGTATAAAATATGAAAGGTTGGATGATTTGCTTTTGCAAAAGATCGTGTTTTAAATTTGTAAAAGTGATTTCTACAAAGACTAAACACATACAAAATAGGCAAGTGTACCTATCGTATATGTAGAATAGTATTGGTAAGAACCAAGTATCGATCCGTGGACACAAATGTTTTCTAATAATGAACCGTTGTTTTACTTTAATCGAAGGTTTTAATCATTTTGGGGTTAATTTTATTCAAACTTCTTATAAAATATAAATACTTATATATATATAATATATAGGTGACCAAGAAAAGAGATTCTAAACGAGTTGTTCAATTATGCAAAGGTTACCATCTAAGATCAAAATCCACTTCATTTTAGCATTGATAAATAATATTTGAACATGTGGTAAACTTGCCATAATAATATATGATAGATAGCTCCTTAAACCTTAAGTGAGCATCTTTGGCACTAAGGAGATAGCATGCGCATTTTAAATTCCACCCTTTCCTAATGTCATGCCATCTCATTGATGTCAATTTAAGTTGGCAAGTAGTTTCGTAAAGCAGAAAGATTAGGATTGACTTCGATTTCTCAAATACCAATTCTAACAACTTCGGATGGTTGTAGTTTAGTCACACAACCTCCCCTTGGTTGATTTATGTAGGTTATAATTACACATTCCATTAACATATGATTTCTTTAACTAATTTGATATCCTAAGCAAAGCCATTTTCGGATTACCAAGGTTTAGAAAAATACATCATAACTTATATCTCATCATTTCTAAGTGCAATATAAGGATCCATGTTTCGATAATGTATCAAAGTATTTCCATTTTTCAAGAACATGAATCGATCATGAACGATTGCCAATGGAATTGACAACCACCAACTTTGAATTAGTGATTTAGGATTGTGAAACATATCTTATCAAAAGATAATTGTAATATAACCATGTACTTTACTAGACTACACCACATGTTTTATATAATTATCAAGTAAAACAAAGCTTCTTCATAGATTTTAGATGGTAAAAGAAGTTTAGCTCATAATGAGCATGATAATAAACATTAAGATGAATGATAATAACAAATACATGATTAAACTTGGAACAATCTAACCAAATGTAGATGAATCTTCCTTCTTAATGATGATGATAATGGATGATGATGATGGTTGATGGTGATGACCTCCAAGCCTTCAAACTCTTCACTAGATCTTCAAAGTGAGTGTTAGTGTGTGTTTTTATAAGAGAGAACCGAATAGATTTCTTTTCAAGGCACACCAAATGAGTGCAACATGAGCAACTAGTTATAGGCAATCTGGATAGTGAGGCACGGCCCCGTTCTTGATGAGCACGCCTCCGTGCATTTTTAAGACATGTGCCAGATTTGTTTTGTTTTTTCTGTGACGTGCTAACGGCCCCGTGGTTGAGAGGCACGGCCCCGTGCTTTTTAGTGACATGTGCTAATTCTTTTTGTCGTTTCTGGAAGGTAAGCACGGCCCGGTGCTTCCTAAGGCACGCCCGCGTGCTTTTTAGTGACATGTGCTAATTATTTTTGTCGTTTCTGAAAGGTGAGCACAGCCCCGTGCTTCCAAAAGCACGGCCCCGTGTTTCCTGAAAGCACAGCCCCGTGTTTCCAAAAGCACAGCCCCATGTTTCCTGAAAGCACAGCCCAATGTTTTGATGTTTTCTTTGGTTTTTCTTGGCTTTTCATTCGTTTCTTCGTTTGAGGCTTGGATTCACCTGAAAATACATTTTAACATGATAAGTAGTTATTTTAACTATATTATACGATAGAAGTTGCAGTTTTTAGAGATTATTTAATGCTAAAAAGATGTATATTTTTATATACATCAACTCATGTTATCTGTAAGTTTATAGATCTTGAAACTGTGCCACAGATAAGATCTAGGCAATGTCGAAGCAAGAATGGTCAACTTTGGCGCCTTAGATATTATTGGAAGTGTCTGTCTGAAGTCTCCACCTAGTAAGACCGATTTTCCTCCAAATGGTTTAACCTCATAATTGAATAGATCCCTAAGTGATCTGTCTAGAGACTCGAAGCACCGACGGTCGTTCATTGGAGCCTCATCCCAGATTATAAGTGAAGTTTCTGTCAGTAATTGTGTTAGTTGTGTGTTTTTCTTAATGTGACAGGGTGAGTTATCAGTTACGTCTAACGGGATTTTGAATCTTGAATGAGCCGTTCGGCCCAAAGGAAGTAGCAATGATGTTATGCCAAAGGCTGCAACAACTAACACGATGCTACCAGTTGAACGTAATGCTGATATTATTGTTGTCCATAAAAATGTTTTCCCGGTTCCTCCATGACCATACAGAAACACAAAGATCTGACGATGCGAGGCGACTGCAGAAGTGACATCCTCATAAATTCTGCTTTGTTGAAGGTTAAGCTTAGATCTGTTTGTAGTGTGTTCAGTTGATAGCATGTGGCGATCATAATTCCTCTCTTCCATTAAAAGTCTGGTTTGCAGCTGCTGAAGCAAACCATGTCTTGGCATAGGCAGACTATAATCAGATAGAGAAATTGATGGTGTGGCAGATTGGACTAACAGTTCTAGTTCGTATAGAACATATTGCCAAAGATTGTCATCATTAGCGATACCATGGTTCCTCAAACCATCGCCTGCCATCTTACGCCATTGTTTTTCCCACTTGCGCAAAGGGTCTGTTATTTCACAAAACGATTGCATTTGAGTGAATAATGCGCGTAGTTCGTCGGCGGTGGCCCAAACTGAAGCCTCCTCACAGGCAGTTGACCATTCGACATCGTCACCCAGTAAGCCTAACTTTTCACACGCCATTCGAAAGGTTCCACAAACCTGTCTGTTAACTGTTCGTATGGACATGAAGGATGTACAACCTCTTTGATAGCCCAACAACATACGTAAGAAGAAGGTCTCTCTGCTGCTAGGATTTATGTAGACCAGCCTTCCGATTGCAGGGGATTTGTTCGATGTGCGTCTTGTCCATACTTTATATTCCCACTTGTACTCTGACAAATAGTCAATGTATCGTAGGTGACGACCACTGGCGTCCCTAGCGTTGTTGGATAGCCACTCTGTTAAAGTTTTCCGTGTGCTAAAAGTATTAGTTGCTACATTCTCAAGCAGATATGTTTCTCTGAAAGCGACATTCTGCATGTTCTCTTACTGAACGGCTAGTATTTGTACAACTGGATTTCTAACGTGAATGTCGAAGTTAAATATCCTCCATGCGGCTTCGTGTGGACAGATGAACCTACCGTCAACAAAGTTTTGAATTTCACTAACATTGGTGGGTTGAGGTCTATGGCTTGTGTCCGTATCAGTTGGTGTTTTTGAGATGCTATAACGTATAAGATCAGCGCCCTTTGAAATGTACTTGAAAAGATACTTGATTAGAATGCTCCAACCACAATACTCAACATTGATATGAGCCATAAAACGTGAAGATAGAGTACGGTTGTAAGGCACAACGTATCTGTTATCTATATTAACACCGCCCTTCACGACAGAGAAACGATCTGGCCTCCTTTGGTAATGAACGTGACCATTGTCATCAAAGGAAGTTTCTGGTTCGAAGTGCTTAGGAAAGCTCTTAGAGCAAGATCCAGAATCCATACACGGTGAATTGGGATTAAACAGCCCACATGGTCCATGAATCATTAGTTCAGTGACTATCTTGTATAGATGAGGCTCAGCCGAAGGATCTGGTATCTCAGCAGAGATAAATTTGTCAATCTCACTCGCATCCTTGATTCTACATGTCGGGCTAACCCATAGAAGGATGTGACAGTGTGGAAGGCCTTTTTTCTAAAACTTAACCGTATATAAATCTGCATTGAAGTAATAAATGTACTTATGTAAACGCAAGATATACTTGTAAATTACAATGGTGTAACCTATAGGCAATCAAGACCGTACCTGCAAAAATTTCACCGAATATCTTGTCCGTCTTGATAAATTTTAGAAACAATCGGAGCTTTATTTGAAAGACCCTAGCAATTATATCCGGACGGTCTGGTGACTTTAAAGAAGGAAATCGTGACAAATATCTTGTAATCTCAGGCCACTTAACGTTGCAGGTAAACGTAATGAAATATTGAGGTTTACCATGTACTCTACAGATAGCTTTGTGCATGTATCGTGGACCACCTACAAAGGATGGTGGTAATACAGTGCGTTTACCAACATCAAAAACTTCGGTGTCACCGCGTTGAACTGCGCCTTCGGCACCCTGTAGGAACTCTGTGCGGAAGACATTTTGATTTAGTCCTATATAGTCAAGTCGGCCCTCCTAAATACAAACGTACGCGTCAACAATGAATTGTTGCAACAACCTGCCCCTCCCCCCTCAAAAGTAAGGTGTATAAGTTATATCGATCATGCAACAAATAGCTATAGTACATATTCATCGTCAACTTTGTGTCTCGAGTTCCATCACTGACTCGAAGCATAAGTTCAAAGGACCAGCCACGCTCACCATAAAGGAATATAAGCGGGTACTGCAAGGGCATATATAATTGATGAAGTTTGTTTATACGTTGTGGCCCACCTTCTTTGTGTCGAATGACAATGTCGAAATTTGTACACATTGGATCAGCGTCTGGGATTATGGCACCTATGCAGCCTGCGGATGGCATGTCATAACATTTGTCATGTGATCCAAAGAGATGGACAGAAAAGTCAGGGACGTTGTCCGACAAACAAAGATCCCTGGTTGTACTGAAAAGTCGCACCAACTCGTTAGTAGACCCTAAGATGCTAAGAAGGATGGTAACCGTTCGAGGAGAGAGACATGATTGGTCACCCGAGGTAAAGGGGTACAGACGGTTGTCTATTTCATTCTCAATATCGTACACATACATGTGTAGAATCGTGGTCTTTCATTTGGTGGAGGGCACAGAGTACCCACCCAATGGTGAATTTAACCATTAATCTTAAAAACGTATGGACCAGAACCTCGATTTATAGTGTCATCAATTCTAGCACCGAAAGATGTCATAGAGAAAACAGAATTGTACGCACGAACGTTAGCCATAAAGTATGGTTGCTAGAAAAGATTAATGATTGTGGTATAAGGACGCCTAGGATAAGGAAGCGCAACACGACCTCCCCTACAACATTGTGTATACCTTGATTGTTGGCTGCTAGAAGAAGAAATAGAACGTTCTTCAAACCAAAACCGAGCGTCACAGAACTCACAAACTTTATCACAATCACCGTTATCTATATAGCAGGATGCATTTATGGATGCATTACAAAGTAGTGCATATCGATGAGAAGCCTGTCTAGAAGTCTGACCATGATGATAGTTACTAAACAGCAAGGAGTCAGTTCGAGATCTCTTACCACGTGACATGTCAAGAAACAACAGAGTAACGCACGAAGGTTGATGGTCAAGAAACAACAGAGTAACCATTATACAAAAATGTCAACTAAATCAAACCTAATAAGACAACTAACAACATAAACATAATGGTTTTTTCATGAGAACATTTCCCTAATACGATTAACAAAAAGTAAAGTTAAACATAAACACGTACCTACAAACGAAGTCCTAACAATTTGAACAACAAAACTGGCAATAAAAGAACATAACATAATCAATGAATTATGATGGAAGAAAAAACATTCAAGGGGTTTTTCCTAAGCTAACATGTTCTCTCAACTTTTAACACAAATAGACACCCACTTCCAGTCCAGTTGGAAAACTTATTTAAAAACCTTAACGACAGAAATAAAAGTTGACTAATATAACAAAATAAATAAATAAAGCATACACCCCTATAATTATCAAGTTTTATAACCATATTATATTTAAGCAATTATACATTTATAATATTCAAAAAATGGATTAAACATTGTTTTGTTGGTCAGCTAGCCAATCCAACCCGGCACGTTTATACATGCCAAGAGAACTTACTCATTTGGCGCTAGGGATGATGAGTCGGGTTTAGGTATTCCCAAACCCATACCTAATTATTAGAATTAATCTCCCTTAATAGGTACCCATCTGGTTTCGAATTTTCTATCGTGTTTTGACAAAATACATGTGATGTCTACATGTCAAGTATGCCCGGCCCAAAACTTAACTGTGTGTAACTGATGCAAACACACAATGAGTAATAAAAAATAAAATAGACACTTTTAAAGTTTCACAAAAATTAAATAAGTATTGACCTACAGCACAAAGGCTTTTAAACATTTTAATTTGTAATTTGTAGAAACAAAAACTGGTATTTGTTATTTGTAACTCATCTAGAAATGGCAAATGAATAGTCTGTTATTTAGTTGATTAATTATATTTTAAAAAAATAAATATATTGGGTATATGTACACACACACAAAAGTGATATATCGGGTATATAATAGAGTAATTGTGTCAATGTTATCGAGTAATCGGGTAGTGTAATCGGGGTAATTACAAATCCAAACCTCCAATGGGACGGGTATTACCCGTCCCAATTATGTCGGGCTTCGATCGAGTTCGGCTTTCACTATCATCCCTATTTGGCGCGTTACCAAAGCCCAACTCTGGCCTTTTACCACTAATAATTCACCACACTTTCTTGCAACTGCTTTTATTAAAATCCAAACTACATTTGCTCTATGTAATTTTCAAATGAAAGGTGATATAATGCTAAATATTTATGTTTCCCGTGTATATTTTATTTAATATTTTAATAGTTTTTGTTCGTTTTTAGTCGAGATTTGTATATTACTAATGTTTTTATGTTTCATAGGTTCCGAAAGTTGATCGTGATCGAAAAGGGCGAAAAACGAGTTAAAAAGAGCCAAAACGGAGATCCGGAACGCATCGGGAAGGAACTGGTCATACTAGGCTGGTCTGACAGGCCCCCTTATTGGGACACACCGCGCCACACGACCAGGCACCCCCTTTCCCGTCGTGCGGCGCCTAGGCAATGCTGGTGTTATTTTTTTGGACGTTTTTTGTTAAGTTGGGCCCTGTTTTCAGTATATAAAATCCCTAACTTTAACCCGAACATAACCTGAAGCTACCAGACGAAATTAGGAGTTCTTGGAGCATACTTTTGAGTCTTGTGGTGATTTTGAAGGCACGAGAATACCCAGTGAAGAGCTTTACGTTCAAGATCGAAGACTACGGGTTTTATAGCCTTTAATCTTTCGTTTCTCATTATTTCACCATGTTTTCAGTTTTATTTGCTTTGTTTGATTTAGACTATATGATGCTAGGCTAAACTTAATATACTACCTAGGTCGTGATGAACCTTTGTTCGGTTTGATTTTGATTGGGATTTATTTTCGCTATGGATTTTATGTTCTAAGTAAAGTGTTAAGTTTGAATTAATTGATGCGTATGATTGCTTGGTTTTATTTACTTGGATATATTATTTCACATTACCCTTGGTGATTGTTTCATAGGATAGGGTTTTGTTAGGTCACTTACTGTGTGTTCTTGACTAGTTTATGATTGATATGCATTAAGATCATAGAAACAATAAAACTAATTAAATAGATAAAAGTGAGCTGCTAGCCTAGAAAGTTGTAAGGTGATAGGTTATTGATGGATCTTTGTTGGTCAGGATTGCTAGATTTAGTTCTTCGTAAGGAGTCCGTCTAGGTTTGATTGTCAGCTTAGTCTATTAAGTCAATTGAGTCTGCTTTGCTATCTTTGATTTCCGCGCTGTAAAGTAGGATTTGTCATAAAGATACTTAGACATAAATTATTAAATAACCGTAAGGAAGTTTAATTCATAAAACTGGTGAGTCTTAAAACTTGTTAGAAATCCATAGGTGTCTTCTTGAAGGTCAAGGGTCCTGTTCGGGTTTTCTGTCAAGGGTCTATTTTACGATCCCAGTTCCATAATTTAAGTTTCTCATTTGATTGATTGTCGTAACATTGGGGATTCTAGCCTAGGTAGTTGCTTTTATCATCTGAATTAATCTAAGTGTTTTAATAGTTTATTATTATAATTCAATTAGGGTTAAGTCTTTATTATTAAATTAATTAGGTTTTAAGTAATGATTATGTTTTATTATTATTTAATTAATTAGGGTTAGGTTTAGTTAATTAATAATTAGTTTAAAAACCCCCTTCAAACATTATATTAAATAATTGTGTCAGTAAGTCGAGTTTAATTAGCTAGTATACGTAATTTATAGAGTCTATTAGGTTCGATATCCGAACTTACTTAGTTGTACTAGAGTCGACCGGTACACTTGCCGGTTAGTAGTTTAAGTTAAGTTTAAGAGTCTAGAATTATTACTTAGTGTCTAGATTAGCTTATTTTTAGTTAATAATTATCTGACTACTTTTAGCACATCAAAAGGTAATGTCCCAAAGCCAAATAAATACCAATAAAATGACTCAAAATCAATCCCATGTTACCTGGAACAGTACGGAAGAAAATTGAACAGATAACCGACCAAATTTCATGTCACCACCGAAGACATCATCACCATCGCTGTAAAAGAAAGCATGTATAAGAAGATACAAAAAGAATGCAATCCGATTGACATTATGTTTTCTAAAAAGCTTACGGACTCATTGAAAGCAGAAAACATAATCAGTTATAGAAAGCAAGTTCACTAATATAACAAAATAAGTAAACAAATAAAGCACACAGAGCACAATTTGATTGAGCAGCTAACATTAAACAACCTACTACACTTGCATCAACCAAAATATGAAATACTATCAAGAAGCGAACAAACATGAAAACCATACTAATTTTACCTAAAATCCAAACCATGAACAGCCCCTACTTTGGTTCTGCCCAATGACGAACAACACTCTCTAAAATTTATTAATACATAATCATGGGTTATTCTATTCCTAAACTAAACTCATTATATAGCATACACCAAAACAGACTTTAAATTTTATTATGGATTTTTCTTTCCCTAAAGTAAACTCATTATATACCATACATCAAGATTAGTCATATAAAGAAAATAATTATAAGATTCAAAGCAAAATGAAGTCAACAACTTGATAAGACCAAAAGAAAATCAGAAATCAGTCATTTCATCAAACACCTGGCATGCACTAAACTTCCGCAAGCCATAATCAAAATGCAAGCAATAATGTGGCATCTGCCAATGAGACAACCAAATCCGAACAACATGAAACTAAATCTGAAGAACAAAATATAAGCTGAAGTATTAATACCTTACATAAACTCTGATGAAGGCGACATCAGATGAGGGAAGCTTCGATAAAGGTTGTGGTGAGAGAATAAAGTAAAGCAAAAGTGTAGTACAAAGAGAAGAAGATGCAGCTGTGATGATGTGAAACAAACACGTGTACATAAGATAACATACGTGGGAAGGAGATCCAAGCTTAAGGTGCATGTAACATAAGCCTTTTTTGGAAGGAACAGTAATTTGGTGGGTAGCTCAGAAGTTGAAAATTATATTATATAATAATTTGTCATGAACTCATTTACATTTCTAACCTTTTGTTGTAATCATTTGTTATGTTACTAAAATGTCATGTAATGCACTAACTAGATTTTTATGCATAATGCATACATGATGTCATATAGCTTGATGCCACATCTGTTTGCTATTTTGGTATACTGCATTTGTTATGAACTTTAATTTATGGTAAAAAGTAAAGTAGACAGAATTACAAATTTTGTCCTTTAAAAAAAGTCAAATTACGGTTCGTGTCCTTTTCTAAGTTTCCTTGCAGGCGGTGTACTTTAAACTTTTTTTTTCTACATGTTATGTCCTTTACGCTAACTGGGTTAGAAAAACTCAGTTAAATGCCCTCACGTGAGGCGCATGTGAGGGCATTTTTGTCTTTTCGTCTCTACCTGCAACTTCGTCTTCTTCTTCCTCTTCTTCTTCTTCATTTTTGGATTCATATGTCAAGGGCTTGTTTGACCAACATTTTAACTTCACCTCAGAAGGGCAACAAACACCTGCAAGTTTAGCTGTCCAATTAGTAAGTCTCTTCTTCCACAAATTAAATAACCATAAAAATCCCACCTTTAAGCTGGGTTATCATTTTCTTGTACTCAATTCCACCAAAACCCCATCTGGGTATCTCAATTTCGATCCAAAAATGGGCGTTTGCATCAGCAAAAGCAAGAGTCATTCAAGACCTGATGTGGGTGTTGCTTACAATCACAGATCCGATGAGCCAAACATAGTTTACACCAAATCTCCAGCTCCGGCCGACCAAATTCCGGCCAAGAAACCCTAATTTCATCAACCAATTGGGCGTTTTCACACCCGACAAAATTAACCCAAACCCCATTACAGAAACACCTAAACCCACTCATTACACAACCCCATTTGCTCACTAAGCTTCTTTATTCCATTAGACACCAACCCAGAATCGCAATTAGGGTTTTTTATTGGGTTAGTAAACAACACGGTGTTCGGGTGTCGAATTGCTCGGTTATCGCGGTTCTCGAGATCCTCGCGGAAGCCGGTTTGATGAATCGAGCGTACCCGGTTATGGAACGGGTGGTTTGTCTGGATTTTGATCGGGTTTTGGATGATTTGTTTGAGAAAAAGATGATTTGTTTGATAAAAAGATGAATCCAAATGTTGCAGATAAGATGAAACCAAATGTTGCATCGGGTTTTTGGATGATTTGTTTGATCCAGCAGGTGATGGGTGGTGATGGCGGTGGTGGCATGTGGTGGCTGGTTGGTGATGGTGGTAGTTCTGAAGATGATGAATGTTATATTGAGGAAGATGAATGTTATATTGAAGAAGTTGCAGGTATAGGTGAAAAGACAAAAATGCCCTCACATGCGTCTCACGTGAGGGCATTTAACTGAGTTTTTCTAACCCAGTTAGCGTAAATGACATAACGTGTAGAAAAAAAAAGTTTAAAGTACACCGCCTGCAATGAAACTTAGAAAAGGACACGAACCGGTTTTTGGCTTTTTTTAAAGGACAAAATTTGTAATTCTGTCTAAAAAGTATAATAGTAGTTTTGTGAACTTTAATTTATGGTAAAAAGTATAATGGTAGTTTTGTTATCATATTTACTATACTTAATTAGTGATTAGCTAAATTTCTAAACACCCCTAAGTTCAGATGACGAAGAGCATTTTAAGTTGAAAGGATGACAAGGTTTGTGTGCAAGTGTATATTTGTCTTGCATATATGATGTATGAATCATTAATTAGATGCTAAACTCTGTGAAAATTTATTATAGTCAATATCTGAGAACAAAAATGATAATAAGACAAAGTAAATAATAGTTAAAGATTGTTATAGGAAGGAAGAGAACAAAAATACTAATTTAATAAAATAGAGTTAGAGATAGAGAATGAGATGTGGAAAGATAAATATATTGTAAATCAAATTATATAGTAAGGTGATTTTTCTCTAACTTATAAAGTTGGAGATAAATGAACTGTTCTGAATGCTCTTAGGTCACCTAATGAATAAAACATATACAAATCTTGTTTATAATATTTGTATATTTTCTTTTCAATCTTAATTAAATTTAACAATATAAACTTGGTCTATATTTATTGAAAATTTGTTCTTCTATGATTTTCTACTTCAAATATAAGTTGGAAAAAAATCTTAAATATATATAAACGAAACTTTCTTACATTCTCTCAAGCCATCAGATTGATTTATTTGTAAATGAAGGTTTCTCATGCATTTAACCCGTATTCACGGGTATGGGTTTCATCAAACTTAGACAGTCCTTAAACGGGTTATAACATCTCATTAAATTCAAAATTAATCTCATCCAATATTTGATATGAAAATCCTATAAAATAGAGATATACTAAAAATTAATATCCGTTTTTTAAAAAAAAGAATTTATTTATAATTAAGAAACAACTTTATAGTAAAAAAATATAAGCAGGTCATGGGTCTCACCAAACCCAGATAGCTTTTAAACCGGGCTATAACATCACATTTATTTGTGAAACTCTTTCTTTATCAAATCATAAGTATATTATTAACTTACTTACAATAAATAAAATTAAAATTTAAAAAAATATATAAATATTAGAAAGGAATAATATAAAACAACTCTGTAATACCGAGGATAAAAGCTAGTAATCGATAAACATTAACTATGATTCATATCAGTTTTGTGTAAGACATTAATTGTTTTTAAAAAGATAACATTTAAAAAAAATCACAAGATAGGATCACTTACTAGCCCTTTCAATTATGTAGTGGTAGAAAGTTTGAATTTCTCAATAGAGACTCATGTTTAATTCTTACGGACAACATTTTCGGAGGGGTATGTGCGGCTTAATTAAGGAAGAATGAAATATTTATAATCTTCAGTTTGATCTTGAGAGCGTCCGGGTTTTACCATCAGTGGCCCTTCGGACTGGTTGGTTTTTCCCGGAATTAGAGATAATTTGGAGGCTCTTAAGGGCTCCGTACGATTGGGTTGGGCCAGTTGACGGTGACCTTTTGCCATTAGGTCTCTATTTGTTGGTCGTTCAAAATTAATAGTCGGGTGATTTTAAAGTTCTTTTTGTAAGTGATTTTAAGGAAACATCGAGGAACTTGATTACTATTGTCGTGCTGATACCGACACTTGCTATAGCAACCGAAAATAGAAAACTCAACAAAAAAAATCCGTAATATGCCTAAAGGACGATTATGTATCATGTTGTATAAATTATAGTGTATGTTTTTCGACGATACGTTTTGATATGCATAGCTTAGCCGCCGCCACAACAAACCGCACAGGTATTGTTTTTTATACATTCTTTAACATCAATTTTATGTAAGTCGTTTTTGTTTCTTTATGCGCATTTACCTTAGAAAATGTCGGTGTTGTAATGAACCGAACCGAACTAATACCTATTGAGTTCTCACTGCACCTCTGCCACAATGCACGAGTTGATTACTACATGTTACAATTAAAACTCTTCAATTTTTGAGAAAAATATTTTAGCTGCCATTGAGTATACATGATTATTTATAATTTTGTTGTGTATAAGAGCATTCTTAACCCATTCTCTAAAATTGTTAAACCCATATAATTTATGGTAAATATTAAGAAAACCATTAAAATCACATCTCCAATCCATTCCCTATTATATGGATGAGTTATATAGCAACTAAAGTAAAACCCTAAATATATTGACTCAATTTTGATCCATACCATATAATATATCACCTATCCTTCAATCACCATTCACTATATAACAAGACAAAAGAGAAAAAAAGTAACAAAGAATTAAGTTATGGATATGAATAGGGAATAGAATGTGAAAGAATTTTAAAAAAATGATAGATAAATTTTTGAAATGGTGTTTTTTAGCTAAATTATAGGGAAAAAAATATGGAATTGGCTGTGGATGCTCTAACTAACACTTAATAGGTTGCATTTACCTAGATATGTTTCATAATGAGTTAAAATATGTTTAAAATAAAGCAATTGTAGATGATTCATTGTTTTTTAGCATCAAATCTAACTCTGCTCCTAACTCAACGCTTTTTTTATACCTTCATAACGACGAAACTTGAACCCTTACATCTCAAATAGGCAAAGTCTTATCCAACATATTGGTAGCCCAAAGGCCCTTTGGTGACGATTGATTGTTACTTTTTGGTATTTTGAATGGAACTTAAAAGAGATCGGCTGATTTTGTTCCACAATGATCAAACTTACTAAACGTTCATAAAAGTTTTTAAGAAGGTGCATAAATACTTGAAAATCTCCCTCATTGGGTTTTACACAAACATCTTTGCATAAATGTAGTTTACTTTGTCATCTTATTTACGGAGACGAATTTCATATTGAAAGTCTTAACCTTGTGCTAGTGGACATTAACTATAAGCAAATACAATTTTCGACCTAGTTTTCTCATTGTAATATCAATTCATTGAAACATGGTTTCAGATCACACTTAAGTGTGCAATTAAGCCGTTAAACCACACATTAAAATGCTTGATTGCATATAGCTTAATGCCTTATCATTTGTGAGTTAAGAGTGAGACATTGTGGTTTATTTCTATAATACACAAATGTGGTTTAGGGAAATGGGTTTTTGGATCAGCTCATGAGAGTTTGTTATCTTTCGCTCTCTTTTAACCTTCTTTTTTGTTTTGTTTTGTGTGGTTAGTTGTTAATTGACTATCTTTTTTAGTCTTGTACAAGTCTTTAGGGGTCACATTCTGGGTTGGTTTGTAATTTTATCTCATCCTAACTAGTTTCTTATTAGCCATAAAAATAACCGTTAAAAAGTAGTAATTATGCACAAATAAATATAGAAACACCTTAGAAAAAGAACAAACTAGCCCCTTTAGTACCACCCTAAAACATTGAACACATAAATTTTGGTGCTATTTTAAAACAACTTTGGTTATCTTCACCGGTTTTGCTCTAATTATTTTATCATCATAACTAAGTACATAATTTCACACTACTAGTGAACTGATCATTACTACGAAACATCATCAATGACTTAAATGCTAGGAGATTACCTACAACGATGGATCTGACTAAGTCTATCAAAAAATGTCTGAAAGTCCTCTGATTTGTGGTGTCAGTTGCTTCTTTATTCCTTATACATTTAATCTTAGTCAAGTTTTGTTTACATCATATTGTAATCTCTCTATTTATATAAGCTCAATCACTCTTAAAGCTTATGATAATGTTTGATATAAAGTAATGATTGGCTAAATGAAATGAAGCATTTCAAATGAATGAAATGTAACATGTTTGATTGTCATTTATCAATTGAATGAATCATTCCAAAGGAACACAATTCCTTTCATATATAACATTTTTCATTCTGGAGTAAAAGATGAAATTTCTTTCATTCCTTCTAGGAATGGGATTAAATCATCATCATCATCATCATCATCATCATCAACAACAACAATAATAATAATAAGACCATGCGTACTGGAGCTTTTTCTCTGGCGTTTTGCCCTATAACGTCGGGGCACACCGCCCCCCCCCCCCCCGGCGTTTTGGGTTTTTTTCCGACGTTTTGTATATAACGCGAGAAGTGGCACCATTTTCAAGAAAATATATCCGTTGGAGCGGTTCCAGTGACGGGTTTCTAAAATGGGGTTTTGACGGTGGCCGGAGATGGGGTTTTGACGGTGGCCGGGTTTTGACGGTGGTTGGAGATGGGGTTTTGAAGATGGGGCTTTGACGGGTTTTGAAGATGGGGTTTTGACGGTGGCCGGAGATGGGGTTTTGACGGTGGCCGGGTTTTGACGGTGGTCGGAGATGGGGTTTTGAAGATGGTGTGGCGGGTTTCTGGAATGGGTTCTCTTTTGGAGAGCTTCCAGCGGCAGAGGAGAAGGTGGTGGTGTAGCCATTGACGGTGGCCGGAGATGGTTTGACGGTGACCAGAGATGGGGTGTTGAAGATGGTGATAATAGGAGTGAGACTGATTTGGGTGAATTGGGATGAATTGGGGATTGGGTGAGAATGGTAGGTGGGTTTTGTGGTAGAGATTTGAATTGGGGATTTGGTGAGAATGGTAGTTGGTTAATTGATTGTAAAAAAAATAAAAAAAAATGTAAAAGTGACTAAGCGCCACATGGCGCATAACGCCCAGGGGTGGGACTTTATGACTACACATTGTTTTTGTAAAAAACCATAACTCTGACTGGGCGCCACGTGACGCATAATGCCTTAATCACGAGCTTTATGACTACTCATGGTCTAATAATCATCATCATATTTATTATTATTATAATTATAATTATAATTATTATTTTATTATAGTATAACTATTATTAAATTATAATTGTTAATATATATTTATTATTGTATCGCATTATTGTTACTACTGTTTCATTAATTGACAAAAAAAATATTATGTATGGATAGTTTACTATTTAATAAAAAAAAAATAAAGTGATAATTCATTTCATTCCTACGTGATAACCAAACAAAACAATGGATTATTAATGATTCATATGTCAATTTCTTTCATTCATTTATTCCATTACTCTATATCAGACAGATCATATATATGTTTAACAATTTAATGTTAAAAATTCGTTAAGAAAGTAACATTGATAATGATGTTAATAATAAATATATTAGAGAATTATAATTCTTGAAGTCATTGTTTTAATCAGGTATGGTATATTATTGCTTCAAGCAAGTGCATTCTTGTAAGTTGTTTCTTTTACTCTTTATGCATCGTAGCCTTTTCCTTTTAGAATACACTCGTATTATGTATACATGAGAGTGTGACATTGTGACGTGTGTGTACAAACGTTGATGATCGTATACTTAGTTAAATTAAAAAATAAAATTTCTGCAAAATCAATTAATATATAGTGAAAAGTTAATTATTAATGACATGTTATCTTATAGGAGCATTCGGTTCACTTTTATAGTCAACTAACTTTTATCCCCCCGTATACGAGGTTGTTTTACATTTTTCGTTTATAATATTTATATATTTTTTAGGATTTTAATTTTATTTATTGTAAGGAAGTTAAAATACTTAAGATTTGATAATGAAAGAGTTTCACAAATAAATGAGATGTTATAACCCGGTTTAAAAACTATCTAGGTTTGGTGAGACCGACAACCCATTTTTTTACAATAAAATTGTTTTTTAATTATAAATAATATTTAAAAAAACAAATGTTAATTTTTAGTATAACTCTATTTAATAGGATTTTTATATCAAATATTTGATTAGATTAATTTTCAATATAATAAGATTTTATAACGTGTTTAAGGGTTATCTAGGTTTGGTGAGACCCGTACCCGTGAATTTATGTCAAATACATGATAAACCTTCATTTATAAATTAAGCAATATAGTGAATTAAGAGAATTTAAAGAGATTTCGTTTATATATATATACTAGTTTTTATCCCCCGTATTACGGGGGTTGTTTTTTATTATTTCTTTCTAATATTTATTTATTTTTTTTGAATTTTTATTTTTTTATTGTATGAAAGTTAGTAATATACTTATGGATTGATAATAAATTATTTCACAAATAAATGAGATGTTATAACCCGGTTTAAAAGCTATATGGGTTTGATGAGACCCAAGATCCGTTTATTTTTTTTTACTATAAAAGTGATTTTATAATTATAAATAATATATATCTTTTTTTAAATGTCAAATGCATGAGAAGCCTCCATTTAAAAATCAAGCAAATCTGGTGACTCCAAAAAAAAGGGAAGTGGCCACATCGCGACACGTTGGATTTTTGTGTTAAATATATATATATATATATATATATATATATATATATATATATATATATATATATATGGTAGGGTTAATGTAAAAAAACAATATTTTTGTGAGAAAAATAAGAATAAATCTAGGCCCTTGGATCTATGATCTAGTGATGTGTGGGTAAAAGTACACGCCTTAAGTGTTTTATATTGTGTGTTTTACTTGTTTATATGTATCGAACACAAATACTTTGAGAGGTTTTATGTTTACAGGTGTGTGAAGCTTAACGGAGCTTAAAGAAGCTAATTTGGAGCATTCATGATGAAGTGAAAACGAAAGTGATGATCCATGAGAAGATAGAGAATTGAAATACGAAGACGTGGCCGCAAACGGAGAGGAAAACGGAGTTGAAACGAAGATTTTATGAAGGAGACAGTGTTTGACCTAGCAGACCGTAAAGCAGTCTCTCCAGACCGTAGCTTACCGTCTGAGCGTAGCTTACGGTGGCCAGACCGTAGCTTACGGTCTGGTCTGACGAAAAAAGTGATTTTATTGATTTTTTTTCCATATTTAAGGCCCAAAAACCCTAGAGTCGAGATTATTCATTCATAATCAGTCTTGGGACTTCTGGGAGGCCATTATACATCATCCTAACACCTACCAACCCCTACAATCATCCATGTTATCACCATCTCAACCAAGAATCAAGATCTTCAAGATGCATATGATAGGCTAAAGCTTTTGTGACCATCTCTGGGCGTAGGGTTGTGTTTGTGGTTAGACTTTTTGGTTTTGAACCTTAATATTGGATTTGGATTTGGTTAATCATTCGGTTAGTTGAATCTTTACATTTGTTTATGCATTCAACAGTTTTTCGTAATTGAATGTTTTGTGTTTTTATCAGTTTATTGATTTGTGGTCATCAACTTTTAGGATTAAGTTCTTTGAGTCATTGGCCCGTTTATCATTTACCATTAAATCACTTACATTTATCAAACCTTAAAACTGGTAATAAATTAGGTTATTATTCATCCAAACCAATTGTTCGGATTAAGTTCTGTCAATTAGTGAGGTCAAATATCTAGTCTTTTGATTATAAGTGTAATCAATCGAGTTTTCCAAATAGGTTTAACAATTGGTCTAGTCTGCTTCACAACCTGAAACCTGGAGTTTGGTTACTTTTCTCAAATTGTTTACAAACAAATCATTATTTAATCTGCTTGACATCATTTGTCCATCCTAGAATAATTAATTAAAAAGTATTAAACTTGATTAGCGCTTTTCACTGATTCCCTGTGGATCGACACCTTACTTGCCCTAGCTAGTAAAGGTATTTTACAAATATTTTTGATTGACCTTTCGACATCGATCAAAATGGCACCGTTGCCGGGGGATCTACGCGCAAAGTGCTAGTTTAGCTTAGTTTTTAGTTTTCAGTTTTTGTTTTTAATTTTTCTTCGTTGATTTTACGCGGGGTGTTAGTGTTTGTGTCTGTGCAGGTAACTTTACAAGTTGACGCAGACGAGATATTCCCGTGAGAAGGAGCCGCTCCAATTTGATCCCGAAATCGAGAAAACAGCAAGACGAAACCGAGCAGCTCAGAAACCCATACTAAGCCAAATACCCGAGTTCATAGCACCAAAATAAGAGACCATGAGTAACCGAATCAGAAGAGATCCTAATTCTTACCAACCACATGACCAAGCGCAACCAATCCCACAAAACCAGAACGTTAACCGTGACAGAAACCGTAATATGTTCAACCGAAGAGATGTTAACCGTAATCCCAGAAACATGGATGACAACTTGTCAATCAGATCAGCTCCACTGAACCGTCAAAGACAGAATGATTTGAAATAGGAAAGACCCGAGTTTGATCGTGCTCGTGCACGGGTGGAAAATTGGCGCATAGGGGACGATTTTGGTTACGATTATGAGGATGAGGAGGAGCGTAGAGATGACGGAGGGGTCGATATCAGCAACAAGATCCCCGTGATGAACAAGAAATAAGACATAATCATCCAGAAAATCAGAGAGATTGATCACCAAGACGGAAACAACACCATGAACAGCCGTATTACGATTTTGATGATGGAGTTCCAAGGGCGTTTGTTCCACCGCCATTTAGAGGCGTTCAAAGCCACTTCATTCCACAAGTGGCTATGAATCCTCTACCGATCATCATTCCAGTTAGACGGGGAAGAACTTTTTCGATAAGGCGGAACAGTTTAACGGGATTACCGACATTTCATGGAAAGGCTACAGAAGAACCATACTTACACTTGAGTGATTTCAACTCGATATGCGCACTCATCTCGAGTCAAGGTTTTACTGCGGAAGAGGTGAAGATGGTAGTTTTCCAGTTCAGTTTGAAAGACGCGACAAAGCAGTGGTTTTTATCGTTGCCATCAGCCAGTATTTTCACTTGGGGGGATTTGGCACAATAGTTTTTAGATGAGTATTATACCCCCCAGAGAACCACAGAGGCCCGCAACAACATTCGAAACTTTCAGCAGATCACAGGTGAAACCTTCTATGAATCATTCCAGAGGTTTAAACGGTTGTTGGGGACTTGTCCACATCATGGGATTGCCTTATGGGAATTGATAAAGGCATTCCATGATAGTCTCTCAAATGATGATGTTCGTGATCTCCAAGCCACCACGAATGGATCGTTTCTTGCAAATGACGAAAACGAGGATTGGGGACATTTGGAAAGACATGCGAGTAATTTAAAGAGACAAGCACAGTCGAACAGGATGTCAAAAAGGTCAGTGGTAAAAGTAGTTGAAAGTCATGGGTCAGATGATAGAATGGATAGACTGGAAAAGAAGATGGACAGATTGTTGGTTGCAGGTGTACAAGGAGCCGGAAAGTCAGGGAAAACATATCCGGTATGTGAAGTTTGTGGTGAATTAGGACACGAGGTTGCAAGTTGTGGGGTTGTGCAAGATGAGGAAATTGAAGAAGAAGAGGTCAACTTTGTGCAGGGTGAAAGGAAATACAATAATATGAACTCAAATACTTATCATCCGGGCCTCAGGAATTATCCAAACTTGAGCTATGGAAACCCAAACACACAACATAACCCGAATTTTCAAGGCAGTTCGCAGAAGACAGGTTATCAGTCGATCCAGAAACAGTATGGTAATGGTTCGGGAAGCGGTCAGAGTGGGTACAATCAAAGAGATTCTGGGGGTTACAATAAGGGTTATCAAAAGAGTTATCAGCAGGGGCAAGGGAATTCTTCGGGGAACAAAGAGGAATCACTTAAGGATGTGGTAGAGTTATTGAAGCAAATGAAGGCGGATCAAGAGACTCAGAATAAAGCATTGCATCAGAGGTTGGAGCTTCAAGAGAAGGCAAATGCTGCGAGAGATAAACAAGTGAGTCAACTGGCTGAAGAAATGGCAAGCCTAAAGCGTAATCCATCCAAATTACCGAGTGACACTTTGAAGAATCCTAGCCACCAGAATAACAGTTCTACAAGTGGGAAGAATACCCACATCAATCAGGTAAGTACCCTTAGGAATGTTAAGGTTTATGATAACGGGGTAAATCCACCATCCTCCTTTGTTGAAGGAATGGTGGAAGATTTGGGAGAAAATGGGAACAGTGATGATGAGGTGGAGATTATCCAAATAAATAAACCGAAAACGTTAATTAATAAAAATTTAAACAAATCGGTAAAAGAAAAAGAAACACCAACTATCAAGGAGACGGGGCCCACGGGTAAAACTGTCCCGTTTCCTCAAGCGTTGGTGAATCCCGCAACATCATCACCAAAGAAGAGGGGGGCACAACAGGAGGAAATGTGGGAAATGTTTAAACAAGTAAAAATTAATTTACCCCTCATTGATGCTATTAAACAAGTCCCCGCGTATGCAAAGTATTTGAAGGACTTGTGTACTCAAAAACGAACTCACAAGATGCCAAAACAGGTTGACTTAACAGCTAATGTGAGTTTGGTGTTGACGGGAATCCTCCCACCCAAGTTACAAGATCCGGGAACGCCAATAATACCCATTCAAGTGGGCGATTTTAAATGACAAGGGCGTTGTTAGATCTTGGAGCAGGGGTGAGTATTATCCCGGGAAGCTTATATGACCAATAATTTTGTCCACTTCGAAAAGCCGATACCACCGTGGTGTTAGCTGATCTGACACTTAACCTTCCTAGGGGAATTGTTACTGATGTGATTGCTATGATCGAGGATTTTTATTACCCGGTCAACTTTCTGGTTCTAGATTATGTTACAGTTAACCCAAAACGGCAACCAAACGTGATTCTCGGTAGGCCCTTTTTGGCAACAGCTAATGCTTTAATAAACTGCAGAACCGGAGTAGTCGACATGGCTTTTGGGAATAAAAATCTTCGGTTGAATGTTTTTTCAAACGTATCTAACCCATTGGTGAGTGATGAATGCTTCGCAGCTGACATCATTGACGGATTGAATCCTCATGAAAATGAGGAAGATGCCACAGAGGAGTGTGTTATTTGTTGCAGGACTGCGATTGAGCATTCACATCAGTTGGAAAAAGAAGAAAAAGAGGTAAAAATCTATGCTGCAAGCATCGGAAAACCGCCTTGGTCTCAACAGGTAGAGAAATTACCAGACACTATCGACTCTAAATTGAGACCGTCACTCGAGAGTCCACCGGCAGTTGACTTGAAGGAACTCCCAAAACACCTCAAATACGTGTTCTTGGGAGACAACGATACTTTACCCGCCATCATAGCCTTAAACTTAGAAGAAACGCAAGAAAAGGCTTTGATGGAAGTATTGAAAGAGTATAAAGCAGCAATTGGGTGGACGATTGCGGACTTGAAGGGAATTAGTCTGTCTATCGTGATGCATAAGATTATCACAGATGCCGAGGTGAAACCCGCACATGATGCACAAAGACGGTTAAATCCGAACATGCGGGAAATAGTGAAGAAAGAAGTCCTGAAGTGGTTGGATGCAGGAATCATTTTCCCTATCTCGGACAGTACTTGGGTAAGTCCAACACAAACGGTTCCAAAGAAGGCGGGCATTCAGATAACCCGTAATGAAAAGGTGAAGAAATTGCTACCCGACCGGTGACCGGGTGGCGGATTTGTGTTGATTACCGAAAATTAAACACCGCGACATCTAAAGACCATTTCCCTCTACCGTTCATTGACCAAATCATCGAAAAATTATTAGGTCAGAAATTTTATTGCTTTTTAGATGTCTACTCGGGGTACAATCAAATTTCAATCCACCCCGATGACCAACATAAGACCACTTTCACGTGTCCATACGATACTTTCGCATTTAGGCGAATGCCTTTTGGTTTGTGTAACGCCCCGGCCACCTTTCAAAGGTGCATGATGAGTATCTTCTCAGATATGGTCGGGGAATCACTTGAAATTTTTATGGACGATTTTTCTATTTTCGGCTCATCTTTTGATTCATGTTTAAACGAATTAACAAAGGTTTTAAAAAGATGTGTGGAAACGAATTTGGTCTTAATTTGGGAAAAGAGTCATTTCATGGTTCAAGAGGGAACGGTTTTAGGACATGTCATCTCGAGTAGGGGGGTCGAGGTTGACCGGGCAAAAGTTAATGTCATATCTAATTTGCCACCTCCTACAAATGTTAAAGGGGTCCGGTCATTTTTGGGACATGCCGGATTTTATCGACGGTTCATAAAAAATTTTAGTGTCATCACAAAACCGTTGTGTAATTTGCTTTTAAAAGATGTGCCATTTGTTTTTAATGAAGATTGTTTAAATGCATTTAATGTTCTTAAAAACAAACTGGTTGAAGCCCCAAATTTGCTATCACCTGATTGGTCACTTCCATTTGAAATTATGTGTGACGCAAGTGATTATGCAGTTGGGGCTGTTTTGGGTCAACGGGTGGATAAGAAGCCCGTTTCCATATACTATGCAAGCAAAACCCTTTCTGATGCTCAAATAAACTACGCAACTACAGAAAAGGAGTTGCTCGCAGTAGTATATGCTTTGGATAAGTTTAGATCTTATATTTGTGGGAGCAAGGTTATTGTGTTTTCAGATCACAGCGCAGTCAAGTACCTGATGGAAAAGAAGGATGCAAAGCCGCGCTTAATTAGATGGATTTTGTTGATCCAAGAGTTTGACGTGGAGATCTGTGATAAGAAAGGAAGCGAGAATGTGGTCGCTGATCATCTGTCGAGACTGACGGGTCAAGAGGAAGACAATACCAGGGCAATAAATGAATCATTCTCGGACGAACAATTGTTTGCTGTTTCTACATTACCATGGTATCCTGACATCATTAATTTTCTTGTTGCAGGTACCATCCCAGAATTCTGGCCCAAGAAAAAGAAACATCAATTCATGTCTAATATGAAGCAATACGTGTGGGAAGACCCTGATTTGTTCAAGATTGGGGCTGATCAAGTCTATCGTAGATGCATTCCAGATGAGGAGATTCGAAGTGTGTTGTCACACGCACACTCACTCGCATGCGGTGGACATTTCAGCGGGCAGAAAACGGGTCATAAAATTTTAGCTTGTGGTTTTTATTGGCCTAGTTTATTTAAAGATGCAGCAGAATATGCTAAGAACTGTGTGAGATGTCAACAGTTAGGTAGCATTTCCAGGAGGAACGAGATGCCCATGCAACCAATCCTCGTTGTGGACATCTTTGATATTTGGGGAATTGATTTTATGGGCCCGTTCCCAAACTCCTTCGGGAATTACTATATTTTGGTGGCGGTTGATTATGTTTCAAAATGGGTTGAAGCAATCGCTACCAAAACAAATGACCACGCCGTTGTTTGTAAATTTGTCTAATCAAACATTTTTTCGAGATTTGGCGTCCCTCGCATTATTATTAGTGACGGGGGTTCCCATTTTAAACTTTAATTTTGGCAAATTACTCAAACGGTATGGCGTAAACCACCAAATAGCCACACCATACCATCCTCAAACGAGTGGTCAAGTGGAGGTATCTAATAGACAAATTAAAGAAATTTTACAAAAAACGGTAAGACCTGATAGAAAAGACTGGTCAACAAAACTGAACGATGCTTTATGGGCTTACCATACTGCTTTTAAAACACCTATTGGTACCACTCCCTATCGGTTGGTTTACGGGAAAGGGTGGAATTTACCTGTGGAACTTGCCCATCGTGCTTTATGGGCCGTGAAAAATGTTAATCTAGATTATGAGTGCGCAGGTAAAGAAAGAAAGTTGAATATATGTGAACTAGAGGAGTTGCGGGATGAAGCGTATGAGTGCGCGTCAGCATATAAAGACCGGATGAAGCAAGTGCATGATGCAAAGATTAAGAGGAAAACTTTTGAAGAAGGACAGCGGGTTTGGTTATACAATTCGAGAGCAAAACTGTTCCTGGGTAAGTTAAAGAGTAAGTGGATGGGACCGTATCAGGTGAAGCATGTCGGTCAGTTTGGCGAGGTCGAAATTGAAGATTTTGAGGATCACCTAAGACAGGTAGTGAATGGGCATCAGTTGAAACCATATTTGGAAGATGCAGACTTGAATAAGAGCATACATGAGAGGTGGTGAGCTTTATAGCTACTGCACCATCATATTCAGCCGAGTGATAAGGGCCAGGTAACGTCGGGCTGTAGACTTTAAATTCAGCGCTTCTCGGGAGACAACCCGAGCGTTTTTATTTTTGTTTTTGTTTTTGAAAAAAAAATAATAAAAAAAATAAATAAATAAATAAATAATAAAATAAAATAAAACATTTGCCGTTGACCTTAGCTTACGGTCTCCATACCGTAGCTTACGGTCTGAGCAAACTGTCTTACGGTGACCAAGGGACCGTAGCTTACGGTCACCCGACCGTAGCTTACGGTCGGGATTTTTCTGATTTCCGAAAAAAAAGAGAGATAAAACTTATTATTAATATTATTTCTCTTTTAACCTCCACCACACAATTTAACCTACCCATCTCTTCTTCTTCTTTCTTATTTCTTATTCTTCATCTTCTTCTTCCTCTCTTCCACCTAAGAACACCACAAACCCCACAGCCCTAACTCCTTCAATTCTTACCCAAATCTCTTGATTCCGGACTCTAAACTCATTATTTTTTCGAGAGGAACTCACCTGTGGTGTCGGTTTTCATTAATTGTTGCTCGATTTTTGCCGGATTCGTGAGGGTGTGAAGAACCCTAAAAATCAAATTTGGGGATTTTCAGGTTTAAGTGTTTTTTATTGTAATTGAAGCTTAGGACATCAACTTTCTTCACTAAAAAGGTATGTATTTCACATAATTTTAATTTGATAAACCCTAAGGTTTGTGATGAAATTCAAGTTTTACTTTATACATATTGATTGAGGTTAGGGATTGTTATGGTGATGAGGTCTCCACACTTGTAAGATTATATTTGTTAAGGGATGAGTTTATGGGTGTTATGGGTTATAATGAGTTGGTTATGATAGCTTGTTGAAATTTTGCAAGATGAAAATTGATAATAAAGTGATTGATGTTAATATTACTAATGGAACATGTTGGGTTAATGACATTGATCAACTTTTACAAGTTAGAGTTTGAAGTGGTTTTATAAACATTGAATCAACAAGTCATACACCCATAACCAAAAACAAGTGTGGGGATAGTTGGAAGGTTTATCTTGTTAGTTGACTTGCATTGTTTGCTTGATTGTGATTGTGTAGGATGGGAAGGACCGGTGAGACTAGAAAAAACCCACCAAGGAACAAAGGGAAGGCTGCCTCATCATCGGCCGACCCACCGCCTTTGCCCAAGAGAAGACTAATTTTGCGGGATTATGAGGATGAGGATGAGCCCATGCATGAGCCATATGAAGATGAGGGAGTGGCGCCTCCCCTTAAGCCAATCTGGGGTGGGGGCCTATTATCGGGAATGGACCCGAATTGGCAAGCGGAATTATATAATGATGCGATAGCAAAATTGAAAAACAAGATAGATGGGTTTATGTGTGAGAAGCGGGTTTCGCAGAATCTATTGAGGCCGTTTAGTATCATAACCATGTTTGAAAACTTGGGTTGGGAGGCAGCATTGAAGTGTTATGATAATGAAGATAAGAGAATTTACATGGATGCGATTCAAGAGTGGGTTGCCTCGTTGAGAGTTGATTGGGGAAATGATCCATACAAAACTATGAGGTTGATTAGGATAGCAAATAACAAAGAGGTGATTATGTCATTGGACACCTTGCGGAGGATAGCACCATTTGATTCTACACCATCCGGAGAATATGTGTATCCCTCAGAAGATGAATTGTATGTAAACCCGGATAAACAGCCTTCGTACGAGAGAATGAAGTTGGATCTTTTTAAGCCGGGACTTGCCCATACGATACTGTGAAACAATTTTAAGTTACAAGCAAGATTGTTGTTAAGTGTGATGGTATCTAATGTAATGCCGAAACGGGGTGACAAAACTCAGGTTAGAAAATGGGAAATTCCCGTGTTGCATGCATTGATGACGGGTACACCAAAGATTTCGTACTGGTATTTGGTTATGATGAATATCTGGAGGGCAAGAGAGACGAAGTTAAAGTTGATTATCCCACACTGTCGGTTGATTACATCCTTATTAAAGGCAAAGGGAGCGATTCGAGCGGATACACCAACAGTTGAGAAGACTCTGCGTGTTTTTGATAGAGAGCAGTTGAATAAAGAGAGTTTGCTTTATCATGAGGAAGGAGGATATGTTTATCTCCAACATTTTGATACACAAGTTCAGCTGAAGGCATTGAATAATGGGCATGGTGAGAATGTGATTGAGGAACCGTATACGTCTTTTCTGGCTAGTCGGGGTCATCCAACTCCACGACCGGCAGTGAGAAGTGATCAAGGGGGGAGTTCATCGGGGCAGCCACAACAAGCCCCGACTCAACTTCCACATGAGATGGTGCAAGATGATGCAGGAATGGTTGACTGGTTACAAGCTTCGAGGCCACCGGTTTATGGTAGTTGGGGTAGTGAGTTTCGATACATGTTTGGCCAACAGAATCGGAACGCAGAGATGCAGCGGCGAGAGACCCAGAGATTATATGATCGAATGGAATCGTGGAATCAAACCTACGCGTATAACTGGCAGCAAGAAATCAATGATCGATATGAGGATGATCGCTAGAGTCGGGCACATACAGCGTGGCATCGGGGTGAGCCGGTGGTGAATAATCCACCGATGATTGACTACTCGTCTTTGGGGCAGTTTGATGGGAGTACACACTATCCACCACCTCAGATTCATCATTCGAGGTGGGTGGATCCTCGTGCAGATGCAGCTCAGAATGCTGGTGCGGGAAGCTCGTCAGATGTGTTTAACTTCTCTGGTGTCATGGACACTATGAGATCAATCTTTGGTGACCCGCAACCGCCATATTTTTGAGCACTCGCTGATCTGCTGATCAGGTCTACGTGTCTCTCTCTATCTTTTATATTTTGTTGACTGTTTAATAATTGTGTTATGGGTGGTCGGGTGGCGTGATGAACTTTTGGGTCGTGTGGTTGGTGTTAGTGTTTATGTATATGTTTAAAAACTTTATGTGTTTCGTTTAATGGTATGCAACTTTATTTAAATCTGGAGATGGGTAATTGGTTGTCATTTGAATTGCCATTGGTATGAAATCCTCTGTTTTCATCTGTTTTTGAAAATCTGAGTTACATTGAGGGCAATGTACATCTCAAGTGTGGGGATGGAAAAATATGGAGAAATTAAAAATTTTTAGCCTTAAGAGTAGCTTGATTGTGCGCGAAAGCCGAAATTGTAATTTGTTAATTGTTAGTATTAATGCCAAGTAGAGGTCTTTGGTCATGGTCAATTTTTAAGCTTCTCGAAAGTCTTCCCATGCAAATGTTTTTCAAAAATTGGACAATTAAAATGAACCGTTTAGATGAGGATAACGAGTCATGGGGACAGGTACACATGTTTCATGTCGGCAGCCTAATTCCTCCGGTACGTGTGTAAGATTTGCCTTATATATAATACACATATAATATATAGTATATACACATGTCATTTGAGTGTCATTATAGAGAGTAACCAGTATGTCCATGATATCTAGAACTTGGTTGTCTCATGCATTTCGAGATCTTAATACCACCACCTGTATGGAGAAATAGAACTGTAGAAAACCCACTTTATATTGGCCTTACATATTAAAAAAATAAAATAATACTCCCTACCCTACATTACCCCTTAGGAGCCAAATTTGTGCCTTTTCCATTTCGTTTGTTTAAACCCACATTACAAGCCGTGTTTGCCTTGGCCTTTTATTATTTTAACCATGTGGATGAAACTCGGTATGTTAAGAGTTGTATTTAAGTTGTTTGTCGAGCATAGTATACAATGTACGTATGTCTCGGGTCGTTTGTTTGTGTATATTGATGTTAGTACTTGCTTAAAAAAAAGAAAAAAAGAAAAAAAAAGAAAAAAAAAAGAGAAAGAAAAAATAAAAAGAAAAATCAAAGAAAAATTCAAAAAGAGTTCGCGTTTAAAGTCGTTATTTGTTGTAAATAATAGTTAGTGAGTTTGTTTGTTCGTTTGTTTGTTGGTGTCAATAAATTGGGTTTCATCCACCATAAGTCACTAAATAAATCCACTTCCGCACCCTAACCTAAGCCACAGCAAAACCCTTAGTTCTTTTCTCTATGCAACAGGTGGGTAATGAGTGGAGATATGACTTGCTACCAAGCTTATTACATTGTGTTCATACTCGGTATTGAGGGCAGAGAGATACTAGCACATTTTTTGCTGGTCCAGATATTAAACCGAGAGGAGAGATATTATATTATGAGAGGTATGAACATGTGTGCCTTAACTGGAAACAAAGTACACTCGTTTGGGCGGTTTCATAGTTTTAAAATGTATCATTAAATTATTTGGTGGGTTATCAACCTTGACAGTGTCAGTTCTTGGGAATTGGGTATGACCTTATACCTCACTAGTATTAATACTGATAATTGATGAACCGTCGATCGAGGTGTATGTGTTGCATGAGAGTTTGCTTGAGGGCAAGCAAATGATAAGTGTGGGTATGTGATGTGTAGGTAAAAGTACATGCCTTAAGTGTTTTATATTGTACTTGTTTATATGTATCGAACACAAATACTTTGAGAGGTTTTATGTTTACAGGTGTGTAGAGCTTAACGGAGCTTAAAGAAGCTAATTTGGAGCATTCATGATAAAGTGAAAATGAAAGTGACGATCCATGAGAAGATAGAGAATTGAAATACGAAGACGTGGCCGCAAACGGGGAGGAAAATGAAGTTGAAACGAAGATTTTATGAAGGAAACAGTGTTTGGCCTAGCAGACCGTAAAGCAGTCTCTCCAGACCGTAGCTTACGGTCTGGTCTGACGAAAAAAGTGATTTTATTGATTTTTCTTCTATATTTAAGGCCCAAAAACCCTAGAGTCGAGATTATTCATTCATAATCAGTCTTGGGACTTCTGGGAGGCCATCATACATCATCCTAACACTTACCAATCCCTACAATCATCCATGTTATCACCATCTCAACCAAGAATCAAGATCTTCAAGATGCATATGATAGGCTAAAGCTTTTGTGACCATCTCCGGGCGTAGGGTTGTGTTTGTGGTTAGACTTTTTGGTTTTGAACCTTAATATTGGATTTGGATTTGGTTAATCATTCGGTTAGTTGAATCTTTACATTTGTTTATGCATTCAACAGTTTTTCGTAATTGAATGTTTTGTGTTTTTATCAGTTTATTGATTTGTGGTTATCAACTTTTAGGATTAAGTTCTTTGAGTCATTGGCCCGTTTATCATTTACCATTAAATCACTTACATTTATCAAACCTTAAAACTGGTAATCAATTAGGTTATTATTCATCCAAACCAATTGTTTCAGATTAAGTTATGTCAATTAGTGAGGTCAAATATCTAGTCTTTTAATTATAAGTGTAATCAATCGAGTTTTCCAAATAGGTTTAACAATTAGTCTAGTCTGCTTCACAACCTGAAACCTGGAGTTTGGTTACTTTTCTCAAATTGTTTACAAACAAATCATTATTTAATCTGCTTGACATCGTTTGTCCATCCTAGAATAATTAATTAAAAAGTATTAAACTTGATTAGCACTTTCCATTAATTCCCTGTGGATTGGACACCTTTCTTGCCCTAGCTAGTAAAGGTATTTTACAAATGTTTTTGATTGACCTTTCGACATCGATCATCTAGTGGTTGAGATTGGTAGTTTCTAAATAATTGTATTGTTTCATATTTACATTGTATAGTGTCATATTTAGGTGGTTTGTTTTATTTTAAAGCTCTTCTCACATTTCTCATAAAAAACTTGTTTTTTATATGAACTCTTATATATATATATATATATATACACACTAGTTTTTATCCCCCGTATTACGGGGGTTGTTTTTTATTATTTGTTTCTAATATTTATTTATTTTTTGAATTTTTATTTTTTTATTGTATGAAAGTTAGTAATATACTTATGGATTGATGATAAATTATTTCACAAATAAATGAGATGTTATAACCCGATTTAAAAGCTATATGGGTTTGATGAGACCCAATACCCATTTATTTTTTTTACTATAAAAGTGATTTTATAATTATAAATAATATATATCTTTTTTTAAATGCCAAATGCATGAGAAGCCTCCATTTAAAAATCAAGCAAATCTGGTGACTCCAAAAAAAGGGGGAGCGACCACATCGCGACACGTAGGATTTTTATGTCTTCTTTTATATATATTACTAGTTTTTATCCCCCGTATTACGGGGGTTGATTTATATTGTTTGTTCTAATATTTATTTATTTTTTGAATTTATATTTTTTTATTGTATGAAAGTTAATAATATACTTATGGTTTGATGATAAATTGGTTCACAAATAAATGAGATGTTATAACCCGGTTTAAAAGCTATATGGTTTTAATGAGACCCAAGACTCGTTTATTTTTTTTACTATAAAATTGGTTATTAATTATAAATAATATTTATAAAAGTTAATAATATACTTATGGTTTGATGAGACCCAAGACCTGTTTTTTTTACTATAAAATTGGTTTTTTAATTTAAATAATATATATATCTTTTTTAAAATAAATAAGATCTTAATTTTTAGTATATCCTATTTTATAGTATTTTTACATCAATAATTTGGTGAGAATAATTTTTTATTTAATGAGATGTTATAACCCGTTTAAGGAATATATGGGTTTAGTAAGACCCATACCCATGAATTCGGGTCAAATGCATGAGAAGCCTCAATTTAAAAATCAAGAAAATCTGGTGACTCCAAAAAAAAGGGAGCGACCACATCGCGACATGTAGGATTTTTATTTTTTCGTTTATATATTATATATATATATATATATATATATATATATATTTAAGATTAAAATTAAAATAGATCAGATTATCGAGCTTTTTAATAAGAAAACTTAATTTTGGATGATAATAAGGTATAGGCAATTCGACTATAAAACCACAATCATTTAAATTTTATCTATAATCTATATAAACGAAACATTTAAAAGCTCTTTGGTTGCTTATTAAATTCTCTTAAGCCACCAGATTGTTTTTTTGTTTTTTTTGTTTTTTTGTTTTTTGGTAAATGAAGGTTTCTCATGCATTTGACCAGAATTCATGGGTGTGGGTCTCACCAAACCCAGATAGCTCTTAAACAGGTTATAAAATCTCATTAAATTAAAATTAATCTTACCAAATATTTGATTCAAAAATCTTATAAATTAAGGATATACTAAAATTTAATATCTATTTTTTTAAAAGACATTATTTATAATTAAGAAGCAATTTTATAGTAAAAGAAGAGGAATATCGAATTTTAATAATCCCTATTAAATGATATTGGCCGATAATAATCCCTATTCGTTTTATCGCCACTGTCGGTCCCAAATTCAAAAAAGTTGGCCTCCAATGGTCCTCCGTTAAAAATGACTTAACGGCGTTATAGTTTTTTCTAAATTTCAAACCAATGTTTTAGGGCTTTTGATCGTTAGGAGGATACGAGTTGATTGGTGTAAAACTTAGCTTGAAACAATGCTTAAAACGACTCGATTTTTGTTAATTGTAAGTTCAAACACCCGAATTGAAGCATTTTTCGTCATTTTGAAGCACTATTTCAAACTAAGTTTTACACCAATCGACTAGTATACTTCTAACGATTAAAAGCCCTAAAACATTGGTTTGAAATTCAGAAAAAACTATAACGCCGTTAAGTCATTTTTAACGGGGCACCATTGGGGACCAACTTTTTTGAATTTGGGACCGCCAGTGGAAATAAAACGAATAGGGATTATTATCGGCCAATATCATTTAATAGGGATTATTAAAATCCAATATTCCAAAAGAAAATAAGTGGGTCATAGGTCACCAAACTCATATAGCTTTTAAACTTTTGAACATGTTATAACATATCATTTATTTGTGAAACCATTTCATCATCAAACCCTAAGTATATTATTAACTTTCTTACAATAAATAAAATTAAAATCTAAAAAATTATATAAATATTAATAATATAAAATGTAAAACAACCCCCGTAATACGGGGGAATAAAATCTAGTTTTTTAATAAACGTTTTCCATCAAACAATTTAATTAAAACAAAAGAGTATTAAAAATATATAAACGAAACCTTTAAAGCTCTCTGTTTGGTCCCTACATTCTCTCAAGCCACCAGATTACTTTATTTGTTTTGACATCCCACATCGGTTGGGAAAGAGAACTAAGCCTTCTTTATAAGGAGGTGGATACATTTCCCTTCATAACGCGTTTTGGGCGCTTAATGATAGTGGATGAGAGGAGAATTCCATAGTTTAAGCGTGCTCAGATAAGAGTATTATGAGGATGGGTGACCACTTGGGCAACCAAAAGCAAATCCGAGAGACGATGGTGGTACGTCCCGACCAAAACGGGCAAAATTATGGTGCGGTGGTAGCTGAGTTGTTACATTTGTAAATGAAGGATTCTCATGAGTTTGACTTGAATTCACGGGTATGGGTCTCACCAAACCCAGATAACCCTTAAACGGGTTATAACATCTCATTATATTAAAAAATATTCTCACCAAATATTTAATATGAAAATCCTATAACATAGGGATATACTAAATATTAATATCCAATTTTTTATAAAAAAATATTATTTATAATTAAGAAACAATTTTAAAGTAAAAAAATAATAAACGAGGAATGAGTCTCATCAAACCTCGATAGTTTTTAAACGGGTTATAAAATCTCATATATATTTGTGAAAATCTTTCATCATTAAACCATATGTATATTATTAACTTTATTGCAATAAATAAAATTAAAATAAAAAAATATATAAATATTAGAAATGAAAGATGAAAACAATCTCCGCAATACATGGGATAAAACCTAGTAGTTTATTAATTTAGGTGCTGCATTTAATTAAGTTTAATAACTTTGAATCATTTATATGCTTGCGTAAGGGATGTACGTTTAGCCTAACTCTTTAATATACTAGGAAATGGGTAAAAGAATAACTGAAAGAAAGGAAATCTAGGAAATCTATTAGTTATTCGTTAAAGTTTCATTTATTCATTGACCAGAATTAGACGGGATATATCGCTCGGAGATGTAGAACAAAAATTCGTTTATTTGCATCAAGCTTTTGGGGGGGCTAATTCAAGACTTACTCGAACTATTACTCAACAAAAAAAAGAGCTTGGGTGTTGCTAAACGTACCCCGCTTTCTTTCATTTTTACTAAACGTACCCCCACCTTCAAGTTTTGCATTAATACGATTTAAACCATTTTTTGTAATTTTGTCATCTTTTATTATTATTATTAATTAAAAGAAAGTTTTTTTATTATTTAAGTAAATTTTCTTTTCCTTTTTTTTTGCATATTATAATATCTTTTTGTTTTTTTTAAAAAACAAAAACTGTTTATGTAAAAAAGGATTTTTTAAATTACAAATAAAAAACATTTTTTAAAAGTGTTTTAATCCTTTTAGGGTGTGTCTTTTTAATAATTTTTAGAGATAGCTTACTTTAAAAAAGAAACACATTTTTTTTTCATCAATAAAACATATTAAACAAACATAAGACTTGATCAACAAGTTGGTTCTTTTATGATGTGACATTAGTTTCATGCACTCAAACCTATCAAAAAACATTTAAATAATCTTTTTGTCGGGTGTGAGACATATGATAAAATAAATATAAACAAAACGTATTGTCGTTTTTAAAAGGCGTTATATCATTAATTTTTTTAAATACATTTTATAATGATAATCAATATTATTATTATGATAAAGAACAATAAACACAAAAAGATAGAATATGAAAAAGAAATATAAAAATAACTTTATAGTATTTGATTTTATATTTTAAAGGAGACTTGAAATGACTAAATATATTAGAGGGTAGTAATATGTCAAATAAAATTGTTGAAGGAATTGAAAGTATAGGGAAGAGGGTATGACACGTACACGAGAGGGTACATTTAGCCGAACTCTTTAATAATTATACAAGACATAAAGTGTTATGCAATGACATTAAATATTTATTTTTGTGTGATCACGAATTGATTTGATCATATTTTAAACATACCAAATTATTCATGTATACAAGCATCAAACCATCACAAACCATCACAATAATTGAGGTAAAACGTCGTAACCTCTTGTAAAAGATTACAACCATTAGGATGTAAACCTAACAAACTACATTATTATAGTAGGAACTCTGAGAGAGTCACTACTACTCAACACTTACCACTAATGTATTTATTCACTAAGCACTTGCCAATACTGAGCACATGTTCCTACCGATATTCTTAATCTTATGTTGTTACTAATTTAAGTATTTTTGAAAGACAAATTTATTGTATTCTCAAAAACTTGAACCTATGGTATTGATAATCAAAGTGGAAACAGTAACAGTAAATCTTGTTTTAGGGTTATATAATAGTTAAGAGGAAATTAGCGAATTTCAGTAATATATGAGCAAGTAGTTGTATTATTGTAAAATGTAACATTTAAAAAAATGGGATTGAAATAGTAATATGGTAGCCGGTAGTGATACCCAAAATATCAGCAGCAACCTTATCAGAGAAAGAGAATAGAATAGAATAGAATAGAATAGAGGTCTGAACTGAACCAGGAGTCATGGTGTCTGCTACTGCTACTACCTCTCTTTCCATATTATCTTCATCTTCTCCGTTCGATTACTCTTCTTCTCACCGATTCAGGCGAAACAACCTCAAAATCCCATCTATTAAATTCCGCCCTCAATCATCCCTCGAAGACGATGGCGGATCGCCTGAACGGTTTCTGGATAACAATTCGATTGCGGATTACATGCGCTTTAAGAAAGGCGATTCTGGTCAGTTACAGACCGCCGTTGTCAGTTACCGCAAAAAGTTCCCATGGTCACTTCTTCAGCCTTTTCTTCAGGTTATTAATTGATTGAATATCCACATATTATTATTATTATTATTATTAAGTTTTATTAAAAAATAATTTGTTTCTTTTAATGCTGATTTAATTTTGTAGGTTGATTTGGTTTCCACTATTCACATTGCAGACAAAGAGTAAGTTCTGTTAATTGTAAAACATAAATCAATATTCATTCTAAATTGAACTTCTAGTGTATTGTTCAGTATGAGTTATGACCATTTTTCGTTTGTCATAAGACCCGTGTAAAGTGACAAACTGGTGTGTAGACTTGATTTGACATCGAACAGCCTGTATGACATCATACGGTATGGTGTGACAAAAACGCTGGTGTACAGATTTAGGGTGGTGTCTCTTTAGCATCGCCCTAATTGTATCGTGTTCCGCATACTTATAATTAGCTGTATAGGAACTAATATATGTTAGTTAATATAATAATAAAATACCATGAACAGGTACTTTACAACCTTACAAAAAGAACTCGAGTCATATGATTGCGTGCTTTATGAAATGGTAACCAGCAGAGAAAGTTTAGAAAACCGAAAAAACCCCTCTGCAGTTAAAAACGACACAAACTCGCACTCAAAGGGTTTTAACATCATAGGATTCATCCAACGCCAGATGGCGAGACTACTTATGCTTGATTTCCAACTAGATTGTCTTGATTATGATCCTGAAAACTGGTACCATGCTGACCTGGACTTTGAAACCTTCAAGTTACTTCAGGTTCAATCCTGTTCAATGTTCATAGTCATTTGCCACAATCATTGTTGGATATTTGAAATCCTTAATTTTTGTAAATGGTTTACAGATGGAAAAAGGTGAGAGTTTTTTTACATTTGCAAGAGATATGACTTTTAGGTCAACAAAGGCGTTGGTGCAAGCTACTTCGATCCCTGAAGAACTTGGTCCGTGGAGGTCTAAACTGTTATGGGCATCGCGTGTGTTGCCTATGCCTCTCGTTGGTTTGTTTTTCATCAGTAGTCTTTGTGCTGATGTGGGTAATGAGCCTGGTGATTATCCGGAACTCGAGGCGCTATCGAGGCTTGATTTTGGGGCTGCAATGAAAGTCTTTTTGGCAAAAAGATTAACGTCTGAGTAAGTTTTATGTTGCTTTGTTGTGTGATGTTCCATTCAATTGCAATGTATGGAATTCTATGATATCACGCGATAAGAGTCTAGAAGTAGGGTTGTTCCGAAAGCTTGGCTCACTCGAAAAAGAGCTTGTTTGTAAACAAGCTGAGAGCCTGAGACCAAGCCAGGGTTGGGTTGACTCGTGGCTCGCTTATCAATGGCATGTTGGCTTGTTTAAGTTACACCCAAGTTTTAATATATAACATCATATAAAAATATTGAAAAGAAACAAAAATAATAAATATAATATTTTGAATCTGCCTCTTGAGTTTAAAAATAAAAACAGAAAAAACAAACAAATGTATGTTAAAGAAATAATTTTTTTTGTCTTTTATAGTCTTATGTATTTAACATGTATAGAAATTATTATAAAAATAATAACAAATTAAAGAACCGAATCGATGAGCCACAAGCTAGCTACAAGCCAAGCTTGTTATCAGCTCGTTAAATTAAACGAGCCGAGCTGGCTTGTTCAACTTCAAGCTTGAACCCAAGCCCAACTTAGCTCGGCTCATTTAACTTTGGCGTAACGGATATCCATGATTCCATATGGCGCGTCAGACTTCCATCTGGAACGTATTCTTATTTGAAAAAAATTATTCAAAATGATATTTGAGTAAATAAATAAGTCAATGGCCATTTTGTCAAAGTCAATAGTCAAAATTGATATTTTGATAATTTTTTCACTTATGAATGGGTTGATTCCGGTTGTCGAGTGAAATAAAATATAGCTAAAATCGTAACGGTCAGCCGGATCTAAAGTGTTCTAATGCATAACATCATTTTACCCGTAGTCAAGATTATTATTAAAATCATTAAATCTTTTAATCATATTGATTGAATTCGATCTATATGTTCAGTTTCACACAAGTAACCACAGACGTAGAGGAGAAATCAGTAATTATAGGTGAGCGAAACCGAGCTGCAACCGAAGCTCTCAAAACAGCAATCAACAATGGCTATAACAAGATTGCCATAGTATACGGGGGCGGGCACATCCCCGATTTGGGAAGGAGGTTAAAAGACGAATTTGACCTTGTTCCTTCTCGGGTCCAGTGGGTAACCGCTTGGTCAATCAAGAACCGGAATCTAACAAGCCAGTCTTTACCTTTCTTGAAGAAACTTGCAGAAGTTTCAGGTTGGCGGTTAAATCGGTATCAAACTCTGGCACTGCTCATATTTTCATCTGTTCTTGCATTGGATTTGTGGTTCTGGGAACTCTTTTTTGGGAGCACAGTAAATTTTATTACACAAGTTGCATCTGGTGCTTTTCAGATTGTTGATTATTCTAATTTAAGCTAATTGAACACTATGATGTGAACACAGATACTGCATAATGTGAATATAAAAAAGATTTTATATTTTAGGGGATAGATATCATGTTCATATTTGGACTAAGTAATATTATTAAATTATATGGATTTGTGTTATATTATGTAATAGTTTATATTTATATGTGAGTTAATAATGAGTTGCAAACTCTTTTCTCTTCAAGTTATCAACATAGGATAAGGTTTAGGAAAAATGCTGTAGAGTTTGTAAAATAATAACTATTGAAGAGAGAAATATCAAATAACTATGTGCAGAAAATGAAAATGAGTATCTTCATATAGTGTTGTATTTGCTGATAAAGTTGGCACACTATCTTAACATAGTGTTGAGAAGGTTCACTTATCTTGAGATAATGAACCTTTAAAGATACACACTATCTACCCATGGTGTATCAAAAAAGGTGATGACTACCTTCATCTGGTTTTATGTTGTATTTAAGATACCTACTGTTTAGAGAGATGACTAGTGAAGAAGCTCTCAATCAAAGGATTAGGGAAGAACTAGAACGGATTAGTTAACATTCACCTAAACCTCTATGAATTGGCTGTGTCATCCGTAAAGCTTTATTGCATATTTCACTTACCTTCTTGCATATATATCTAAGTATTTGAGTTATATAAAGAGTTTATAAGTTAATTAGCTTTTTTAAACAAGTTTAAAACGAGGTAAAAAGCTTAAAACCTATCCATTCTCTAGGTTTCTACCGTACGTTTAAATGACAAACAACCACAACTACTTGTTCATTTTTGTATGCTAAAAATTTACAAAGGTTTATTATCAATGGCTTCGTGTAATTGAATCGATACTTGATTTACCTGGGGGTGGCAGCTCCTAATACGACCCGACCCTGACACCACATAATAAAATATGAGTTTTGGGTTAACTGACACAGTCTATTTTATTAAAATGTCAACCCGAATATAATCTAGTTATTTAACATGAACTCAGCCGGTTTAATAAATGAGTTAACTTGTCAATCCGTTTAATAGTTAAGAATTATGTTTTTAAATTATTAAACATACGTTATAGTAAATCTTAACGGTGCCATAAAGAAAGAGTCAAATGACAAAAGCGAATAACGTGGAATGAGAAAACATGGAGAAACCAGCTTGTATTACCCAAATCATTTCATGGTAAAAAAAAGTCTCCTTACAAACGTTGATTTATATACAACTTAGCCGTTGACTCGATCCGTTTCATATAATATATACAACTAATTAGATTCATTCTCCTTCCTCTTCTTTTCCAAATACATGTGCTGTCCAAACCATGAATCATCTTCTCCCCTTCCTCCTCCTCCTCTTAACCATTCTCCATCCCTCCCATGGCGAAGTCGGCACCTCCGCTCAATACGCCCCACCCTTCTTACGTAAGTTATTCACCTCTCTCTTATCTTTTTCTTAACAACAACGTCTGAAACTGTGAGTAAATATCCCTAAAACGGGATGTCAACCGTAGAATAACTCTCTCTTGAGTCATGTTTTGAAACCAAGACCGTAGTTAAATTTCAACTCTATCCCTAATTAATATTTTCTTTAGCAAACTGCTATTTCTTTGTCCATATGATTTACTCACTTTGGTCCTTTTCGTCCATGTAAGTAAACATGTTGGATGAAAATAGCAGTTTACTCTATTTTGGTTAAACTGTTGAAATTTATAAAACACAGACTATAATAAAAACATTATTTGTTGTAACAGCCACGGCCTGTTACGGGTACGACCCGGGGCAGTTTCCGTCTAGCAATCTCTTTGCTGCCGTGGGCGACGGAATATGGGACAACGGAGCCGCATGTGGGCGGCAGTATTTGGTGAAATGTATAAGTGCTGCTGACCCGGGAACTTGTGTTCCTGATCAAGTGATTCAAGTCAGAATAGTGGACTTTGCTCTAACGGCGGTGTCTCCGCCGTCCTACGACGGTACCACCATGGTGTTGTCGGATACCGCCTTCGGAACCATCGCCAACTCCACCGCTCTTTCTATTAACATTGAGTTCCAACAGTATGTTTCTTACTCTCTCTTCAATGATTACAATATAATTATTTTTCCACCTGGAGAGTATTTTTTTTTCTACATGTTTACAAATAAAATTACTCAACTGTTTTTCACTTTATTTTGAATAAAAGAATAAAATGTGACGAATAAATAAGCAATTACTTTGAAACATGTGGAATGGGAAATTAGTAAATTACCATCAATGGCATTATATTGACTAATATATTTAATCTTTATTTGAGAAAATACGTTTATATTATTATAATGTATAATATCATTTCCTTCAAGTTTTATTTTGAATGTCATAGTTAGGTTATATTTGACTTTTTTTTTTAATTTTTATAAATTAATATTTGCAGGATTTGATAAACTTTGAATTATAGAAGAGTTGGTCTACCCTCTTGAATATGTGTGCATAAAATATGCTTATTTATTTTCTTTGTGTAGTTGTATTATTTATTCAAGATTGAATTTGAAAAATGGATGTATGAGAGTTGTCGATTTTGGAAGGATTAAGCAATCATGAAGTATTAATGATTGATATTTGATCCATCGTGTCAAAAAGTTACAAATAATTGGAACTAAATGCAATGTTTCTTGTCATTAAAGGTTCATTCAAAATAAATAGATTTAATAGGTCGGGTAACATGATTTTAGATGTATCTTGTTGCAAGTAACAAGGAGCCTTTACAAATAAGAAATAACAAGACAAGAGGAAACGAAACACAAGCAGCTAACAAAGTTGAACTTGCACCAATCTTCCCAACTGACACTCGATCTTCAACTCCTATTCATTACCTATAAGAAAGAGGTTGCTTTGATATCAATCACCACTCTGTCCAGTACCATGACCAAAATCTTTTTAAAGATTTTGTCATTCCTCATTCTCCATATCATCCAACACGTCATCACAGAGATAGCTAGTATTAACAAGGATTCCTCCCTCTTCCTTTTTAACCTTACCGGATAGTCGAACAAGTCTTTTACCGAATCAAAGTTGAACAAAGCCGGTACCTTGACCCAGTTGTGAATTATTGTCTATATCCACTTGGCAACTTGACAATGTACAGTTAAGTGCTTCGATGATTCCGAGAATAGACCACAAAGTTCACAAATATCATCATCAATGTTTATCCCTCGATACAATAATGTTCTTTTTTGTAAATATTATGTCAAGCATTAATCTCCACATAAAGCAATTAACCTTGAGTGAAACCGAATTCAACCAAAAGTTCGTCTTGACCACCGGATGCTTTATGTTATCTATCTCCCACCTTAAGCTTTTAAAAGTGAAAATATCTTCCTTACCTTCATGTCATTCCAAAGCCAAGTATCTGGGTCCATATTCATCATATCAAAGAAGATTAAATCAATGTATCTCTTCAATACTCTTTAAATTCCCCTTATTTAGGTTCCGTTCTCCATCTCCAAAACCATTTTAATTCATGATTTACCAAACAATAACAATTTTTGACCAAAATGTCCTTGTGTTTTTCCAAAACAAACAATGAAGGAAACACAATTTTCAACGGTCTAACCAAAATTGAGTTTTATTTTCCAAACCAACTTCACTCGTAACCGTTCAATCATTTTTAGATTTTCCACCCAGTCATCCTCTTCCAACCTACCAATGCTTCTCCAAGTACCATTCAGGGATTTTTTTTATCGCTATCGTCTCCCAATTCTGCATACTCGTGTGTTAAGTATCCGTTAATACCTGATTAATTTTTTTTAATAAATCTGCTATAATATTAAAACAAGGTTTCTTTTAAAAAAAAACATGCATTTTCATAATTCTGACAAATAAAATAATTTAAAATAAAATAAAATTACATTAACTTCTAGAATTTCTCCTTAATATAATAAATCAAAATTAAATTAAAATTTCAATGGATTCCACAAATACTTCACACCTATATTTGGCCAAAACCTAATTTTCACAAAAAACACTGTCATCGTCAGAATTTATGTAAAATAATCAATTAAATAGGTGATTACAATATAAATCCATAAGGTATGTTATTAAAATAATGTTAAACTCATAAGTTTTGTTGTATTTTTTTAATCACACGGATTCTAACTAGTAAAAACTTATAATAATATAATATGTGTTATATCCTAAATAGTTAACCATAAATTTATATACCAAACAATTGAGCACGATGCATATCATTCAAATCCAACATCAAGTAGACATCGCACACACCCTTCTCTAATTCTCGCTCTAGGGATCTTCGATAGTTTGGTGGTTTCTCTATACATATCCTCTACCTCTAGTCTTAGCCCTTTGATTCTTTGGTCTACCTTTCCACATATTCGATTCTCCGGCAGTCCTGCTACCTCGCAGTTGCAGCGACGCCACCGACCACCTAACGGTCAAACCCTTCTTCACAGGCTGTTAAATATGTGTTTCCAAACAACTCTTATGGTGTATACCTGGTAGTAACAGGTTCGTGTTCAGGTTTGAGATATAGGTTCACGATAAGTTTTCTTGTCGTGTACAGGTATACATGTTTCATGTTCGTGTCTTATGGTGTACGTGTATATAATATATGCCAACTAGGGGTGATCAAAACATCCGAATCCGTATCCGTATCCGTATTATCCGGAAATCCGAATCCGAATTATCCGAAAATTCGGATTCGGATAGCAATTTTGAGAATTTTCGGATCAAATGGATATCCGAACTATCCGAAATATTAAATTTAATAAACTTTTTAATTATTTTTATATTTATGTATAATCTTGGAACCCTAAAATCCAAACTTTATCAGATCCCACGCGTCTAATTTCAAATCTGCCTCTCGCCGTCAAATCGCCTCTCGTCGTTAAATCTACAAGCCTTCAACTTTCCCTGTTAGACTGTCGCTATCGACACCGCTATCGCCGGAGGTCGCCTCGCATCCACCGCTGCAAGCCTGCTATATTGACTGTCCCCCGTAGTTATCGACACTCGCCGCTGCATCTCGCTACCGTACTCCATTGTTTATGTTAATGGCAGATTCTTTGAGAACCTTCTTCAAACAATTAAACGTCACTGAATATGAAAGCTTCAAGATCCAAGATCCCTTGTTTGTGGCAAAGAGTAATTCATTAAAATTATTTTTGTATTTTTTTTTGCAGCACCAAGATCTGTTAATATATTGTGTAAAAAAATCTAAACTGATTTTGATTGTATATGTATTAAAATTATTGTGCGCTTTTTATATACATATATTATTTATATGAACCTCCGGCCACACTCTCAGGTGGATATTTAGGTCCACAAACTTGTTGTGTGTGTTGGAGGGGGGGGGGGGGGGGGCACATTCACCAGTAATGCGGCTACAAGAGAAAAATCAAATGGTCAATAATCCTAATCAGACGATGAATTTAGTTAATCAAAAAAATTCTTCAATCGACAAACTAAACCAAAAACGATCTTCAATATGCTTTGGTTAGCCTTTTAAATAATTTACTATAAAACGATTACCTTTGAATTTCTGTTAGTCAATGGATGTTTGGAAGAACGTCGACATTAGTTACGAATCAAAATGGCGCGAACAAAGTTATTGATGGTAGAGGGTTGTTGTCAGCAAACGAGGGCACACTGTGCACTCGTTTGGTCGATTTCAGGGCTATATGTTGCACATCGACACGACATGACTAAATTACCCCCAAGTCAAACCCCCTATGACAGTCAAACAAACAGTACAATTAACGTGGGGTTGACATTGTAAAAGTTTGCACACTATAGGGACTGAGCGTGCAAAGGGTCTACCAGGTGCTTAAATGCAAAGGGGTGTTGATCACGGAGGTGTCCACTACACTTAACTCTATTTTATATGCGGAGTACTTAAGTTGAGATAATTGCACTAATGCCATCGCCATTTTCTTGCTCCATTCGATTCGTTCGCTTCATACAATTAATCTATTTGTATGGTAAGTCTATGGTTCCCCTAGAGAAAGTTGGATTTTCAAAATGAACATGGGATGTTCGGGTTAACCCGAATCTTGAGATATAAACCCAAATACTTATCCATAAATATCGACTGGGTTCAGGTTTCTCTTTCTTTTGGGTTGGGTGTTTTTGTGTATAGTTAGTTGGGGTCTCGGGTCACCACAGTCAGGTTCAGTGTTCGGTTGCGGTTAAAGAACTGACCCCTACTCCATTCTCCCGAGACTATGAACTTGAACTTTTAGAGAGATGTATTAGGATCAAGGACTACTTCAGTGTTATTTAAGTTGCTTTAAGTAGAGGTCTGAGACCTTTTTACAAAAAGTTGACAAACAACTCATTACGGATCTCATCCACACAATCAATTTACTGTATGGCTATGAATTGAATGTTTCTAGCTCGTCACAATGACTTAAAATTGAAGAGGTATGTACCCGCGTCAACACCGAGCAAGGCGGGTCAACCCACAAGATAAAGACATTATGAAGGCACAAAGCCAAAACCTATGCGCATGGCGCATACAAAACATGCTCAGGCATCATATGCCCAGGCACACATATGCTCGCGCATCACGTATGCGCGCGGCGCATCAGCGCGCGGCGCATATCACATGCCCGTGCATATCACATCTGCCCTGGCACACATATGCTCGCGCATCACATATGCGCGCAGCGCATCAGCGCGCGGCGCATATCACATGCTCGTGCATATCACATCTGCGCATGAAATATCTGCGCGTGAGAATAAAGAGAAGACCTCGCGCATCCTCAGGGTGGGCGCATATCATACGTGCACATAATCAACCTCGTCCTTATCCAAATCAGGATTAGGGCAACCTTGAGTGTGCACATCAGACAACCTTCCAGAAGGCATCTTTTTAAGGAGTAAGAATATGCTGATGTTGACAGCTGCCAAATGAAAGGTCGACAACTCAGCATGACACATGTGTTACCACGTGATTACAACCAACGAGAAAGCGCCAGGTGTCCCAGAGGACACGTGGCGCAGTGCGATTGGAGGAGGCCAACGAGGTTGAGCCCAATCAGTGGAAACCCTAGCATTATAAATACAGCATCAACTCCACTTTGATGACAGATTCATACTCAATCATTGACAGTTACAGGCAGTGATATTCATATTCAATCATATTGAATTACATTCACTCACAGTCAGTTACATACAAACACAGTCTCATAATCAGAATACTCTTGAGATTCCCTTACACACATTATCATCTTCTCCACAATATACTGATTCTCACGCCGGAGGGTTACCCCAAAGAGGACCCCTCTGTCCCTTTCTGAGGGGTAAGTAACGGCGCTGTTCATTTTGTAGGTGGAAGAACACGGATCCAGAAGAACCATCGGTGAAATAGCATAATCACACCCGAGGAAAGTAGATCTGCTACCAGCGAGTAGATCCACGTTTCTTCATTGGCGCCATCCACTGTTACAAACGGCAATCAGATCTCATCAGATCTATAAAAAAATCAATCACCATGGTTTCTGGCGTTCGTAACGTTGATCAAGCTCTGGAGGATATTGAACGTGAGGGTGTTAACGACGGACAGCAGGTTCTGAGGGTTCCGCGTGATTCTACGCGTACCACCAGCAACCGTCCCTTTGTCACAACCCCTCACGGCCAGACTGAAACTCCTCCAGACGATCTCACGTTACAAAATATGGCCGGCGCGAAACTGAAAGGACCAATGGGTCCAGAAGAAGAAACAAATGATCCAAATGAATGGCTCATAAACGAGCAGCGGCGTCTAATGGAAAAGTACAATGAAATGGTCAAGCAGAAGAAGCTAGCCGACCAAACACAAAGGCAAGCTTTTGATAAGCAGACTACAAAAAGGCCGCGCGCGCCGGAAGAAGGACATTCTGTTCACACTGCACACACTGAGTTCAGTGATGAAGAAGTGCATAGCATGAGGAAGACACGGGATACTCATGCAGGAGGCTCACAGCTCCGCGCGCCTGTGAACATGGCGCCTGGAGCCAGAGCAGATCTGGATCTGCACATGCCGTACAGCCCACCGGTCAGAGGGCAAGTGGACGTAACCACGCCCTACAGACCAGCCATCCTGGTAAAACACTCAAAGTTTACTGCGCGCATCGCGCAGGCTCCCATCCAGCACAAGACCAAGATGCCAAGTGGTCTGGGCAAATATGATGGCACAACAGATCCAGATGACTTTTTGCAAGGTTTCTATAACACGGGAAACCTAGAGAGCTGGACGATGCCAACATGGTGTCATATGTTTGCTCGCTGCCTCACGGGCGCAGCGCGGGTATGGTTCGAGAGCTTGCCGACAGGGCAAATTGATGGGTTCGAGGAACTATTAGAAAAGTTCCAAGCCCACTTCGTACAGCAGCGCAGGCACACGCGCGATCCTGATGACATCATGCACTGCATACGCAGGAATGATGAAACGATTGAAGATTACATCACTCGTTTCAATCAGGAATCCCTGGCAATCGGGGGTATAACTGAGCAGCTCCTGCGCGTCGCCTTTATACAAGGCGCGCGCAGTGATCAACTCCGCAGGGCTCTCGTAAGCAAAGATGGTATGCCCACCACGTGGGCCAAGTTAATGGAGGCATCGCGAGTTTTCGCGAGAAATGAGAAACAGATTGCCCAAGATAGGGCAAGAGAAAGAGCGCATCAGGCTGAATCACCGCGCAGCAAAGAGAAGAGGGCCAAACAGAACTCTGTATGGTCCAGGTTGCAGCCAACAAGTTTTTCTTCCGCAGAAAAGCAAGCGCAACCAAGCTCACCCCAGCCCCAAAAAGAAGTTCGTAATCGCGGGGAGGGTGACAAGAGGGAGGGCGGCAGAGATCCTAGCAGACCTCTGCCAAGAATATGGACACCCCTCACTAAAACACCTTCACAGGTGTTAAGTACTGAGAATGTCCAATTCAAGCCCCCCAAGCAGCTACACTACAAGGGACCGCAAAACAGTGGCAAATATTGTGAATTTCACAGGTCCCCGGGCCACAACACCGACGCATGCCATCATTTAAAGGATGCGATCGAGAAGGATGTAAAATCAGGCAGGCTGGCTCACTTGGTGAAAAACCAAAGAATAGAAGACGAGCAACCGGAAGGAGCCTCTGCCACTAAGAAATACAAAAGAATCTGTGTGGCTGAGGGGGGACGACAAGGGCAGACGTCAAAAAAGAGAAGCGCGCAAATCAACGGGGATTGGCGCGAGCAGCAAGTCATCTTCCCAAGAATCAGGGGAGGCCCTTCGATAAGCAGTCCTCTCGTCATTACCACACACATTGCTCATTACGAAGTGTCAAAAGTCCTGGTGGACACTGGAAGCGAATCTGACATTATGTATGAGCAATGTTTCAGAAAGTTAGACCCGGCAGACCAAGCGCGGCTCGAAATTGTGAACGCACCAATCTGTGGTGTTTCAAATGAAATCATCCATCCCCTAGGCCAGATTCAGTTTGAACTAACTATGGGGGATGATGAGCATAAGCGAGCAGAAGTTGTTAACTTCTTGGTCTTGCCCACCACGTCATGCCACAATATGATCCTGGGTAGGGGAACGATTGCCCAATTTAATGCTGTACCGTCGCCAGCGCACGGCGCATTGGGGTTCCCTACACCAACAGGTGTAACATTTGTTTACCGCGATCATTTGTGCGCAGTGACAAGCACGCCGCGGGAAGGGAGAATGAAACTTCCAATGGCGGACAATGCGCCAGAGAAGTGGATTTTAAACCCAAAATTCCCAGAGCAAACGGTCACAATTGGCGCTACCATTTCAGACGAAACGAGATTGAGAATGAAAAGGTTGCTCACAAAATACACGTCGGTTTTCGCGTGGCAACACTCCGATATGACGGGGGTCCCGCGAGACTTGGCGCAACATTCTCTTAACACGTTCAAGTCGGTAGAGCCAATTGCTCAGAAAAAGAGAATCATGGGGGATGAAAAGGCGAAGGCCATGAATGAGCAAGTGGAGGACCTGTTGCGCGCAAACATCATCCGCCCGATCCGATACCAGACGTGGGTAGCCAATCCTGTGATGGTAAAGAAAAGCAACGGGTCATGGAGGATGTGTATTGACTTCAAGGACCTCAACAAAGCATGTCCGAAAGACTGTTACCCCCTCCCAAACATCGACGCAAAGGTGGACTCCGTGGCGCCATTCAAGCTCAAATGTTTCCTGGATGCCTACAAAGGCTATCACCAGATTCAAATGGCACCACAGGACGAAGACAAGACTGCCTTCAGAACCGACAAGGGTGTTTTTTGTTACACAAAAATGCCCTTTGGTTTAAAGAATGCAGGCGCAACCTATCAGAGACTTATGGATTCGGTTTTCAGTGAACAAATCGGAAGAAATCTAGAAGTCTACGTTGATGATTTGGTGATCAAGAGCAGGGAGGAGAGACAAATGCTCAAAGACATCGAGGAAACTCTTCAGCGCCTAACGGAAGTTAACATGAAGCTCAACCCGAGCAAATGTACTTTTGGCGCGGAAGAGGGGAAATTTCTTGGTGTAATGGTCACTAAGGATGGTTTCAAGGTGAACCCTGAAAAGGTGGAAGCCATCCTTGACATGCCTTCACCATCCACCATGAAAGAGGTTCAGAAGCTGAATGGTAGACTGGTGTCAATCAACAGGTTCCTAGCGAACCACGCCAGCAAATCTACTCCATTCGTTAACACTTTGAGGAACTGCTTGAAGAAGAGCCAATTCAAGTGGACGCCTGAGGCTGAGCAAGCTTTCACTGAGATAAAAGAATGTCTCATAAAGCTGCCCGCGCTCACAGCTCCACTTCCTGGCGAAACCCTTACATTGTACTTGTCAGCTGGAGATCGCGTCATCGGCGCAGTATTATTGGTGGATCGCAAGGGGATCCAAACGCCAATATACTATGTGAGTCGGGTGCTCACAGACCCTGAGACGCGCTATTCCATCATGGAAAAGTTAGTTTTGTCATTAACACACGCGTCGCGCAAGCTCCATAGATACTTCAATGGTCATCCTATTGAAGTTCTGACTGGTTACAACATCCAGCAAGTCTTGCGACGTCCTGCGCTATCCGGAAGGCTGACAAAGTGGGCGCTGGAATTAGGTGAACACACGATCACCTATAAGCCCCGTCCAGCAATAAAGGGTCAAGTTTTAGCGGATTTCATCACGGAAATCCCAGAGGGAAAGATTGAAGAAGCTCAGCGCGAGGTAGACCCTCCGCGAGCAAATGATGAAGAAGATGTTTGGAGGCTATTCACTGATGGAGCCTCCAACAGCGAAGGGTCCGGCGCAGGCCTCAAACTGGTGGACCCTGACAATCATGAATATACTTATGCTATTAGGTTGGACTTCAAGAGTACCAACAATGAGGCAGAGTATGAAGCCCTGCTGGCTGGTCTGCGCATTGCGCGCAAGTTTGGAGTTAAAAGGCTAGAGGCCCATGTTGATTCTTACTTGGTAGCTGCTCAGGTCAATGGCCTATATGACGCCAAGGAGAACACAATGCCTCTATATCTAGAGCAGGCAAAAAAGCTCGTTGAGCAGTTTGACTTCTTCAGAATCATACACATCTCGCGCAGCGAAAACAAGTCCGCTGACGCGTTGAGTAAAATGGCATCAACTAATTTTGATCACTTTGGCAAAGATGTCAGGGTGGAAGTAATGAGCAACCCGTCAGTGCAAACGCAATCGGTCCTTGTAATTCATACAACCCCTTCATCTTGGATAACTCCAATAATGGAATTCATGAAGGAGGGGAAGTTACCGGACGATCGCGCGCAGGCGAGGAAGATAAGACACAAGGCGCAGAACTATGAACTACTTGAGGGTACGTTATATCGACGCTCTTATCTTGGACCGCTCATGAAATGCCTGGATGCTGAAGACGCAAGCTATGTGACTAGGGAGATTCACGAAGGAATCTGCGGAATACACGCTGGCCCGCGCATGGTGGTTACCAAGGCAATGAGCGCAGGCTACTATTGGCCAGGCATGTACTTGGATGCGCTAAAAGAAATCCAAAAATGCAAGGCATGTCAGAGCCACGCGCCAAACACCATGCGGCCAAAGAACAACTTGGTTCCAGTGACCTCCGCATGGCCTTTCCATAAATGGGCCATTGATATTGTGGGGCCCCTGCCGCAAGCGCAAGGGCGAGTGAAATTTTTGGTAGTGGCAGTAGACTATTTCACAAAATGGGTTGAAGCCAAGCCACTAGCAAAAATCACAGCTGAGGCGATGAAGCAATTTATCTGGAGCCACATCATTTGCCGTTTTGGCCTTCCTATGGAAATTGTGAGCGACAATGGCAAACAATTCACTGACAGGAAGATATCCAGCTGGCTCAAAGAATTGCACATCAACCAAATCTTCACTTCGGTCTACCACCCTCAGGGGAATGGCCAAGTGGAGCGCGCGAATCAAAGTTTGTTAAATGGGCTGAAGAAAAGGTTGGAGGGAGAATCCCATTCTTGGGTCGAAGAGTTACCTAATGTCCTGTGGGCGCACAGGACATTAAGCAAAACTAGCAATGGCGAATCTCCATTCAGCCTAACCTATGGGACAGAGGCTATGATCCTAGCAGAAATTGGATGCCCATCCCATAGGGTACTCATGATGAGCAAGACTGATAAAGAGCGCGAAAGAAGATTGGACCTCAACTTGCTTGAAGGGCGCAGAGAAGCGGCTATCATCAATGAAGCCAAATACAAGAAAAAGCTGGAAAAATATTATAATCAGCGCGTTAAAGAATGCCACTTCAAGAAAAATGATTTTGTCCTTCGAAACAATGAAGCTAGCCGCGCGATAACCCCAGGAAAAATGTCCCCCAATTGGGAGGGACCTTATCAAATTTCAGAAGATTTGGGGAAAGGTGCGTACACTTTAAAAGATTTGAATGGAAAAAAGATACCGCGCGCGTGGAACGCGGCACAACTTAGAAAATGCTTCATGTAAAAGTTCAAATATGTAATCAAGGCTTTTAAGCCATCATGAATGATGATTCGCGCTATCTTTTAATATTTGTTCTATTAACTTTGCATACATGTTTCACACTTCCTTTATTAATTTGGAGCAATATGACAACACTATATTGACTTCAAAATAAAATAAAACGAAGTAAAACATACATGCGCGAGCCTTAGCTCAAACACGTTAACGAGTCTTAACTCTAAAACGTCAGGGCCTTAGCCCAAACCTACGAGCCTTAGCTCAAATACGTTAATGAGTCTTAACTCTAAAAACGTCAGGGCCTTAACCCAAAACAAAGAGCCTTAGCTCAAAACACTCACAAACATCCATCTTACATCCCGCGCAGCCTGATCATAAAAATCCTTAAACACAACTAAGGCAAATTACATGCCAAATCATAGTTGTTAAGGTCTCAGGTCGAGGTCGCGCGCGGAATCATAGTGGATATCTGAGTAACACACGCTGACATGTAATGGCTAAAACTCATACTTCCATATAAAAATGCGCGACAACGACGCGCAAAAAAAAAAAAAAAAAAAAAAAAAAGGAATAATGAAAAGCTAGCGCGCATGTCAGCATAAACAAGATACTGCGAAACCACAAACAAAATAGAACAGAGGTTAAGTGAATAATTTCTTTACAACCTTGTTCTTATTTTAACGTGCAAGCATATCTTATATCTATACAAGCAAACATGAAGAGATGAATGGAAATGCGCAAGATGTGAAAAAGAGAAAACAAGTTTCATTCCGTTGCATTGAAATTTACAAGTATGATGAGTTACAAATTACAAGTATAAAAAAAAAAAAAATTGTTATAAAATTTGATGAAGGGCTTCTCAAGTCTCCACGTCGACGTCAGCCACTTCATCACCCTCATCATCTCCCGCAGCATCTGGCGCGGCCTGCTCCTCATCTCCGAACTGACCATAGTCAAGTTCTTCCTCCTCATTGGAGTCTTCTATCACGACGGTGTCAGGAGCAGGTTCTTTCGCAGCGCCAGAGCCGCTGGCAGGGGCAACATCCCCCGCGCCACCATCATCGCTACCAGCCCTCTCGCATTCATCGAGCAACTTCTTTAGCGCGCCGAGGTCGGGCTGGTCAGCAAGCGCAGCTATCTGCAAATCATTAGAAAAGTATTGAGTACAAAACACTTGGAAAAATTAGTCAAGTAAAACTCATTAAGGTCAAGGTACCTGCATAAGGATGGGGATGGGAGTATTCATATACTTTTCCCCCACCGCGGCCATGTCCGCGCAGGCCGCGTCGCTCTTGTAAGGGTACTCGGATGGGTTCTTCTTCAATATGCCATATTCATACCCATCCTTAAACCCTTCAGCTCGGCCCACCAAGCGCGCGGCGGCATTGCAGTCCATCACAAGGGCCTGAAACTCGGCGGAATATTTCATCGCCAAAGCGCAACGAGTCATGCCCTGTGACACCAGCCATTGGCGATCCTGCGCGAGGCCAGCAACAGACGTCTCGAGGGCAGGAACCTGGGAGTTTAATAACTCGACAGTTTCCTTGGTCTTTTTTAGCTCCTCCTTATCAGACGCTGCTGCCGCCAAAATTTTTTCTTTCTCCGCCTGCGCAGCACCAAGTGCTTCCTGGCTGGACGCCGCCGTCGCCAAGGCCTCATCTCTATCGGCCTGCGCGGCCGCCAACTCCCTCTTCAGGCGCGCAACCTCGCTCTCCAGTGATGATTTCTCAGTGATACTCTGGACGATAGCTTGGTCACGCGCCTCAGCCTGCTGTTCCAAGACACGCACTCTACGCGCGTACTTGGCAACTTCGGCCTCCGCCACCTGCTGCTTCTCCCGCGCAGCTTGGAGCTCATGCCCGCGCTTAATATAGGCGGTGTTGGCACTTGCTCGGTTTTCGCTGAGCTCCGCCTGGAGTTTCTCAGCTCGTGCGCGAGCATTAGAAAGGTTCCAGGCAGCCACCTTAGCCTCTTGCTGGGCTGCCACAAGAGCATCGCGTACTTTAATATAATCGCGATGAAGCTCTTGGGAGGCAGCAAAGAAAGCTGACCCAGCGAAAATGTGATCGTTGAGCAAGTCAGCGCGGGTGCGCTCCTCCTGATACCTCCTTTCAGTAGGAGGCACGGCATGATCCCAGAAGTCCTCGCATACGCCCATGGATTGGAAGGAACTGTCTTCATTAATATTCCATCTCGGGCGATAAACGTGGTCACCTTCCTACAAAACACAAGAAATGTTCTAAGTCATAAACATACTTATATGGAGGTACGCGCAGCGGAGCAACAAATTAAAACATACCTGTGGGGATGAAGCAGAAAAGTCAGCGCCAGCCCCACCAGAAGTATGCGCTGCGAAGACTTGTGGCATCGCAGGGCTGGCGCGGTCTCCCAAGGAGTCCTCAGCTTGAGCCCCCTCATCCTTCTCATCTTCTTGAATAGGCCTCTTCTCCTGCGACCTGGGGGGCTCCAAACCAGCCTCGCGGATAGGGCTGCGCGTAGGAGGAGGCGAGGGAGGTCTCGACGCCGCCAGTTCGGCGCGCAATACGGCTTCCTGCTCCTTTGTAACCCCAATAAGGGGAGAATCAGCACTAGCAGGAGTAGGACCAGAACCAGCGGCGCCGCCAACGGCGCCAGGAGTGTCACCGGCAACTTGTACGCCAGCTACAACTCCTATGAACAAATCAACAAGGAAAAATGGTTTATGACTGAATCCAAAAGAAAAATTCATAAGACAAATGTGCAAAACATACCTTGGCGCAATTCTGTTCGCGCGGCGAACATCGCCATAAAGTTCATTCTACCCTTTTCAGAGGGTAGAACAGGGGACTCCGAAGCAGCCCCCGGCGCAGCCTCAGCACCTTGTGGCGCCTGCGGCTGATCTGCTACCGTCGCCGGTTCTGCAAACATTCAAAGGAGCAAAGGTTTAATAACAATTCAACCAGATGAAGACAAGCAAAGTATACCTGTTGCAGGCGCGGCACTGCTTCTCTCTTCAGCCGCGCGAACGGAGGAGGTGACGCCACCATACCTCAAGTGGACAGGAGGTCTGCCCACTCTCACAGGCAGGGAAGCTAAAGAAACCTTGGTAGTAAACACCTGGGTTTCCTTAGGTCCCATAGTTTGAGCATGGGGATGAGCGACAGGGGTGTCATCTTTCTTTTGTTTCTTACTGGCCCCTGCGCCAGATTTCCCCTTAGCTTTGCGCTTTAGTAGGGGCGCCTCCTCTTCCTCCTCCTCCTCTTCCGCGAGCTCTAGCTCGTAGTTTTCAAGCGCATCTGCAAAAACAAGCAACAGAACTGTTAATAAACTTGGGTATTCTAAAGAAATGAGCATAAGTGCGAAGGTTTACCAGGCGCGTCACTGTCAAAGTCAAAATCCAGATCCACTGGGATGAACATGTCATCGAAGCGATCTGGGAAACCAACCTCCCCAGCGCCAAGCGCGACGGAGCCACCTTCCACTTGATCATCATAAGCGGCAAGGATATAATCCTTGGTGACTGCGCAAAAACAAGTCAAGTGATATCAGCAAAAGAATTATGTTAGCGCAGAAAAAATAAATAAAGCAATGAAATAAACTTACACAACCCGTCGACTTGGATAACGGGCTCAAGCGCGCTGTCGGCCCATAGCTTACTCATGCCGACCCCCACCAGCGCCTCCTCGCAAATTTTCTTCGCGGGGGATGGTTCGGCGGTCAGTTTCTTAACCCAGGCGCCAGTTGGGTTCTTGAGGACACCCACATCCGCAGGCGCAGAAGAGATAGAGCACATGGTCATACGGATGGGTATCACACCAGCCCTAATGTAGAAGAACCTCTCAGACCAGTCATGAAGGCTCTTGAATGAAACAGTGGAGCACTTCACCTTCTGACTGCGAGGAATAAAAGAGATCCAATTGTCTTGGATCTTGGGCTTGTAAAAATACTGAAAGCGCCGAGGAGTCGGCTCCTCGCGCTGGGATTTGCACATGAACTCAAAGTGAGTCACGCGCACGAGTCCAAACGGATGGACTTGGGATATATGAATCCCATAGAACTTCAGCAGTGCACCCACAAACCTTGTTATCGGGAGACGAAGGTTGCAGTGGGTGAAAAAGTGGCTATATAGGGATATATAGCCGGCAGGCGGGTCCGCCGCCGTTTGCCCGGACCTAGGCAACATGCAGCCAAACAGGGTGGGAAAGCCCTGAGAGGCGATGAGGCTGTCGAGATCGGCCTGCTTCAATTTGCAGAGGATTTCATTCCACCTTTTGGTGGCCTTGGTCCTCCCTACTTCCTCCGATGTGGTCTCAACAACCCTCTTCCCTTTCCCCTTTTGCTTTAGTGTCGACATCACCACAGATTTCACACGGCGTCTTCGAGAAGCAATAGAGGTGATTGAGGGGCTAGACGAGTCTGAACTATCAGACATACAACTGCAGCAGCAAATAATAGAAGTTTCCAAACGATGAAAATACTCAATTCAGAATATGAAAGGCAGAAACTCGAAAATTAGCAACAATGAAGATGAAGATAAAAATTTTTCTAAGGGCCTGCTTTTATAGGCCCAGGAGAGAGAAAAGTGGTAACTGCTGGGATTTCACGCGCCCCCACTCGCAGGTGTAAGCCAACGAGGGCGCGGCACGTGTCCCTAACACTGTTGAGGGGACATAAAAACGTAACGGACCTGCCACGGAGCAGAGACGCGCCCCCACTCGCAGGTGCAAACCAATGAGAGCGCGACACGTGTTCAAGACAGCTGTGTGAGGGGACATGAAAGGCAACTGTAGCACCTCGAGCACACGAAACGTCTGACACGATTACGGCGCACGTCACCACCAACTAACCACGTGTTTGGACCCTTCGTTTCAACCAAATGGATAGAACTTCGCGCAACGATGGAAACAACCAAGAAAACGACAAAACCCCTTTTAAAAGACCAAATCAGTAAGTCTAATATCCATCTTACCGCGCTCGCGCGAGATAAGACACACATTAGACTGGGGGGCTTGAAGAGGTATGTACCCGCCTCAACACCGAGCAAGGCGGGTCAACCCACAAGATAAAGACATTATGAAGGCACAAAGCCAAAACCTATGCGCATGGCGCATACAAAACATGCTCAGGCATCATATGCCCAGGCACACATATGCTCGCGCATCACGTATGCGCGCGGCGCATCAGCGCGCGGCGCATATCACATGCCCGTGCATATCACATCTGCCCAGGCACACATATGCTCGCGCATCACATATGCGCGCAGCGCATCAGCGCGCGGCGCATATCACATGCTCGTGCATATCACATCTGCGCATGAAATATCTGCGCGTGAGAATAAAGAGAAGACCTCGCGCATCCTCAGGGTGGGCGCATATCATACGTGCACATAATCAACCTCGTCCTTATCCAAATCAGGATTAGGGCAACCTTGAGTGTGCACATCAGACAACCTTCCAGAAGGCATCTTTTTAAGGAGTAAGAATATGCTGATGTTGACAGCTGCCAAATGAAAGGTCGACAACTCAGCATGACACATGTGTTACCACGTGATTACAACCAACGAGAAAGCGCCAGGTGTCCCAGAGGACACGTGGCGCAGTGCGATTGGAGGAGGCCAACGAGGTTGAGCCCAATCAGTGGAAACCCTAGCATTATAAATACAGCATCAACTCCACTTTGATGACAGATTCATACTCAATCATTGACAGTTACAGGCAGTGATATTCATATTCAATCATATTGAATTACATTCACTCACAGTCAGTTACATACAAACACAGTCTCATAATCAGAATACTCTTGAGATTCCCTTACACACATTATCATCTTCTCCACAATATACTGATTCTCACGCCGGAGGGTTACCCCAAAGAGGACCCCTCTGTCCCTTTCTGAGGGGTAAGTAACGGCGCTGTTCATTTTGTAGGTGGAAGAACACGGATCCAGAAGAACCATCGGTGAAATAGCATAATCACACCCGAGGAAAGTAGATCTGCTACCAGCGAGTATATCCACGTTTCTTCAAAAATAGAGTTCAAATTACTTTATGAAAAGAAGATTTATAAAAATCATGATTTTTATAGAAATATATTCGAGTAATGTGTTATTCTTAATACAACTCATTTACCTACTACTTGAATATTCATGGACATGCATGCTTGATGATATTTGACTTTGAGAAATTATGTTCAGACTTGAGGATCAAACTAATGAACTATTGTGGTCAATCCTTTAATGACAACCCAACTTTGTCTCGGTAGTCTTTCAGTGACATGCTTCGGTTATCTTCCGCATTACTTAGAAAAATGGAGCCACCGATGTACTTTGTTAACTTCAATAAAGCAGAAGCTTATTAGTCGTTGTTAGAGCTGATAGACATTAATTACACACTCCACATATAGGCAAGCGTGTCAATTGTGATGGGCTAACGAGTTGCGGGTTGTGTTGTTTAACCCGAACATGACCTCTATTTTTATTCATGCAAAAAACATTAACCTTAACCTACACACACTAAAAATCATGTAACCTCAACATGACTCATTTAACCAATTTATTTAAACTTGTCAAACTGGTAACAGTAATCAGGTTGTTAACGTATTAATCGGGTCGGTGGTAGTTAAAATAGGTTAAATAAGTCATAAACAGGTTAGTGAGTCGACTTATTTAACTAAATAATTTGACAAGTCAACTTGTTTAACTAAAATAGGTCAACATAAACACGACCCATTTTCTCATTCTATTGTTTTCTCTATTATCATATACATATTAGACAACACTCTGCAATTAGAACGTTATAAACAGATAAATATTTATCACAATGAAAAAGAAGCCATGTGGTGCTTTTAACTTTCAAAAAAGAAGCCGATAGTAATAGGCCCAACATGTTGATTTAATAGGCTGCTTGATTCGGATGCAACTATTGGGGCTTAGATGCATGTGTACGTGCTGAATTTCTAGCTTACGCATTTGAACCAACGCGTGCGTTTTAATTTTTTTATTTTTTTAAAACTTTTATAAATCAACACCACCAATTTTATTTAAGTAGCCTTTAGACAAAAAAAAAATCTAGGGGCAATTCATATATGTCCTTACAAATATTGAAAATATCATATATACTCATGCAAAACTAAAAAATATCGTATATGCCCTTACAAAATTATTAATATATCATATATAACCAACTCATCAAAAAATTTAAACAATAACCATATTACTATACTTTGATTAGATGCGATAAAATGTTTTACAGTGTAGACCATTCGATTCGACAAATCTTCGAATGGTTGCAATTTTGAAGAAGTACACGAGAGACGATTTGGTTGTCGTTAAAGGTGAGAACCGTCAATTAAAATTAAAATAATAACATATGGTATGAACACATTATGTAATAGAAAGGGGTAGAAATGTCTATTCGTTAAAATGGACATATATAAAAGTTAAAGTTTTTGAAAAATAACAGTAAAATGGTTATTTATTAAACTAGAGGACAGTTAATGTACAATAATACCTTATCATACGATAGGTACGCGACTATTTTAAGCGTTTGATGAAAAACTTAAAAACATGCGCCTCAATTCTTCTAAAAGGGTAATATCGTCAAATAATCTCCCATAAACCATCGCTAAAATCACTCCCAAAATCAACTGAACATCTCTTCAAAATCAAAATCTTATAACACGGCGACGATTAAGCGTAATCAGAAAGTACTCTAAATCAACTGAACCACCATACATTTAAGCGTAATCAGAAAGTACTAGGCACAAAACGAAGATGGAGAAATCGAAGAACCCTAAATCATCTACTTTGAGAAGGGAACGAAGATCAAAAGAAAATCATGATAGACCTCAGATTACAGAGAAATCAGGTGTTTCCAAAATCATGATAGACATCATAACATTTTCCTCAAGATGCCAGTGTCTTCAGTCCAATGCCATATGTCCGTATCAAGCGAGCTGCCTCAACCTATTTACTTACGTGCATACTAAAAGTCAGCTACACTGAGTGAGTTCTAGTTAATCAAGCAACATACATTACATACACATACTTACTTATAAATATAAATACGTATCCGAAGATATATATCACATTCTTAACTTGTTACCTTTCTTTATACATACGTTCATTCTTTCTATCATACTTTCGTTCTTTTAGCCTGTGTATTTCATACATAACTAACTATTCGTTTAAGAGAGCATTTCGCCCTATAACCTTTGTAGATATTATTAGGGCCTGCAACCTTTTAACCTTCACATATATTATCAAGGTCTGCAACCCTTTAACCTTCGCATATATTATTAGGGTCTACAACCTTTTAATTAGGGTATGCAACCCTTTAACCTTCGCAGATATTATTAGGGTCTGCAACCCTTTAACCTTCACAAATATTATTAGGGTCTGCAACCCTTTAACCATACATTCCATCCATCCTTTAATCATACATACCTTTTTCCTTATTTAACATACTTTCGTACATACTCGTTTCATTACTTACCTTCATACATACATATTTCATACTAGACATACTACACATTACTTCCCCTAACGATACGTGCAATGTCCGAAGATCGTTCACGCACTGACAAACATTCATTCATAACATTCATACCATATTATCACATCAATCATCATAGCATACACTTACCATTTAAGGTAAGAGTATTAACATTCACATTGAGTATGCACACAGCCCCGGAAATATAACAAGGGAGTGGGGCTAGAAACTCACCTGTAAGCGATTTCTTTCTGAATTTACGGTTATGCCTTTCTTGATTTGTGCACGGCTAACTGTGTATTAATCATCGTATCAATTAACTACTTCTAGCTATACCATACTTCTAAGTTATTGTAACTCCTAGCTACAGGGGTCCGGGGGCAGCGCCCCTGGTAGAGGGGTTCTAGGGGCGGAATCCCTAGCAGGGTTCAAGGGGCAGAGCCCCTGGCTGGGGTTGGGCTGCCATGTTAGCTTGGAAAAATTTTATTTTCATTAATAAGTCTTTATTAAAAAAAACCTCATCAGAAAACTGTGTGAACCCTCGGGTGGGCAAAAGTAAAATTGCTTACCTTCGGGTGGGCATATAATGTATGCCCACGGGTGCGCGCATATAATGTATATATGTGTGAACCATCGGGTGGGCATATAATGTGTGAACCTGTGAACCCTCGGGTGCGGCGCATATAATGTATATATGTGTGAACCCTCGGGTGGGCATATAATGTATATATCTGTGAACCCTCGGGTGGGCACAAATCAAGCAGGGCAAACTTCCGCCCTGCTTGTGGTGCGCGCATATAATGTATATATGTGTGAACCCTCGGGTGGGCAAAAGTAAAATTGCACTAATTTTGACGTTATTTTACTAATCTCGTGAAAATAACGTTAAAAGTGGCGGAAGGTTAATCAGGCATCATGTGGTGGCGTTGATAGCCGAAAGACAAGGGCACATGCACCGATCAGCCGGTGTCCCGATGATTGAGTGCTATGTGCCTTATGTCCAAGGCTTGATGCAAAACTACTATCGAGCCGGGGGTCTCACCGGAAGCAGCCTCTCTATCCCTATGGGATAGAGGTAAGGCTGTCTACATCTTACCCTCCTCAGACCCTACCATAGCATTGCTATTGGTGGGATATACTGAGTACGATGATGATGATGATGATCAGAAAACTGAAATTTAATTATTTAATCGTTTCAAATCTTCGTTTTAAACGTTACCTTTCATTATTAATTAATTACTTATCTTTAGTTCATATATCATATAAGTCCATGTCTGTCGTTCACGTACGTATACGCCGTTTATCTTTTGTTTATTTTACAAAATCATTAACAAGTCCGTATAACCATTATGGGCGTATATGTCCTATAAGAGTGTAAGTCTTCCTAGCGCATAAGTCCTTCTAGCGCATAAGTGCATCCAGTGTATAAGTCTTTCTGGCGTATAAGACATACACGGAGTATATGTATACATATACGTTACATACTTACACTTTTCCTATACATACACGCTACGTGTACTTTTACGATGCCTATACTTACACGTTAAATATACATATGCGCTGCACATACTTATATGTCCTATTGGTACCTATACGGTCCATACTTATATGGCGCATAACATTATACACCCATTGTTCAGTTCAACTTTCATATTTTGTGTTTTGGGGTTTTTCTTCGATTCCGGCACCGTCAGCCACCGTTAACCACCATAGTTGGTCGGGTTTGATAGTTTATAGTCAAGGTAGCTTCGGGGTGTCCAGATTTGAGCTAAGGTGGTCCTTAAGCTCGTTTTTGGTTGATTAAACACCTGAATAAAGATCTAGATCCAAACGGCTCATACGGTATCATGGGGCTATGGTGTCTGGTTCTAATATGTTTGTAAAGCTGGGATAAATCATTTATTACCTTCGGTTGGTCTCGGATCGTTGAATATTGTAGAGTAGAGAGTGTTTGGCTTAAGTGTGTGTTTTTGAAGGTGTAGGCTATGGTGTAGATATGGATGTAAATGGAAATGATTAGGGTTTAAGGGGTATTTATACTCCCTTAAGCCCATGGACCTAAGGCCTATCTTTCCTTTTTGGTCCATCTTTAATTCCATCTAATTAGCCTACTTAACCTTCCACTTTTATTATTTTATTATTTCTATTCAAACTTTAGTAAACTTTCCCATCATATTTAAATAATATATTGAATATTATTCTTAGAAAATTCGGGATGTTACAAGTCTACCCTCCTTAAAATAGGTTTCATCCCCGAAACCTAACTCTTACCTAAACAATTCTGGGTCAAACTTACGCATCTCTTCCTCAACTTTCCAAGTAGCATCCGAACCTTTGCGATGCTTCCATATCACTTTCAATAAAGGAATAAATTTATGACGAAACCGCTTTTCCTTATGGTCCACTAATGTATATAAAAATATACATCTTTTTAGCATCAAATAATATCTAAAAACTGCAACTTATATCGTATAATATAGTTCAAATAACTACTTATCATGTTAAAATGTATTTTCAAGTGAATCCAAGCCTCAAACAAAGAAACGAATGAAAAGACAAAGAAAAAACCAAAGAAAACAACAAATCATGGGGCTGGGCTTCAGGAAACAAGGGGCTGTGCTTCAGAGAACATGGGGCTGTGCTTTAGAGAACATGGGGTTATGCTTCAGGAAACGCGGTGCTGTGGGTCAGTAAACACGGGGTTGTGCTTCAGGAAACACGGGGCCGTGCTTCAGAGAACACGGGGCTATGCTCACCTTTTAGAAAAGACAAAAAATCTGCAAGAAATAATAAAATACTAGACAGCTGAACACAGGGCCGTGCTTCAGAGGATAAGGAGTCGTGGCCACCTTTCACAAAAGACAAAAGAAGATATATCTAACACCCAAAAACAGGGGGCCGTGCCTCTGGAAACACGCCCCCGTGCTGAATCACCATGTACGATCTGACAGAGCATTTAATACGACTAGACACGTGGACATGGGGGCGTGCCTCATGCCGTGCCCTAAGTGCCAAAACAACCTATAAATAGAGGAGCATGTTTCACTCATTTGGTGTGCTTGAAGAAAACTTCTATACAGGTTTCTCTTATAAAAAACACCCACTTTACACTCATATTGAAGGTCATGTGGAGAGTTTGAAGGTTTGGAGGCTATTATCATCATTATCCATCATCATCATCATCATCCATCACCATTGAAGAAGGAAGATTCATCCACATTTGGTTAGATTATTCTAGTTTGATCATGTGTTTGTTATCTTCATCTCTTTTAATGTTCATAACCATGCTCATCATGAGCTAAACTCCATTTACCATCTAAAATCTATGAAGAAACTTTGTTTTACTTGATGATTATGTTGAGCATGTGATTTAGTTTGGTAAAGTACATGGTTATTTTGCAATTATCCTTTTAATGAAGAAATGTTTTATCACTTTAACTCAATACATCAAGGTTAATGATTAATAATCATTCATGATTCACTCATGTTCTTGGAGACTAGAAATGGTAAAAAGAATACCTTGATAACTTATTCAAGATAAAACATGGATCCTTATATTGTACTTAGAAATGATGAGATATAAGTTATGATCTATTTCTCTAGTTTTGATCATTCTGAAATAACATTGTTAACACGATTGCTTAGGTTATCATGCTAGTTAAAGAAATCATATGTTAATGGAATGTGTAATTATAACCTAATTAAATCAACCAAGGGGAGGTTGTGTGACTAAGCTATAACCACCTGAAGTTGTTAGAATTGGTATTTAAGAAATCGAAGTCAATCCTAATCTTTCTACTTTACCAAACTACTTGCCTACTTAAATTGACATTCTCGTGGTAGTATGAGATTAAGCAAGGGTTGACTTGAAAATACGCATGCTACTTTCTTTTATGTCATGGAATATGTTCAGTTAGAAATGAGGGGCTATTCTATTATATATTATTAGGTTGAGTTTATCACATGTTTACTTTATAATCATCAAGGAAGAACGGAGTGGATTCTTGATCTTAGATGGTAACATTCATATAATTGAATCACTCATTTAGAAATTCTCTTATTGTCACCTACATATTATATATAAGTATTTCTATATTATAAAAAGTTTTAAAATCAACCCCAAAATGATTAAACTTTCCGATTAAAGTAAAACAAAGATTCATTATTAGAAACATTTGTGTCCACGGATCGATACTTGGTACTTACCAATACTATTCTACTTATATAATAGGTACACTTGCCTATTTTGTGTGTGTTTAGTCTTAGTAGAAGTCACTTTTATAAATTTAAAACATGATCTGGTGCAAAAGCTAAATCTCCTCTTTTATATTATAACCACATCGCACGCACGCATCATCCACTATCTCAATAGGCTGCTCGATGTCGTTCAAACGTTCATCTACCTCGATGTCCACTAATGGCACATGGGACGTGTCATAAGCTAGACATTTCCTCAAGTGAGAAACATGAAAAGTAGAGTGAATTCCTTCTAACTCTTCAGGCAACTCCAGCCTGTAAGCTACTTTACCAACCCGATCGACAATCTTAAATGGTCCGATGTACCTTGGAGTCAACTTACCTTTTTTTATGAAACGAATAATTCCCTTCCAAGGTGAGACCTTGAGCATCACATTGTCACCAACGTTAAACTCGATTGGTCGTCGCCGCTTATCAGCATACGACTTCTGACAGTCTTGAGCAGCTTTCATTCTTGGCTTGATCTGATCGAACTTTGAAGAGGTTTCTTTCACAACTTCTAGATTTCCAATCTCTTTCTGACCGATCTCTCCCCGACATACCGGGGTTCTACAACGTCTACCATACAACATTTCAAACGGTGGCATACCAATACTCGAATGGTAGCTGTTGTTATAGGAGAACTCTGCTAGATGCAGATGATCATATTAACTTCCTCCAAAGTCTAAAACACAAGCATGCAACATATCCTCAAGGGTTTGGATAGTCCTTTCAGACTACCCATCTGTTTGAGGATGATATGCCATACTGATGTTCAGTCTTGTTCCCATAGCTTCATGGAACTTCTTCCAGGATCTCGAAGTAAAGCACGTATCTCTATCAGACACAATCGATGACGACACTCCATGTTTAGCCACAACTTCTTTTATGAACACATTTGCTAACGTTTCTGATGAGATGGCCTCTCTTATAGGCAGAAAGTGAGCACTTTTAGTTAGACGGTCCACTATCACCCAAATAGTATCATGATGTTTAGCTGTACGCGGTAGCTTAGTTATGAAGTCCATGGTGACTTGTTCCCATTTCTATTCAGGTATCTCTAAAGGCTGCATCTTCTTGTAAGGTTTCTCGTGTTCTACTTTGACTTGCAAACAAGTTAAGCACTTACTGACATAATCTACTACATCGTTCATCATGCTCGGCCACCAGTAGTCTCTCTTAAGATTTTGATACCTCTTGGTGGATCCCAGATGTATATCTCGACTTGTGAGCTTCATCTAAGATTCGACCTCTGAGATTTCCATTGCGTGGAATCCATATACGACCAAACCTAGTCTTCACACCATGAGTGTTATCTATCAACTCGTCTTACTGTCCGACAATTCTCTCTTTCTTCATTAACCCTTCATCCGCAAGTACCTCAGACTGCACCTTGATGATCTCTTCAAAGAGATCTGAGTTAATGATTAACTTATACGAATTCACTGTTGTAATGACTTCTTCATCCTTCCTGCTTAGCGTGTTGGTAACCACATTATATAAGGCCCCGTAACCGGTAGCCCTACTTTAGCGTCGGATTTACTCATAAACACAGTTCTACAAATCAGAGTTCATTAAAACTTTCTCGGAAACGTTAACTAAAATAATTTGTTACAAAACATTAAGTCTTTTCTTTGATACCATAAAACAAATCATTATATTTAAAACATCTTTTCTTCCATCTTCAGATGCCAGCCGTTCAATCCATGCCATGTGTCATCCTCATGCCATCTCGATAAACATGTATACCTGCGTGCATACTAAAAGTCAGCTACGCTGAGTGAGTTCTAGTTAATCAGGTAATCATACATTACATACACATATCATACATACTTACGTATCCGAAGATACATACTCATACTTAACTAGTTACCCTTCTGTTCTACATACATACTTACTACCACACATATCTACAATCACAATCCTCAGTCTACCGAGAGTACGTTCATAGTCCGCCGTCTATACCTGTACTCAAGGTCGTGAACATGTAAAAGGTCCGCAGTCCTTACCTATGTTCACCGATTATGGTACGTGCAAGATCCGCAGTCCTTCCCTATACCATCCTATATTAACAACACGTACAAGGTCCTCAGTCCTTCCCTATGTTGCAACCCAACCATAGCACGTACGAAGTCCGCAGTCCTCCCCTATGCTACCACAACACAAATACAACACATGTAAGGTCCACAGTCCTTTCCTATGCTGCCACAACACAAATATAGCACGTATAAGGTCCACCGTCCTTTACTGTGCTGATGCCTATCTACAGTACGTATAAGGTCCGCCGTCCTTATCCACGTTGACGTCTATACCTATAACACGTATAAGGCCCACTGTCCCTATCTACGTTTACATCTATCATCTATATCACGTGTAAGGCCCACAGTCCTTAACTACGCCATCACCTGCCAAGTCCATGTCTAACGGGCGTTAGAGGGATTTGCCATCCTAACTCGCTACGTCGGACGTAGAACTACCACACTCTTCCTGTACCTGCATACACATTCTTCACATATACAGTTTATAGCATAAGAACACTCTAGGCGTTCTTCACATCATTCTATTAACAATCATACTCCTTGTCGGCATGTGCAATATCCGAAGATCGTTCACGCCCCGACAAGCATTCATTCATAACAATCATACATCATCCATATATAATATTTATATCTTTATTTATAACCTGACAGTACGCGCAATATCCGAAGATCGTTCGCGTACCGACAAGCAATCATTCATATCTATCACATATATCACATATGGCATACACTTATCACTTAGGATAAATGTATTAACAAACACATCGAGTATGCACACTGCTCTGAATACATAACAAGGAAGTGGGGCTAGAAACTCACCTGAACTCGGTTACTTATTCTGCTAATGGTTACTCCTTCTTGAGCTGTGCGCGTCTAACTTTTTAATAATTACAGTATTACGTACCGCTCTAGTCATCTCATTGCTACTTAATTAGTCTTACACGTCTAAGCTGTTTTACTTCATTAAATCATTACCTGGTTAGTTAATCGTTACTCATTAACCTTTAAAGGTATCTTTCATAAATTGCCAAACTCCAAGGGCTGTTATGTAATTATATAATTCTTTTCTAAGTCCAGGGACCATTCTGTCTCTATATTAAACTCCTAGTTCGTTACTTTGCCCTTAACGAATTGGGTAAAGAATCATCCTCTGATTCGCTAAGCTCCCATAACGAACTAGCTAACGAATCACCCTCTGATTCGCTAAGCTCCCATAACGAACTAGCTAACGAATCACCCTCTAGTTCTCTAAGTTTCCTTAGCGAACTAGCTAACGAATCACCCTCTAGTTCTCTAAGTTTCCTTAGCGAACTAGGGTTAGGTCAGGGAACATTCCCTGACACCTTTATCTTTTCCGGCGCCGCCTTTCCGGCGCCGTCATCGCCGGAAAACCGCGTTTTCGCCGGAAAAACGAGATCTCACTCTTTCTTCCATCGTTTTCATTGTTTTTCGTCCCGTTTGATCCAGATTTGAGCTAGGGTGATCCCTAAACTCATCTTAGGTCCGGTTTATACCCGATTCCACCCGGATCTTGTGATTTAAACGGTTTAACGGTGTCGGCTCGTCGTTACGCGACTATAACTAACGGGTTTGAGTATAAATAACATCATACTACCATTACCTCGGGTCGGAAATCGTTTATCCTTCTTCTTTCTCTTGATTTCGGGAGAGAGAGAGAGTAGGATGAGAGAGAGCTAAGTGTGTGTTTTGGTGGTGTATGGAATATGTGTGAAATGAATGAAAAATGGGGATTAAGGTTTATATAATTATGGATCATGGGCTTAAGCCCATGGTCTCTTCCTTCCCAAGTCCATAACCCATATCCATTACCCAACACTAGCTCGACCCATACTAGCTTCTACTCTATTAATTATTTCCCGACTAACCCGAGTAAACTTTCCCACTGATATTAATTAATTTAACTATAATATTCTTAGAAATTTCGGGTTGTTACACATTAGCCTTACCCAGATGGTACTTGATATCACAGTCATAGTCCTTTATCTACTCTAACGATCTTCTCTGCCTCATGTTCAACTCCTTCTGCTCGAAGAAGTACTTTAAACTCTTATGATCTGTGTAGATAGTACACCTAGTACTATACAGATAATGTCTCCATATCTTTAGAGCATGCACTACAGCTGCTAGCTCCAGATCATGCGTTGGGTGGGTACTCTCATGAACCTTCAACTGTCTAGATGCATAAGCTATAACATTCCCTCGTTGCATTAACACGCAACCTAACCCACGATGCGAAGCAGCGGTACAAACCACCAGATCCTCGTCACCTTTGGGTAAAGCAAGGATTGGAGCTTGTGTGAATATTTTCTTTAGTTCCTCAAAAGCCTCCTCCTAAAACTTACTCCAATTGAATACTACAGTCTTTCGGGTCATTCGGTCAACAGTACGGCTATCTTGGAGAAGTCTTCGATGAATAGCAAGCCAACCCTAAGCAGCTGCGTATATCAGTCGGGTTTTATGGAGTCTTCTAATTCGTTATTGCCTCAATCTTATCTGGGTCCACAGTAATCCACATGGGATTGATTACGTGGCCTAGAAACTGCACTTGATGCAACCAGAATGCGCACTTCGAGAACTTAGTGTACAACTTCTTATTCTTCAGAACTTCCAATACTTCTCATAGACACTCCACGTGGTCAGACTCGCTCTTTGAATTTATCAATATATTGTCGATGAATACAATGACTGATTTATCTAACCTCGGCTGACATACCCTATTCATCATGTCCATAAATGCTGCTGGGGCATTCGTTAGACCGAACGACATTACGAGGAACTCGTAGTGTCCATATCGCGTCCGAAACACTGTCTTAGGGATGTCTGCCTCTTTTACCTTCAGCTGATGGTAGCCTGATCTAAGATCTATTCGTGAGAACCAACTCGAACCTTGTAGTTGGTCAAACAAGTCATCAATCCGTGGCAACGGATACCTATTCTTCACCGTAAGCTTATTCAGCTCACGATAGTCTACGCACATTCTCATGCTACCATCCTTCTTCTTAACAAACAACACCGGTGCTCCCCATGGGGAAACACTCGGCCTAATGAAACCTTTGTCAAGGATTTTTTGCAGTTGGGACATCAGTTCTTTCATCTTGGACGGCGCCAGGCAGTATGGTGCTTTCATGACGGGCTGTGCTCCTGGTGTTAAATCTATCTGAAATTCTATCTCTTGCTCCGGTGACAACCCCAGAAGGTCCTCAGGGAACACTTTTGGGTAGTCGAGCACAACATGAACATTTTTCACTTTCTTCCTCTCGGCCGTAGCTTTGACAACATACGCCAGGTAATGTCACACCATGACTTAGGGCCTAGGCGTGTGACCACAAGTTGGTATCTTTTTTGTAAATACATCAGATTTGCGGTTTATAGTGGAAGTCCTAAAAATATTTATATTGAAAACTTATTAAAATCTCGGGTTTAAATACCCGCTTGGTATTTCAAATACATTTCTTTATAAAACATAACTCTTTTTATAATATTTTCGAATAAAATATCTGAGATAGCATCTAATGACTATAACTCCAATCTTCTATTCCTTCTTGCTTGTCTGTTCTAACCTTTCTTGTTTCCCTGTAACATGGGTGGGAAAATACGTCAGCACAAAGCTGGTGAATAACGCTGACTCTAAAATATCTTTTCAATACCTTTGTAGCTACTCATTAGGCACCCAACTACATTGGGATCAAATTACCCTAAGTACCATGCACAATTAATTGTATACACAATATCATTTCTCTGAACAGTCCCGTAGACCATCAGAGGCATGTTGATGATATGCATGGCCTCGGGGAAATGCCAAGTCACCATGTATGTTTGGATCCAGACACATGTATACTATTAATTAGAGTGTCCGTTTCTTATTATTGTACACAAAGTTTTTAAGGATTCGTAAATCCTATGCAAACATTCAGACTCATTATATAAGGTTTGGGGCGTATTCACCTTGTCTGTTTATAATCAGTTTTTTTACTGATTCTTGTTTTTTGATTCTTCTTCTTGTTTTGTTACCTTGGACCTATAGTACGAGAATAACATTTTGTATAAATAACTAGATCAGCGATCTAGCTTTAGACCTTTAGTCTATTTCGGTATAACTTCAACCTTGATAAAATTATTTGTTTATATAAAACATTTGGACCTTTAGTCCTTTTCTTTATTTACCAATTATATGCTACGTTTCTTCTTCAGCAATAAACATCTATACTGAGTTTCTTCTTCAAGAAGAAACATAATTTCTTAACTACATTCTTTGAATATTATATTTCTTAATAATAAAGAAATACCATTTTTACTATAACCTTTACTTAAGAAAAATTATATTATTCTTAATCGTAATCAAGGTTCGGGCTATACCCTCGACTATGGTCTAAGCCATTTATAATAATAAAATAATAACTTCGGCAGAACCCCTTACCTCGCACGGGTATTTTGAAGTTAGATATTCCTAAGTTTATACGGATAACACTTCTACTCTATACACGCGTTTATCGAGGCATTCTTGATCCACCTTTCTTGGCACGTAAATCCAGGCAGTGTATAGGTGTCGCCAGTTCGTGCACGTACATCGAGACGAAATGTCGGGTTATCTTTGGGAGGCACGCACTTTAAGGAAAACACCTGGTATTTGGCACGAATTACGAGGTAATGATTGTCGGGTCGGTGGCACGTAAAACGGTGTTCGGCACGCAAACCGAGGTAGAGAGAGAGTGAATATCTAGAGAGAGAGAGTGGATGTGGATGTATGCAAATGAGCCGTAGCCCCTTCTATTTATAGCTGAAAATGAGTCCCATCGCGGTACGCGATGGGCTCCTTTCCTGACTCCGTCGCCTATCGCGACCGGCACTTGTCGCCACGTGGCCTGACACGTGTGCCACGTGTTGCCACGTGGTCTGACATATTTTTCCACGTATCCTGGTATGCTGCAACGTGTCGACACGTATCCTCGTTGTCCAAATATACTAAGGCGGCTCTTAAGCGGCTCGCGGCGATGCGAGCGTGCGAAGTGCAAAGTGCGCCATCAAAGCGCCACATTGCGCCCAACGCCCTTTGCCGTCGCCATCTCCATCGCCATCGTCCTCGTCCCAGCCCGAGCTCATGCGCGTGCGCGTCGGGTGCTACATATCCTCCGCTAGGACCACTTAGTGCATGATATTCATAAAAGAATATAACTATGGAAATTCTATCTCTTATAAAGAGCTTCCATTTCTTTACCACTTTCCATGTGGGATGGATTCCATTTCCTTATTTATACCCAAGTGGAATGCTTCCACTTTCTTACATCTTCCAATGTGGGATGGGTTTTCTTTATTTTATATCCATCATGTAAGAATACTTAGCTTAGGAAATATTTTTATTTTTCTTATTTTTCTTATATTTCCTTATTTAATATTTTCCCATTACTTATTTTGAGATTATTTTTGATCCCTCAACTTTCCTAAGTTGTCAAATTTGGATCAAAATTTTGGGGATGTTACATCCTCCCCACCTTAGAATAAATCTCGTCCACGAGATTCGTTGTGTTAAATGTAAATGGCTCTTACCTTCGGTTGTTGATTAGATTCTATCTAATCCAGTTGTTGTTTGTTACAATCTCTATGCAGAATTACTAAGGTTTTTGTTTTGTTGTTAACTTACATCCTTGAATGATGTAACCAGTCAATTTATTCAGAATATCATTAGTAAATATAAATTGCTAAACACATTGATCAGTTGTGTTTAACTATTTACCTTACCGTTTGTATTCTAAACATTTACTGATGCTAACTACATTGTTGTTTTGATTCAGCCTATCGAATCTATTCCATTAAGTTGTTTGTTTAGATTCAGTCTATCGAATCTATTCTATCCTTGATCTTGATAAATAACATTCTCTATATTCTAACAGTACTCTTTCATTTGCTATACATAGCAATTGCATTTTCTTGAATATCTTCGAGTTCTTTCTCTTTAACTTTTTGATCAACCTTTCTAGGTAGATAATAATATTCCATCAGTTGTATTTCTTTGAACAAATTCTTTTTGATACTATAATGTCCTTGCTTTCTAACGTTTGGTATATCATCCTCCTAAATGATAAATTTTTCTCAACGTCTTCCTTGTTCTAAGTTTCGGATGAACTTAATATTTGAATCTCTTGATTGTTCTTTAGAGGTAACGAATATAAGCATTCTTGTGTATTAACATGATCTATATGCTAATATTTCATTTATAACTTAGGGATTTAAAATACCCTTCTTTGATTACAAAATTTCTCGTTTAAGAACGAGTTACAATTAATATACAAAAGTTAGCTAGTCTATCTTGACATTTTCTTGATGTGATCTTGTCATTCATTAATCTTGACTAGCTTTTCTTTTCGGGCATTCAGTCTTAAAGTGACCTGTTTCTCCACATGTAAAACATACTCCTAGCTTCTTACGACATTCATCTATTGTGTGTCCTGCTCTTTTGCAGTATGCACAATTGTTTGAATTTTCTAGTCTACACTTTCCAGTATGTTTCTTTCCACAAGTCTTACAGGCTGACTTGGGAGCACTTTCTTCTTTCTCTAACTTCTCGGAATCTTTTGGTTTCTTGGCTTCTTTGTATTTCTCCTTTTCTTCTTCTTGATTCCTTATCATGCTGTTGATTAAGTATCCGGCTAATTCCATAGCCGAATCAACTGTTTCAGGCATATGGGATCGTACCATATCTCTTATTCTCTTGGTAACCCATATATATATCGAGTTACTTTGTTATATTCCGGAGTTACTAAATGTGGAACCAATCTGCAGTAATCTAGGAATTTAGTCTTTTATTCCCTAAGATTTGTGCCAATAACCTTGTGATTCCATAACTCGGTTTGAATTCGATCCATCTCATGAGTTGGGCAAAATTTCTTCGGTATGAGACCTTTGAATGTTTCCCAACTTAAGTTATGCATCACTTCTCTCCCTTTTCTCATCAACAGAGCATTCCACCACTTATGCGCCTCTCCTTTAAACATTAAGGCGGAATACTGAATCTTCTCTTCATCAGTACACTTAGTTTTTATCACTATTGTTTCCATCTCCTCAAGACATCTCACAGTTGTGATGGCTCCTTTATCTCCGTGAAACTCCTTTGGTCCATAATACTTGAAGTCTTTAAACGAATATCCACCGATTTTGAGTTTCTTTCGTTTCTTATTCTTTGGATTATTATTAGCTGTAGAGCTATCATAAGCTTCTTCCTTTCTTGAAGGAACAGATTTACTTCGACTCCTCTTGTTAGATTTTGGTCGACTTTGAATCGTAGAAAAGTCCTTCATAGCTTCCTTAATCATCTTTTGAATTTCTTCTTTATATTGGACGGGAATTTCATTATCCTTATCTTTATTCTTAATGTTTTCTTCATTCACAGTTTTCTTGGGAGGATTATTGTGAGAGTTTGCACTTTCTTCTCTTGACATACTACAGTAAAATTTTAAAAGATAAGTCCAATATTCGAAGAATTCAAAACATATATTTTATTAATCTTATTATAGTTACAAGAGTGCATATTATTTTTGTTACAATTATACTCTCTACTATGGTTCTATTTCTTCCATCGAATGACTAATTTCTTAATCTTGCTATCTTTCTTGATAGTCTCCTTTTCTTTTTCTTCCACCTCCATCTCTTCCATTGTTTCTTCCTTTTGAGTGCGAACAACGTAAGAATCTTGAGTTTTCGGAATATTAAAATACTCCCGAGGACATTCTTCCGGATAAGTCATTACTTCTTCCTTTGGCATCATTGGTTTCTTAGATCTACTTGATACGTCTGCATACGTATTTTGAATTTGAATAATCCGAGCTAGTGGAATGTTATAATCAAATGAATCTGAATCTTCCTCCATTTTTGTTTGGCATGTACTTTCATCGCTAGATATAGGAATTGGGAGAAAAGATGTTCCCATAAATCCTTTTCCTTTACCAGATCGAAGCTTAACGGATTTTTCGCTAGATTGACTATCGGACATCTGAGCGAGGTTTATTTTTAGGGATAGGTAGACGTTCCTATCTTATTTGTTATATCTTATCCGTATTTAGTTTTGAATGATTTCTAGATAATTTTCAACTAAGTATCTATGTCGCTTGAATCAAAATCAATATAATAAGTTTTCAAAACTTATCCTTAATCAAAGCCTAGGTATAATCAAATACCTAATTTGCCAAGATTGATGGCTCTGATACCAACCTATCACACCCCGACTCAGGGCCTAGGCGTGTGACCACAAGTTGGTATCTGTTTTGTAAATACATCAGAGTTGCAGTTTATAGCGAAAGTCTTTAAAATATTCATATTGAAAAGTTATTAAAATCTCGGGTTTAAATACCTGCTTGATATTTCAAATACGTTTCTTTATAAAACATAACTCTTTTTATAATATTTTCAAATAAAATATTTGAGCCACCAGATAGCATCTGATGACTATAACTACAATCTTCTATTCTTTCTTGCTTGTCTGTTCTAACCTTTCTTGTTTCCCTGTAACATGGGTGGGAAAATACGTCAGCAAAAAGCTGGTGAAACGTTGAATCTAAAATATCTTTTCAATACCTTTGTGAAACCAACAATAATACCTTTGTGACTACTCATTAGGCACCCAACTACATTGGGATCAAATTACCCTAAGTACCATGCATAATTAATTATATACACAATATCATTTCTCTGAACAGTCTCGTAGACCTTCATAGGCATGTTGATGATATGCATGGCCTCGGGGAAATGCCGAGTCACCATGTATGTTTAGATCCAGACACATGTATACTCTTAATCAGAGTGTCCGTTTCTTATTATTGTACACAAAGTTTTTAAGGATTCGTAAATCCTATGCAAACATTCAGACTCATTATAAAAGGTTTGGGGCGTATTCACCTTGTCTATTTATAATCAGTTTCTTTTACTGATTCTTCTTCTTGTTTTGTTACCTCGGACCTATAGTACGAGAATAACATTTTGTATAAATAACTAGATCAGCGATCTAGCTTTAGACCTTTAGTCTATTTCGGTATAACTTCAACCTTGATAAAATTATTTGTTTATATAAAACATTTGGACCTTTAGTCCTTTTCTTTATTTACCAATTATATGCTACGTTTCTTCTTCAGCAATAAACATCTATACTGAGTTTCTTCTTCAAGAAGAAACATAATTTCTTAACTACATTCTTTGAATATTATATTTCTTAATAATAAAGAAATACCATTTTTACTATAACCTTTACTTAAGAAAAATTATATTATTCTTAATCGTAATCAAGGTTCGGGCTATACCCTCGACTATGGTCTAAGCCATTTATAATAATAAAATAATAACTTAGGCAGAACCCCTTACCTCGCATGGGTATTTTAAAGTTAGATATTCTTATGTTTATACGGACAACACTTCTACTCTATACACGCGTTTATCGAGGCATTCTTGATCCACCTTTCTTGGCACGTAAATCGAGGCAGTGTATAGGTGTCGCCGGGTCATGCATGTACTTCGAGATGAAATGTCGGGTTATCTTTGGGTGGCACACACTTCAAGGAAACACACCGGGTATTTGGCACAGATTACGAGGTAATGATTGTCGGGTCGGTGGCACGCAAGACGGTGTTCGGCACGCAAACCGAGGTAGATAGAGTGAAAATCTAGAGAGAGAGTGGATGTGGATGTATGCAAAATGAGCCGTAGCCCCTTCTATTTATAGCTGAAAATGAGTCCCATCGAGGTACGCGATGGGCTCCTTTCCCGACTCCGTCGCCTATCGCGACCGGCACTTGTCGCCACGTGGACTGACACGTGTGCCACGTGGTCTGACATATTTTGCCACATGTCCTGGTATGCTACCACGTGTCGCCGGAGTGCGACACGTGTTGCTGACTCATCACGGCCCATCGCCGTACGCGATGGCCGTCTTCTTGGACTCGTCGCGTTGCGCGATGGGTCCATATATATTATTTTTCATTTTCAGTCCCTGTACTTTAGTAACTTGTCACTTCTGGTCTAATTCTCGTTGCCCAAAAATACTAAGGCGGCTCTTAAGCGGCTCGCGGCGATGCGAGCGTGTGAAGTGCAAAGTGCGCCATCAAAGCGCCACATTGCGCCCAACGCCCTTCGCCTTCGCCGTCGCCATCACCATCGCCACCGTCCTCGTCCGAGCCCGTGCGCGTGTTGATGTATGATATTCATAAAATAATATAACTATGGAAATTCTCTCTCTTATAAAGAGATTCCATTTCTTTACCACTTTCCATGTGGGATGGATTCCATTTCCTTATTTATACCCAAGTGGAATGCTTCCACTTTCTTACATCTTCCAATGTGGGATGGGTTTTCTTTATTTTATTTCCATCATGTAAGAATACTTAGCTTAGGAAATATTTTTATTTTTCTTATTTTTCTTATATTTCCTTATTTAATATTTTCCCATTACTTATTTTGAGATTATTTTTGATCCCTCAACTTTCCTAAGTTGTCAAATTTGGATCAAAATTTTGGGGATGTTACATCCTCCCCACCTTAGAATGAATCTCGTCCTCGAGATTCGTTGTGTTAAATTTAAATGGCTCTTACCTTCGGTTGTTGATTAGATTCTATCTAATCCAGTTGTTGTTTGTTACAATCTCTATGCAGAATTACTAAGGTTTTTGTTTTGTTGTTAACTTACATCCTTGAATGATGTAACCAGTCAATTTATTCAGAATATCATTAGTAAATATAAATTGCTAAACACATTGATCAGTTGTGTTTAACTATTTACCTTACCGTTTGTATTCTAAACATTTACTGATGCTAACTACATTGTTGTTTTGATTCAGCCTATCGAATCTATTCCATTAAGTTGTTTGTTTAGATTCAGTCTATCGAATCTATTCTATCCTTGATCTTGATAAATAACATTCTCTATATTCTAATAGTACTCTTTCATTTGCTATACATAGCAATTGCATTTTCTTGAATATCTTCGAGTTCTTTCTCTTTAACTTTTTGATCAACCTTTCTAGGTAGATAATAATATTCCATCAGTTGTATTTCTTTGAACAAATTCTTTTTGATACTATAATGTCCTTGCATATTTTCTAACGTTTGGTATATCATCCTCCTAAATGATAAATTTTTCTCAACGTCTTCCTTGTTCTAAGTTTCGGATGAACTTAATATTTGAACCTCTTGATTGTTCTTTAGAGGTAACGAATATAAGCATTCTTGTGTATTAACATGATCTATATGCTAATATTTCATTTATAACTTAGGGATTTAAATACCCTTCTTTGATTACAAAATTTCTCGTTTAAGAACGAGTTACAATTAATATACAAAAGTTAGCAAGTCTATCTTGACATTTTCTTGATGTGATCTTGTCATTCATGAATCTTGACTAGCTTTTCTTTTCGGGCATTCAGTCTTAAAGTGACCTGTTTCTCCACATGTAAAACATACTCCTAGCTTCTTACGACATTCATCTATTGTGTGTCCTGCTCTTTTGCAGTATGCACAATTGTTTGAATTTTCTAGTCTACACTTTCCAGTATGTTTCTTTCCACAAGTCTTACAGGCTGACTTGGGAGCACTTTCTTCTTTCTCTAACTTCTCGGAATCTTTTGGTTTCTTGGCTTCTTTGTATTTTTCCTTTTCTTCTTCTTGATTCCTTATCATGCAGTTGATTAAGTATCCGGCTAATTCCATAGCCGAATCAACTGTTTCAGGCATATGGGATCGTACCATATCTCTTATTTCTCTTGGTAACCCATATATATATCGAGTTACTTTGTTATATTCCGGAGTTACTAAATGTGGAACCAATCGGCAGTAATCTAGGAATTTAGTCTTTTATTCCCTAAGATTTGTGCCAATAACCTTGTGATTCCATAACTCGGTTTGAATTCGATCCATCTCATGAGTTGGGCAAAATTTCTTCGGTATGAGACCTTTGAATGTTTCCCAACTTAAGTTATGCATCACTTCTCTCCCTTTTCTCATCAACAGAGCATTCCACCACTTATGCACCTCTCCTTTAAACATTAAGGCGGAATACTGAATCTTCTCTTCATCAGTACACTTAGTTGTTATCACTATTGTTTCCATCTCCTCAAGACATCTCACAGTTGTGATGGCTCCTTTATCTCCGTGAAACTCCTTTGGTCCATAATACTTGAAGTCTTTGAACGAATATCCACCGATTTTGAGTTTCTTTCGTTTCTTATTCTTTGGATTATTATTAGCTGTAGAGCTATCATAAGCTTCTTCCTTTCTTGAAGGAACAGATTTACTTCGACTCCTCTTGTTAGATTTTGGTCGACTTTGAATCGTAGAAAAGTCCTTCATAGCTTCCTTAATCATCTTTTGAATTTCTTCTTTATATTGGACGGGAATTTCATTATCCTTATCTTTATTCTTAATGTTTTCTTCATTCACAGTTTTCTTGGGAGGACTATTGTGAGAGTTTGCACTTTCTTCTCTTGACATACTACAGTAAAATTTTAAAAGATAAGTCCAATATTCGAAGAATTCAAAACATATATTTTATTAATCTTATTATAGTTACAAGAGTGCATATTATTTTTGTTATAATTATACTCTCTACTATGGTTCTATTTCTTCCATCGAATGACTAATTTCTTAATCTTGCTATCTTTCTTGATAGTCTCCTTTTCTTTTTCTTCCACCTCCATCTCTTCCATTGTTTCTTCCTTTTGAGTGCGAACAACGTAAGAATCTTGAGTTTTCGGAAAATTAAAATACTCCCGAGGACATCTTAATCTTGCCGGGTCATGCATGTACTTCGAGATGAAATGTCGGGTTATCTTTGGGTGGCACACACTTCAAGGAAAACACCGGGTATTTGGCACAGATTACGAGGTAATGATTGTCGGGTCGGTGGCACGCAAGACGGTGTTCGGCACGCAAACCGAGGTAGATAGAGTGAAAATCTAGAGAGAGAGTGGATGTGGATGTATGCAAAATGAGCCGTAGCCCCTTCTATTTATAGCTGAAAATGAGTCCCATCGAGGTACGCGATGGGCTCCTTTCCTGACTCCGTCGCCTATCGCGACCGGCACTTGTCGCCACGTGGACTGACACGTGTGCCACGTGGTCTGACATATTTTGCCACATGTCCTGGTATGCTACCACGTGTCGCCGGAGTGCGACACGTGTTGCTGACTCATCACGGCCCATCGCCGTACGCGATGGCCGTCTTCTTGGACTCGTCGCGTTGCGCGATGGGTCCATATATATTATTTTTCATTTTCAGTCCCTGTACTTTAGTAACTTGTCACTTCTGATCTAATTCTCGTTGTCCAAAAATACTAAGACGGCTCTTAAGCGGCTCGCGGCGATGCGAGCGTGTGAAGTGCAAAGTGCGCCATCAAAGCGCCACATTGCGCCCAACGCCCTTCGCCTTCGCCGTCGCCATCACCATCGCCACCGTCCTCGTCCGAGCCCGTGCGCGTGTTGATGTATGATATTCATAAAATAATATAACTATGGAAATTCTCTCTCTTATAAAGAGATTCCATTTCTTTACCATTTTCCATGTGGGATGGATTCCATTTCCTTATTTATACCCAAGTGGAATGCTTCCACTTTCTTACATCTTCCAATGTGCGATGGGTTTTCTTTATTTTATTTCCTTCATGTAAGAATACTTAGCTTAGGAAATATTTTTATTTTTTTTATTTTTCTTATAGTTCCTTATTTAATATTTTCCCATTACTTATCTTGAGATAATTTTTGATCCCTCAACTTTCCTAAGTTGTCAAATTTGGATCAAAATTTTGGGGATGTTACCGGTAAGCACAACACCCCCGCCTTAATAATCCTTCAGCTTTTATCATCGAAATGACATTAAGCCCTGAACTTTCTTTATCACCATAAACCGTCACCGTACTACTATCCAAGGATTTTAACCTTATTAGCCTACTCTTACACACTATCAGAACTTCAAATTCAGATAGCCAGACCATTCCCAAAACCATATCGAACCCTCCCAAGATCATAACATATAGGGTAACAGGGAACTCACATCCCTCTAATTCTATCTTACAATCCTTAACCATTCTCATTATCATAACCAAGGTCTCACTAGCGGTTTCTACTTTAAAAGTTTCAGGCACGTGAAAAAATTTCATTTTGGCTAACTTACTAAATGTAGTGGCTACGAAACTCCTTTGTGCACCCGAATCATACAATAAAGAAGCGGAAATACCATTTACTAGAAATGTACCTGTCACAACATTAGGGATCTACTTAGCTTGTTCCTGGGTCAGCATATAGGCTCTGGTCTTTGGCCTTGATGGTTCAGCATCTTTCTTTCCGCTTCTTCCAGCTTTAGTAAATTTCCTGGCCATGTGACCCGTCTTGCTACATCGGAAACATGCTGGTTTCTCATTGCTCTCATGAGCATAGTACCCCACCTTCCCGAACTTATAACAGGCGTTTGTTCCAACTCTGCACTCTCCTCCATGCGCCATTCCACATTTGTGACAAATATCAGTTCCCACACCCCACTTGCACTCACCAGCGTGCATCTTCCCACAATTCTTGCACGAGTTCCTTCTCCACACATTATGTCTCTTATTCTTAGGGTTCCATAATTGAGTGCTGGTTCATTTAGTTAGAACAACCCACCACTTCTCTTTCTTCACCACATCGTCCACAGTCAGATAGTCGTAAACCATCTCTGCGAGTTCAACAACAGAGTTGAAAGTAGCTGGTTTACTTGCCCTGACTAAGGTGCAGACATTTTTGTGGAAGTCCTATGATGTAGCACTTGATCCTCTTCTCTTTAGTGTTCAGCATGTCAGGCACCCGCCTAGACATGCGCTTGAATTCAGTAGTGTATTCGCGGTGTGTCATCTTACTCTCCTTCAGATTCAAAAACTTTATTTCAGCCCTCTCAACCTCAGCATCAGCATATAACCGTTTCATCACCAACTCGTTTAGGTCCTCCCACCTCATCGCCTTAATCTCTTCTTGAGTCTTCCTCTGCTCCACAGTCTCCCACCAGTACATAGCCTCATCTCCAAATGACCGAGTGGCATAACCCACAGCTTGATCATGGCGGTATTCGCTAATTCGGATAACCTTGTCCATGCTGTTTATCCAATGGAGAGTAGCGATAACATCCCCTAAACTAGTCAGCTTTGGCGGGTCGCAACCCTTGAATGACTTGTAGTTACACCAACCTCGGCCTCTCTTTCTGTCATCAACTTTCACTGACCTAACCTCACTCGAGTCGCCTTTCTCTCTCTCATCATTCTTCTTACCGTTCTCTCCTGACCTCTCGGCAATCCTGGCATGGCTCCCATCAGATCCTTCTGGATGCAGGTTCTTCACTGTGGCAGCTACATCTTGAGCAATGGCCTTGAACCGCATGATCGAGTTGATACCCTTCATTGTTGCTTAGATCTCGTCCAGTTGCACTTCCTCCCCCCATGTGTTAGTAACTGGTTCCATCGAAGTTTCTTGGACAATACGTGGCCTGCCACGACGTGTAGTACGACCTCCTTGTCCCGCAACTTTCCTAGCTCCAGCCATTCGTATTCTATAATGAAACACAACGTCATCACTCAAGGAACTATGTAGTACATGGATAATAAAGCTAACAGGTAATAACAGTGGTCAGCTGTGACTAACTGATCACGTTACTTTCCGTGTCCTATACACTTCCCCTTATTGAAACGTCATAGAGCTCGGATCTAGCCGCAATTACGATACATCAACACACGATCGATACGTTAAATCAATACTTTATTGATAAATATGGAAGAATACATTATAAAGAGAAATAACTTATGGAGAGAATAATAACTTAGATCTACATCTCTCAGCCACTCTAAATTATGACATGAGCTACCTATTTATAGGCCAAAGCTCATTCACAATAAATATACATTAAATACATAGACTAGACTTTCTATAACTTATTCGATTGCTACGGACACCAAAACCGTGTACTAACAGACACCCCCTTTTCCGTAGCTATCGAATACTTTAATCTTGAATACTTTAACTGCAAATCACCAGTCACAAACCGTGCACTAACAGACTCCCCATTGACTGATGATTCTCGGGCTTGTGCAGACAGATAATCTTTAAATATTTTCAGCAAACCAACAACTTGTAGCTTCTCATATCAGATAACCTCCTCAAAATGAGCAACTCTTGGAGATCATCCCGATCATCCATTGGCGTATGATATGGTTCAATCTTTCAACAATAAGCAACAAGTCATCAGCTATCCGTCAGCACCGGTAAAGAAAAAATATCTTTACGTTTAACCTCATCACACATCTTCATGAAAAACCCAATCATTCAACATCTTTCACTTCGGTTTTCCCTCTCTTGATAACGCGTATCCCAAATATACTCTTTGAAGCTCTTCCACATCTCATTCGCAAAGATGCACTAATGTTTGGTCATATGATTCAGAGTTCCAACCTCCACTAATAAATTCAGAACGATCAAATTCTTCAATCTAATGACACGACTCGTATATTCTTTAATAAGATCAACGCGTTCGATCGTCCCCCTCAACAGAAGTAATCCGCCGTATACTCGTAGCCAACATAGTCAGGATCAAAGTCCCTCAGAAAGAATTAACGAACAGACACTCGTATCCCACATAGTCAGGTTTTAATCTTGAACAAATCTATCACCAATCGAAGAACAACTGCAGTCTTGAACTTAGTCAACCGTGGCTTTGCAAGCATGAATTACCTCCCGAATTGTAGTAATTTTTCAAGAAACCTTGCAAACGTAGGAAGATACATGCTAAATAAACTCAAATGAAGGTTTTATCTCCCCCTTTTCTTGACAAAATAAGCAAGGTATTTGAACAATCTTCGCGTATCACTAATAAACTCCACTTTAAATTACTCGTGGTCTCCCCCTCGGCCAGTAGAAACGCGTAAAAAGTAGTCTGGAAAATATATTACCAAAATTTGAGAGAAGAGTACCCAATACATTAGGAATATCCCAGAAAAATTTCGGCTAAGAAAATTTTTTCCGATTTTCCCGCCGAAAGTTCACCAAAAATTATCGAAAAATAAATATTTTCGCCAAAATTTTCAAGAATGAAATCTCACTTACGAGGAGTATTCAGGAAAAAATTCGCGCAAGAAACTTTTTCCCGTGAAATATTTTTTTTTAATGAATCACCTCTCCATTCGTTATAAATATCTACTCCATTCGTTAACTTAGTCCGTGCTCTCCATTCGTCAACCAATCAGTTCTTTATAAATTACCATCTCTAATTCGTCATAACAATCCTCATTCGTTATAATGGCCTTCTATTCGTTAAGATTTCCACTTCGTCATACCTTAATTCGTTATACTCTTAACTTAACGAATCTCCTTAACGAATTACTTTTTGTTATACTCTTAATTTAACGAATTGCCTTAATTCGTTATCTTTAACTTAACGAATGAGCTTCACGAATTACCTTAATTCGTTAAATTACCGTAACGAATTAGCTACGTTAGATTCGTTAAACTCCCTTAACGAATTAGCTACAGTAACATAATGAATCAGGTTGTTAGATCTGAACTGTTCGCCGGAAAAATGCATGTCGCCAGAAAAATCAGTTATCTCGCCGGAAAAACATAGATCTGGCCGGAATATGCATTTTTGAACTTCATCCATGGCAGATTCATCATAACACCATAATATATCACGAAAATCTACCCGGACACTCGGATTTTCATACTGATCATGAATCCATAATTAATTTAAGTTAACAATCACTGAATTGATCAAAATCTGATCAATCCATGACCATGCTCTTCGATGGCAGATCCTTTAATACACCATGACTTAACACCAAATTACACAGGAAGCTTCGTTTTCCATTAACAAACATGAATTCACCAACAAATCCACCAATAACAAACTATATTAATCCAGATCTGACCAAAACCCGATGAACACGAAGAACACGATTTTGACAATTCAATACCTTATTATTGATGCATCGAGAGCAGCAACCTGCTCTGATACCAATTATTGAAACGCCATAGAGCTCGATCTAGCGGCAAATACGATACATCAACACACGATCGATACATTAAATCAATACTTTATTGATAAATATGGAAGAATAAATTATAGAGAGAAATAACTTATGGAGAGAATAACAACTTAGATCTACATCTCTCACCCACTCTAAATTATGACATGAGCTACCTATTTATAGGCCGAAGCTCATTCAAAATAAATATGCATTAAATACACAGACTAGACTATCTATAACTTATTCGATTGTTTCGGACACCAAAACCGTGCACTAACACCCCTTGTGAATCTATTTGTGCTGGTTCTACTTCTAAACAGTTAGGCAATCAAACAGTTCATAAATCATACATTCCTATCCCTAGCAATTAAGCTAACTTAATTACACATTCTTACATTATACTTACAATTACTCATATACTTTACCTTTACTTAGCTTGCTTGAGCGACACACAGCTTTATTGAACTAGCATCTTCTTTCTTTTCTTACTTAAGTACCATTCTCTGTTCGAGTCTAAGCATGTAGGATGCTTAATTATCTCAAACTTATGCTCTGATACCAACTTGTAAGGCCCGGGTCCCGGTGCCCTACGTTGGCGTTGGATTTACTCTTAAACACCGTTCTAAATATCAGAGTTAATTAACACTTTTGACGAAATAATAAACTTCATCATATTTTACAGAATCGTTCAAATCTTTTTAAATTAAACATCTTTTGTCTTTCAAATTAAAACATAAACCATAATAACATCATAACATTTTCCTCAAGATGCCAGTATCTTCAGTCCAATGCCATGTGTTAGTATCAAGCGAGCTGCCTCAACCTATTCACCTGCGTGCATACTAAAAGTCAGCTACACTGAGTGAGTTCTAGTTAATGAGGCAACGTACATTACATACACATACATACTTATAAATACGTATCCGAAGATACATATCACATTCTTAACCTGTTACGTTTCTTTATACATACGTTCATTCTTTCTATCATACTTTCATTCTTTTAGCCTGTGTATTTCATACATAAATAACTATTCGTTTTAAAGAGCATCACACCCTATAATCTTCGTAGATATTATTAGGGTCTGCAACCCTTTAACATTCACAAATATTATTAGGGTCTGCAACCCTTTAACCAAACATTACATCCATCCTTTGATCATACATACCTTTTTCCTTATTTAACATACTTTCGTACATACTCATTTCATTACTTACCTTCATACGTACATATTTCATACTAGACATACTACACATTACTTCCCTGACGATACGTGCAATATCTGAAGATCGTTCACGCACCGACAAGCATTCATTCATAACATTCATACCATATTATCACATCAATCAACATAGCATACACTTACCATTTAAGGTAAGAGTATTAACATTCATATTGAGTATGCACACAGCCCCTAAAACATAACAAGGGAGTGGGGAGAGAAACTCATATGTAAGCGATTTCTTACTGAATTTACGATTATTCCCTTTTGAGATGTGCACGGCTAACTGTGTATTAATCATCGTATCAATTAACTACTTCTAGCTATACCATACTTCTAACTTATTGTAATTCCTAGCTACGGGGGTCCATGGGCAGCGCCCCTGGCAGCGGGGTTTTAGGGGCGGCAACCCCTAGTGGGGTTCTGTTAGTGCACGGTTTTGCGTCTTGAGTCTTTGTAATTATCTTTAACGTATATTTTTTATATTTTAATGTAATAATTATTTAAGTTTGTCTCTAGTTCTCTAATGAAATGTCTAGTTCGCTAGGGGATGTTAGCGAACTAAGACTTAAGGTTATTCCCTCCGATTCGTTAGGGGATGTTAACGAATCAGAGGATGATTCGTTAAGAGATTTTTCTTATTTATGTATGTAACGAAGTAGGTCTGGTTCGCTAGGGAATGTTAGCGAACCTGACCTATCTTCTATTTATAGTGAACCCCTGTTCACATTTTAAGTTAAGTATTGAGAGTTAATTAATGAGACCCTGTCCAAATCCCCTCTCGATCTTCATACTAATATTATAACATTACTAATACATATAGACTGATAATACATATACATATACAACACTTAATCTAAGGTAATTATGAGCTAGATCTATAGTTAAGGTATTAATCTGTTATATACAGATCTGAGATCTGTTATTGTTATTGTGATTGATACACCGCAGGTTCCAACAAGTGGTATCAAGAAGGCGATTCGGACTAAGTGGGTATTTAAGTGTAAGAAAGACGATCAAGGGTATTGGTGCAAGGTTTTTCATTAGCAAGAGGGTATTGATTATACAGAGGTATATGCTTCAGTTGCAAGATTAGAGTCAATTCGAACTTTCTGGCGTATGCAGCTTATAATAATATCAAGGTCTATCAAATGGATGTTAAAAGTGCTTTTCTCAATGGTGAACTACACGAGGAAGTGTTTGTTTTACAGCCTCCTGGTTTTGAAGATCCTGACTATCCGGACCGAGTTTACCGTTTAAACAAGGCCCTGTATGGTTTACATCAAGCCCCGAGAGCTTGGTATGGCACGCTTGCCGACCATCTGACTGATAATGGCTTCAAACGAGGAACTGTCGACTGCACTCTATTTCATAAAACTGTTGGTGACGATCTTCTCCTAGTTCAGATTTATGTCGATGAAATTATCTTTGGGTCAACAAACGACACATTGTGTAAGGAGTTCGAGAAGTCCATGCAAACAAGCTTCGAGATGAGTTCGATGGGAGAGATGAATTTCTTTTTAGGGTTGCAGATTCATCAGTCTGCTAACGGAATTTTTATTCACCATACTAAGTATGTGAACGACGTCTTGAGCCGATTCAAGATATCTGCCAGAAAAATCCCTTCTACTCCTCTTCCAGTGGGTCACAATTTATCACCGGATGAATTGGAGGATACCGTTGATCCTACCCTCTATCGTGCCATGATCGGTTCTTTAATGTATCTAACGGCTTCTCGCCCTGATATTATGTTTGCTGTTTGTCTTTGTGCTAGGTATCAAGCAAGTCCACGAGTGACTCACCTAGCTGTGGTCAAGAGAATTCTTCAGTATTTAAGGGGAAATCCAGACATCGGGTTGTGGTACCCCAAGGATGATACTTTTGATCTTACTACTTATTCAGACTCGGACTATGGAGGTTGCAAGATCAACTTCAAATTAACGACTGCAGGATGTCAATTTTTAGGGAACCGGCTTGTTTCCTGGCAGTGTAAGAAGCAGACAACGGTCTCCACTTCTACCGCCGAAGCTGAGTATGTTGCAGCCTCGAGTTGCTTTTTCCAGGTTTTGTGGATACAACAACATCTCAGTGACTACGGTTTGAAGTTTCTTACTACTCCTCTTCTAATTGATAATTCTGCTGCAATTTCTATCACAAAGAATCCTGTACAACATTCGAAAACAAAGCATATCGAAATTTAATATCACTTTATACGGGATTGCTTTTAGAAGAAGTTGATTGACCTTGAGAAAGTACTTACTGACTTTCAAAAAGCCGATCTGTTTACCAAAGCTTTTGACAAAACACGTTTTAAATTTTTGCTTGGTTTAAACGGATTGAAGACCCTCGCTGATATCCTAAAACAAGGATGACTATCTTTATTTTCTGTTAATTTTTCTTTTAAAATTTGTTTTTGTGTTGGGGTTGAAATTCTAGAAAATACAAAAAGATTGTGTTTTTCGTTTGTATAGATAAAACCCAAAAACATTAAAAAAATTCTTAGTCCAAAAACATTAGAAAATTCAGAAAAAAATAAAATATTGTGATTTCTTTTCCTTAATGTTTTCCTTTAAAATATTCTGAAAAACCAAAAACATTTTAAAATTTGAAAATCCAAAAAGAATGTATTTTTCAGTTTGTACAGAAAAATCCGAAAATCCAAAAAGACTGTGAAGTTTATTTTGTTTATAAGAAAATTGAAAAGACAAAAATATTGTGTTTTTAAAGTCTGTATAGAGAAAAACCAAAAAGATTTTTGCATGCGTTTGCTGAAAATTATATCAGTTATCTACATTTGAAGGGCATGCGCGTGTATATGTTTGGTCATGACATTTACTTGTAAATGATCAGGTTAGCCATTTACCTGATAATGGAAAATAGTTGGGGCGTTCGTTATGCGTTTTTATATTATTTTCTCGCTGAAAATTATGTCGGTTATTTAAGTTTGTGAAGCATGCTTGCATGTCTTGGTCCTATTATTCACTTGTTGAATTGATAGAACAACCATTTATTTATAGACTTAAGTTAACTGGGGCGATTAAATTTATCTTTATTTTATTTTTATGCTCCTCAAAATTTTGAGTTTTTGAAGCAAAAAGAGAAAATGATAGTACATTGATTATCTTGACCCCAATTCCAGCAAAAAGTAAGCTTAAAAGACTGTGTGTTTAATTGCATTGGTGCATTAGTAGGTCTTAAAACAACCAAGTAGAGTAAAGTATGTGATATAAACATAAAGAAACACCAAATTGAAAGGGGTGTTAGTCTCTAGAAAAAGTCTCGGTAAGGATGGCAGAAATGTAATAACCTGTCATACTCAAGCCTTGTACTTGTTTGATCAACCAAAAATAAAATAAAGCAAATAACAAGCTTTGAGGTTCTGGACACTGTGAGTCTTTATGCGGCTTAATCATCTGGGTATTCATATGCATGAATATTTCATTCGCTTTTAGAGCAAACCCAAAGTCATTAAACTTGATCACTGCCGTACCTCGTAGAAATCCAAATTACTGACTTGATCAAAATCCGCTATTAGTCATAAATGGTTCCTCCCTTGCGTGCGTCTTAATACCATTAAGAAACGGACCCCAGGGGATACAATGTATGTAAGCCAACAGATGGACTCGTGCATATTCACTCATAGTAACAGAAAATCATTGCATTGCTCATAAACTTTTATAAAAACAAATTTTGATCAACAATATAATGGTTTAAGTCAAGTTTGGGTGATATGACAAAAATCAAATTAAGCTTGAACCGAGATTAGAGGCTGATAGTTTCTGATATTCTGTGCTATAATTTAATCAATTAATCATATCACAAAAACACTTGAAAGTTTGTTATTAGATTTAAGTGGACAACAATACCAATGATCGACTTAACGCCAGTTATAATATCGCTGAAATATAAAACTGTGATGGAAGGGCAATTTGGTCAATATGATTCTCTGCTCAAACTCAACAAAAACACAAAAATATGTACTGTTTTTGTTAAATCATAGAAGAACACAAAAAGATTGTTCAATTTTAAAAATGTTTGGATGCTTCTTTGTACATACATTCTTTAAAATTTTTACAAAATACCAAAAATATTCTATCTTTCTCTCTTTACATATTATTTAATAATTTAAGTTATGTTTAGAAAAAAAAATGAAACGATTTTAAAGTATTCAATTATTGGGATAAAATACTCTAGATAATTCAGTTAAGTTAAATTTATTGGTGATTATTTAATTCATTTATTTATTTAGGTTAAAATTAAATAAATTTTTAATTCGTTAAAAGCTAATTCGTTAAGTATAGATAACGAACTAGGTGATTCTTTAGCGGACTAATTTCTAGTTCGCTCACCTGTTTCGCTTCCGCTCTATGTAAAGAATCACTTCTACTTCGTTATACATCTTTAAAGAATCAAGCCACATTTCATGTCTTGTTCGTTACTCTGAAGTAACGAATTGGAATAGCGAATTGTCTAATTCGTTATTTAAAATTCAAACGATTCGCATGATTCGTACAAAGGGTACCTTGGGAGGCGTGTTAGGTTATATAAGATAGTAATACGAACAGTCCTTCACTGTTCATCTTCTTTCTTCAACATAAAGTCACCCTTTTCAAAACTTTTTCTCTGATTTTCGACCTTTAAATTTTGACATTTCAAGGATATCATTGTGTTGCTAAGGTATAAACGATCACAGCGATGTGATTTTCGTCAAAAATGACGGTGTTTTAATAGACTAATTATGGACTTTTGTGTTCTAAGGGTTTTCCGCGTTCAAAACCCTGATTTATTTATGATATATTGTGTTTTTGTAGTTGATATATAATCCTTTGTGATCGGAATGCGATTCCGAGACTCTTGGTAAACTCTAATCGAAGCATGATTTTAGTTTTCCGGGTCGATTGTGTGTTAATGGTTTCGGGGTTCTTGTTTACTCTGGTTAACCTTAGTTATTTTTCTGGGTTTTGAGTCTTAATCTCAACACCATGAGCTTTGTATTAGGTTTCCGAGTTTAATAGACCAAATGTTTCGATGATCCGACGGTAGTTATGGATTAATTGAAACTTGATTTGTATTGTTGACTTTCGGTGTTCATCATAATTTTGAGTTTGACTATGCGAGTCAAAGATTAAGTCTAAATTATTGACCATTCGTTATCTTTAGCGAATTGGAACTGCTTCGTGTCCAATTCGTTAAGGAAATACACGAATTATATTAAGCGAATAAGTTAATCAACGAATCAAATGTGGATTCGTCAAAATCTAACGAACTAGATTCTAGTTGGTCCTTTTACATAGTAATTCGCTAAGTCCCTTTCGTTAACCTATTTACATGATAGCGAATCGCTTGATTCGTTACTAGATGGTAACGAATCAGAGTGATATTCACACGAATGACATTTATTGTTAATTATTTAATTAAATTTAAATTACCTGTTTAAAGTAATTATATTACTCCAACCGTCTAAACGCGTATATAAATTAATTACACATATCATATGAAATTAAATACACCATTTATAAATACATAGATATATATATGTATATTACATCTTCATATTACTTATCTTGGTTTATATTCATTCAGTAAAATGGCTGATCAAGTGAATCAAGATCAACCGGTTGCTGATCAAGGGCAACATGAACAACCACAGCAAGAACAACCAGCACAAGGGCAACCACCTCAAGAACAGCAGGATGATGTAATTTTATTACCATTTGATAAGAAACATAACATCTGTGCTTATGTTGATCAAGATGTTGCTGATGTTGCTACGTTTGAAGCTCTGTTGACTTTCTTAAGATGCTCTGTGATACATTATGCAATCACTACTCAACCTAAAGTTTATCTAAGTATTATTAGGCAGATTTGGGATACTGCTGAGTATATTGAGGAGGAAAAACACATCCGAGCCACGATAAATCAATCTGTTATTATAATTGATGTGGAAGTTGTCCGCCGTGTGCTTCGTTTTGATGACAATGATGACTATCCAAGTGACTTTGACAAACAACTGATCAAGGGCCTGTTCAGTCGGTTACGTTACAGTGGGAATGTTGATGAATCTATGTTGAACAAGAATGGTTTATGCACACCATACAAGTATCTTCTACATGTCTTGATTCACTGTATGAGTGGTCGTTGGGGTGGTTTCGATCAATGCAGAAGTAGTATACAATCGGCTTTCGTTGCCCTTATTCTCAACAAGCCTTTTAACTACTCTGAGCTAGTTTATAATCATTTGAAAGAAAAAGTTCAACAAACACTTCAAAAGAAGAAATTTTTAATGTATCCTCGCTTCCTACAGCTGATCATTCAAGACTTAATTCCCAATTTAGCTATTGATCAAGCTCAGGTGAATGATGTGCTTCCTTTGGAACACATGAAAGCTGATACCGTTCATAGAATATTGATTTATAGAAAGGGGAAGACAGCGGATAAAAGATTGATTTGTCATATCGTTAATCCTAATTATGTATGTCCTTCCGAGGATCGTTGGATTCATGATGATTCAGATTCCGAGCGTGAGGAAGGAGAAGGTGGGAACGATGGTGATGACGGGAACGATGGTGATGATGGAGATAATGGTGGCAATGGTGGTAATGGTGATGCAGCTCTTAGAGAGAAACAGGCCGCAGTTGAAGCTGCATTAGCTGCCACTATTGCAGCTCAACGAGAAAGAAAACGAAAAGGCAAGGTAGTGGCAACTAGTGAGCCATCAAAGAAAATACGTGTATCTGCTGGGGCTGGAGTAATCATTGGTGTGCCTCAGCCTCGTCAAACAACACCTCAACGCCCGGTAGTGCCAATTACAACTAGCACTCCAGAGATGACTTTGACAAAGACGATGGTTACACATGAGCAGTTGGGTATGATTCCTCAATCAGTGTTAACTGAAATACCTTTGCCGACTGCTACAGTGGCTACAACTCCTCCAACAACATCTATGAGGCCTCCTCCTCCTAGTGATATCTCATTCATGATAATTACAAGGCCTCAAGGTCCAATCCAACCAGTTCATCCATCCTTGTATGCTTTGCCACCAAATCGTCAAACAGACATGCTTTTAAATCTTTTGCATCTGTATGAGAACCAGATGTCTGCTGATCGGTTGAATCAAGAACTTTTAACGGAAAATCAGAAGAAACTAATTAGTTATGTTTCTTTCTGTAAAAAAGAAACTAAGGCCCTACGTGAGATTGTTGAGTCTCAGGGGGTGAAACTTAAAGAACAGGAAGAAATGATCTTGCAATTGACGTGCAAAGATGATGCTTTAAAGAAGATCAAGAATAATGAGGAAGATTTCTGATGATGATGAGACTGGTGCTGGTGGTGAGCCCAAACAAACTCAGGACCCAGCTTCTGCTGCGGGTACGAGTTCTGTTGATGACTCGGAAAAACAGATTGTTGTTTATCGTGATTATTCGGTTGCTAAACCAATTGAGATGATTGAAGATGACACGGTAATATTTATGGATGGAAAGGGGGTGATTAGGAGCATGGATAAATGCTAATGAGATTGAAGTTGGTGAGTTCGTTGATAGGTCTCTAACACGAGAGCAGATTTCCATACTGCTAGGGTTAAATGATGAACAATTAACCGTGTTAGAGACAGAGCCAGATGTTGAGGTGGTGAATGAGGAAGGTTTAACAGATGATCCGTCTATTCAAATGAATACGGAGTTTATTTATAAAGATTAGGATGTTGAGATGGAAGACGTCACTGCTGAGGAGTATCCTAACTTGTATCAACACACAAACGTTGATCAAGGTGCTCCGGTATTTAATGAGCAGACTTTTAAAACAGCAGAGGATGATCTGGAGAAGACAACTAAGGGAAAGAAGGTTGTGGATACTCGCTTTGACTCGATTGTGAACCCAACTGATGCTGATATTGCTAAATGGTTCAGTCATAAAGCTGCGGGTAAGATTATAAAGGCGTATCGATATGTTGATCAAGAACGGAAAGACATAGCAGATGCATGGGTCAAAGAAAACCAAGTGACTTCCTTCAAGACTGTATCCAAGGTTCATGGTGATAACGTCTCATGGCTATATGATTCCGAGCTTAAGGTATGTATAGTTAAGTGGGAAAAGGGAGTTCAGTATTACGAGAAGATAATGGAGTCTTACACTACCACGTTTGGATGTTGGTACCCTCGCGAGGCGTCCATTTATCAATCGTGGTGGCACCCGGACAGCTGAGTGGTTTCATCAACACTTGCTGTTCGAAGTCAATCATGGGTTCAAGTTCTTCATGCCCCAGGTCCCGAGACATAAATGTATTGACGAGATTGATCCAAGGACTGGCTGGAAGAAACTTGTTCTTAAAGTAAAGCCGCCGAAGATGATGAAACGAGTGCCGGTGAAGACGATGCCCCAACACATGCATCACTCGTTCAACCGCTGGTACTATGACAATCGTACGGGCGAGGCCGTCATTGTACTTGGTAAAGGACTGAAGACTGAGCTTATCAAGATAATCGGCCCGATGTGGTTGGTTAATTTATCTGAAACAGACAATGACGTGCTACACAGGAAACAGATTCTGATCGAGCGCAATGAAGACTACGACCTGGCTATGCAATCCAACGTGTTGTGCGTGTTTGTCATGAAAATGGAATTCATAGTTGCAGAGACTGGCAGTCCAAGCGCTTCAAGTAACTTAAAGACAAAGAGCTCAAGACGAGGGGGTTTTTGTTAGTGCACAGTTTTGCTTCTTGAGTCTTTGTAATTATCTTTAACGTATTTGTTTTATATTTTAATGTAATAATTATTTAAGTTTGTCTCTAGCTCTCTAATGAAATGTCTAGTTCGCTAGGGGATGTTAGCGAACTAAGACTTAAGGTTATCCCTCTGATTCGTTAGGGGATGTTAACGAATCAGAGGATGATTCGTTAAGAGATTTTGCTTATTTATGTATGTAACGAAGTAGGTCTGGTTTGCTAGGGAATGTTAGCGAACCTGACCTATCTTCTATTTATAGTGAACCCCTGTTCACATTTTAAGTTAAGTATTGAAAGTTAATTAACGAGACCCTATCCAAATTCCCTCTCGATCTTCATACTAATATTATAACATTACTAATACATATAGACTGATAATACATATGCATATACAACACTTAATCTAAGGTAATTATGAGATAGATCTATAGTTAAGGTATTAATCTGTTATATATAGATATGAGATCTGTTATTGTTATAGTGATTGATACACTGCGGGTTCCAACAGGTTCAAGGGGCGGCATCCCCTAGTGGGGTTCAAGGGGCAGAGCCCCTGGCTGGGGTTAAGCTGCCTGGTCAGCTTGGAAAAATTTTATTTTAATTAATAAGTCTTTACTAAAAAAACCTCATCAGAAAACTGAAATTTAATTATTTATTCGATTCAAATCTTCGTTCTAAACGTTACCTTTCATTATTCATTAATTACTTCTCTTTAGTTCATATATAATATAAGTCCATGTCTGTCGTTCACGTACGTATACGCCGTTTATCTTTCGTTTATTTTACAAAATCATTAACAAGTCTGTATAACCAATATGGGCGTATATGTCCTATAAGCGTGAAAGTCTTCCCAACGCATAAGTTAGTTCCAACGCACAAGTCCTTCTAGCGCATAAGTGCATCCAACGTGTAAGTCTTTCTGGTGTATAAGACATACACGGCGTATATATATATACGTTACATACTTACACGTTTCCTATACATACATGCTACATATACTTACAAACTACGTGTACTTATACGCTGCCTATACTTACACGTTAAATATACATATGCACTGCACATACTTATACGTCCTATTCCTACTTAAATGGTCCGTACTTATATGGCACATAACCTTATATGCCCACTGTTCAGTTCAGCTTTCATATTTCGCATTCTTGGGGTTTTTCTTCGATCCCGACGCCGTTAGCCACCGTTAACCACCATGGTTGGTCGGGGTTTGATCGTTTATAGTGTAGGTAACTTCAGGGTGTCCAGATATGAGCCATGGTGGTCCTTAAGCTCGTTTTCAGTTGATTACACACTTGAAAAAAGCTAGATCTAGACCCAAACAGCTCGTACGGCATCACGGGCTGCGTCGTCGGGTTATAATATGTTTGTAAAACTGAGATAAATAATTTCTTACCTTCTTTTGGTCTCGGATTGTTGAATATTTTAGATTAGAGAGTGTTTGGTTTAAGTTTGTGTTTTTGAAGGTGTAGGCTATGGTGTAGAGATGGATGGAAATGGAAAGGATTAGGGTTTAAGGGGTATTTATACTCCCTTAAGCCCATGGACTTAAGGCCCATATTTCCCTTTTGGCCCATCTTTAATTCCATCTACTTAGCCTACTTAACCTTCCACTTTTATTATTTTATTATTTCTCTTCTAACTATAGTAAACTTTCTCATCATATTTAAATAATATATTAAATATTATTCTTAGAAAATTCGGGATGTTACATTTGTTAGTATAGATGTGGTGATGAGCGTTTTATAAGCGTTCGTGGTTCTTGTATCAACTGCATCTATGTAATTAATCTGAATGTAGTCTTAAATGTTTTATAAGCGTTTATGATTCTTTTATCAACTGTATCTATCTAATTAATCTAAATGTAGTCTTAAGTGTTTAATACGCGTTTTATGATTCTTGTATCAACCGTATATATGTAATTAATCTGAATGTATTCTTAAGCGTTTCATGATTCTTGTATTAAATGCATCTATGTAATTAATATGAATTTAGTCTTAAGCGTTTAATAAGTGTTTTATGTATGTGATTTAGTTAAAGGTAACAAGCCAGGGGAGAAAAAGAATGATGTTAAACGAAAGACTGTTGATAAGAATACTAAAATACTTGATGCCGTAGTGAAAAATGTTAAAACAAAACATGTTGAAGCAAACTCAGACTCAGACTTTGAAGCTCCAATCAATAAGTTGTAAGCAAAGCGGAAAGATGTAGAAGACAGTACCTCTGACTCGGACTTTCAACGACCAAAGAAGAAAGTTGTTAGAGAAAAGAAGCTAGCTGAGAGGATACCGAGGAAACCTTTTTTTAAATTTATAGACAAAAAGTTGAGAGTGAGATGTGCATCTTTTAAGATTGTTGATGCAGTGAATGCAATGAACTCTGAACAAAAAGCTTGTTTGGAAGCAATGAGTTTTGGGTCAATGTTAAGACTACAAGTGAACCAAAATCCATCAGTTTTGGGACATTAGTTGTTGATGAACTATGATCAACGTTTTAATGAATTGAACATCGGTAGCCGTATTATTAAGATAACACCAAAAAAGGTGCATGAAGTCTTGGGGATACCAATGGGTAAAATACCAGTTTTAGACAAGAGTAGACCAAGATTGGGGGATGATGCAACTACAGATATATTCAAAAATCAATTCTCGACTGCAAGAATAGGTATAAAACGTGTGAGAGAGTTGCACCCACTTTCAAACATTGTTTAAAATTCTTACAATCATCTTTAACTTCATCCGCTTTATCAAAATCACCATACTGTGTTCTCAAAAAATTGAACGCTTTAACAGGTCTCAAGTTCAAATTAGACAACTCATAAATAGTTTCCTCTTGGACTTGTGTGAACTTCCTTGCTGATTAACAAATTGCATATCACATTCTTCTACCATATCATGATTATGGCCTTCAACAAAATCATTAACTTCGAAAATTACACTGTCCATAGATTTTAACTGAAGTTGTGCTTTACAGCCACATCTAATAGTAGGCCTTTTCCTCCTTTATAATATAGTTTGTTTGATTCATTATAATCACCTTTTGAATCATAACTTTTGGTTGGCTTGTGACCTTCTTCACAACATGTAAAATACTTGGTCTTTATTAACCCATCATGCATGTACGATCCACCTTTCCAAACACCAAATCCAGCCTTCTTTGCATATTCAAAATAAAAATCATATGCTTGATGTGATGACGAAAACATCATTCCTTTAACATGTATGTAACTGATGTTTTGTAAAACACACTAGTTTTCTGCGCTATTTATCATTGTTTTAATCACTTACTTATCTAATATTTAATGTTTTTAACTTGTTTTAGTATGATCTTACATTAATATTTATTTTGTAGGTTACGGGTTTAAAGAGAAAGAAACCAAGCTTTGAAAGAGATTTAGAGGCCTTTTATGCACTATTATTGAAGAATCAAGTTAAAGGCCCGACACATATCCCTTTTGTGGAGCCCATATTTGTATAATATAATAAACAACAAAAAAATAAAAACCCTAACCAGCCCCTAAATCACGAAATCAACAGCTACACCAAGAGAAAAGAAGAAAAAAAGTTATAAACCCTAATCCTTGGGAGAATTCCGATCGACAGCTTCAACTTCAAGGAAGAAAGGAGTGTTGCAGCTAATATTACAAGTGTTTCTTAGGCTTTTTCATAGCCAAGAGCAGCCAAGAACATTATACTTCATCCCCATATACTTTGGTTTGGTTTATGTCTCATAACTCTTTTGATATTGATCTTAAAAGTGAATTGTTTTGAAATTGAGTTGAGGATTGAATGGTGCATGATCATAATTGATTGTTGGATAATTTTGATTATGTTTTTAGTGATTAATATGATGTTTATATTGAGTTATAGCTGCTGTCCAAAGTTTATGATTGGCTAAACTTGTTAGTTCTACCTAGGTTTGATGATTATTGTTCGGTTTTGATGAGTTGATTGGATTGTTTGATCAATATGACTTGAATTGCTATTGAAAGTTTGGTTTAATGATGAATTAGGTTGTGTTTAGTGGCTGTAATATTATTGGTTTTGTCTCATAATCTCGTGCTTCGGTTAATTGAATTGGTTTTGATTGATAGTTGCATGTTCAATTCTTTACTTTGTGTTTAGAGTTTGTTTGTGGGGTGTACAACAACAGGGTTTTATTGAGATTGCCAATTGATTGAATTCAGCGGTTAAGCACCTTTTTAGAGACCGAGATGTGATAGGAAGAAAAGTCGTCTCATTGCCTTTACTTGTTAGGATTAGGATCGCACGAGAGCGGGTTCGGTTCTTGTCGAGTTTGGGTTCGTGAACGATTAGTTGGTCTAGTTTTCGTTAAACCAAATTGTTCCTCTATCCTTGGTTGTGTAGTATTCATTTCCATTAGGGTCGTGTGTCGGTGAGCCCGAGAGGAGAGTCGACATTAGAACACCTTTGCATTCGTTTCCCGGTTTGTTCTTAAAATCAATTAAGTGTAAGTTAGGGTTTGTTAGTGAGACCGAGAGGTGATCTAGCTTTCTTGAGCGAACCTTAGTTGTGTCATCTTTAGATACCGGTGTTGTGACATCATTCAATCCATTAGCTTGTTAGACCGTCAATTTGATTCTTACCTAGGTAGACATTTTCTCCATTGTTAGTTAAATTCTCTAAATTAGGAAAGTTTTGTCTGTCAGTTTTGTCAATCACAGTCTTTAAGTTTCGTTAGGTGTTTCAGTTAAGTCCAAATAAGTAAGTTAAGTTAGTTAATCTAGTTAAAGTAATTTAGGTCAAGTAGTTTAATTATTAAAAATCAATTAAAAAATATTATTCTTAGGAAGGTCTTGTCTAGGGTTTAGTGATCATAGGCGTTTTCACGTGTCCTTGTGTTTGATACTCTGACTTCTTAGGTCTATGCTACTTGTGATCGGTACACTTGCCGGTTGTGTGTGGTGTTATTAGGAATATCCGTTTTAAATTTAAAGCTTAGTTGTGAGTCCCGTAAAAAGAAGTACTCATTAGACACACATCAAGTTTTTGGCGCCGTTACTGGGGACACAGTTTGAGGTGTATTGAGAACGACTCGAGTTGGGGACTTGCCTATTTTATGTCGTGTTTACATTTAGATTAGATTAGTTATTTCATTTAGTTTAGTTTATTTTATTTTAGTTTATTTTAAGTTTAGTTTTTATTATTATTATTATTGTTACTCTTAATTATTTTATCTATTTTATCTGGTGCCCGTGATGCTTTTCTTTTGAGTATTCTTTACAGAGAAGATGTTCAGACTACAAGTTGGAGAACCTTGGTGCAAAGTCTGTGGCGGAAACCACTGGGTACATGATGCTTATGAGAGAAGGAAGATAGAAATCGATGCACAAAAGGCTCTTTGGGAATCACTTTGTGTAGAGCCTCCATATCTCTTTTCATATGATCAAATGAGGAACTTCTTAGGGTATAAAGACTTGTCGGGAAATATATTAGAGCAAACACCAGATTTGGAAGCAAAAATGGACGATGTGTTGTTTGCTATTAAGAATGATTCAATATATGTCCCAAGTCAACCTCTGATTTAAATGATTATTGAACCCCTAAGTAAGATTGAGGATACTAGAATGGAGGAGCAAATAGAGGTGGAGTATGCTCCCTCTTAGGAAGACGAGTTCATGGGTGAGTTTGGTGAAGAGTTTATGGATTTTACCATTATGGATGAAGGAGAGTTTGACCTACTTGGTGATTTAAAGTTGCTTGAAGATTTATTTTATAACGAGCCAAGTGTGGGGGTCAAGAAGGAGCCTTGTTAAAAGAGCCATGATGTAGTAGTTGATTCAGTTCTTCATACAGTACACCTTGATTATGAGAAACCAAAGAATGAACCGTACTCAATCTCCATTCGGGACGTGTTGAGGTTTAAAAAGTTGGCTAATAGAATAAGGAGGATATCTAGGCTCATAGATCATGGTGTGCAGAAGCGTTCGTCACTCCCATTTCACTTTAGGGAATCATTTTTGGGGGAGTCTAAGAGTTGGCAGGCCAAGTTCAATTCGTATGTTTTGGCCCATGAGAGCGGTGCATTTGGTTTCTTCCCGACCAATTGTAAGAGGAGAGTGTTGAGGAGTATTGATGGGAAGCGGATAAAATAGAAGCCTCCTGATTGAGGTTTCGAGAGCAAGTCTGGCTGAAGACTTTTGTGTAAACTTAGCGCTTTCCGGGAGGAAACCCGGTCTTTCTGTGGTTGGTTAAGAGATGTTCTATGAGCTAGGGTTTGAAGCAAGTTTGGGGATGAAAATTGCTTCATGGTTTGACGTGACGATATCGTATTGATGGGTACGAAACATGACTTAGGACACACGACCAGTACTGTTTACTATGGGAGTTTGTTCCATTTTCCTTTCTTTATTTTATTTTTTCTTTATGTGACAATGTGATATTTAAGTGTGGGGATGGGGAATTGACCTTCTAAATTTAATAAAATTAAAAAATAAAAATATAAAAAATACAAAAACACAAAAATATGTTTTATTTCTTATGTTTTATTTTCTGTTTTGTACGCTTCTACATGCGAGCGAGTTTGTGCAATTGCAGGTATTATTATGCGCATGGTAATTCTGATGGCGTTTTGGAACTGGTTCTCCCGAGGTTGCGGCCGCGAAAGAAACGCTATACGGCCGTTTAATTGATACACAACTGGTGAAAATTCTGCATATAAACCAGGGGAGTAACCCATTCTCTATTTTATTCTTGAAATTTTATGTTTTATTTTATTTTATTTTATGTTTATCTTTTCCTTGTTCACATCGAGGATGATGGGAGTTTAATTTACTTAGTTGTAGAAAAAAATATTAATTTTTTTAATAATAACATTTTTTCACTCTTTCGCGGAAAATTGTGTCGGTTACTCAAGTTTGAGGGACATATACTTGTATATGTTTGGTCCTGTTATCGGCTTGTAGACATACGGGATAGCCATTTACCTGAAAACTGAAAGTGACTGGGGTGACTGTTGTGTGTTTTGTTCTTTCGCTGAAAATTATGTCGGCTACTTAAGTTCGAGGTACATATACTTGTATATGTTTGGTCCCGTTTTCTACCTGTAGACATAGGGGATAGCCGTTGACCCGAAAACTGAAAGTGACTGGGGTGAATGAATTTAAAAAATAAATTAAAAAGTTTTAAAGAAAAATGTCCCTTGAAATTTGTTTTTCTTCTACGTTTAGCAGGAAATGATATTATTACCATTGTGTTAAGAAGCTCTCGGAACTTTTGAAATATAAAATATAATTATAAAAGAAGAGATGGTTTGCATATCTGTTTCGGGATTTGTCTGTAGGCCCAACTAGCTTTAATAGTCCTCTTTAGTAGATTTTATATATCAAATAATTTGAAAAACGGTAAAACCGAATTTCGATGCTTAGGGAGGATTACCATAATCTAAAAACTCGGAGATGGTAAGACTTAGATGCACTCAAACCAGCACACCACCACATGTCCATCTTTTTACGAGCTTAAAAAATAGTTATATACTTTAGGGTGATATAAAAAAAGTATGTGTTGAAAGTGTACTCCAAAAAGTTGTTCTAAAAAGCGATTGAATGTGATAAGTTATGTATTGCAAAATGCCAAAGAAGCATTCTCAAAAATAGTAAAAGAGGCCAAAGATGCTCATACTAGACGATACTGAGAGTTTACATGTTACCAAGGGGATAGTGACTCTGAGGATACACTATTGGGGCTCGAGGTTCTTAGTCAACAAATATCAAATTAGGGATTTATAGGACAAAGTCCAATAATATTTAGGAATAGCTCGTATGACCTCCACATGACCATTCATCCGTCAAATTCCACCAGTGCATCTACTTAGTACCATCAACGAGTCCTTGGCTTATGGTGATTTGTCGAACCAGTCTGCTTCGACTCTAGTTTTTCTAGCTCTCTTTATCTAAGATGGGGGTAGGTGTAGCCTTGATTTTTGGACTTAAAACGTTTAATGCAATTGGGGGCTTGATTGGTTAGTGGCTGGGTTTAAAGTGGACAAATATACCAGCAATCGCGGTCAATATGTCGAGCTGTTTCTTGTGTTTTAGTAATGTTAAATAATCTGGGAGGTTGTTGTTTTCAATTGGTTATGATCCTGTGTAGATTTCTTTTTTAGGGACGAAAAAAGTCTCAAGTGTGGGGATATTCGATGTTTTATAAAACACACTAGTTTTTCGCCCTATTTATCATTGTTTTAATTCCTTGGTTGCGTAGTATTCGTTTCCATTAGGGTCTTGTGTCGGTGAGCCCGAGAGGAGAGTCGACATTAGAACACCTTTGCACTCGTTTCCCGGTTTGTTCTTAAAATTAATTAAGTGTAAGTTAGGGTTTGTTAGTGAGACCGAGAGGTGATCTAGCTTTCTTGAGCGAACCTTAGTTGTGTCATCTTTAGTTACCGGTTTTGTGAGATCATTCAATCCATTAGCTTGTTAGAACGTCAATTTGATTCTTACCTAGGTATACGTTTTCTCCATTGTCAGTTAAAGTCTCTAAATTAGGAAAGTTTTGTCTGTCACAGTCGTTAAGTTTCGTTAAGTGTTTCAGTTAAGTCCAATTAAGTAAGTTAAGTTAATTAATCTAGTTAAAGTAATTTAGGTCAAGTAGTTTAATTATTAAAAATAAATTCAAAAATATTATTCTTAGGAAGGTCTTGTCTAGGGTTTAGTATTCATAGGCGTTTTCAAGTGTCCTTGTGTTCGATACTCGGACTTCTTAGGTCTATGCTACTTGTGATCGGTACATTTGCCGGTTGTGTGTGGTGTTATTAGGAATATCCGTGTAGGCTCCTGGACGGATCGTACACGGGATGTCGCTATCTGCGCAGGTGCGGAATCCCTGCGTAGGTAGATACGAGCGTAGAATACGTATAAAACAAACACACGAGCAATAACCGAAACACGTTATATTGATAACCCGAACACGTGACACTAGGTCACTATTACAGACTCTCACACGTAACTCTCGAACTGAAACAAGCTGAAACTAACCTCGCGAACTCCTCTAACTGTTACAGTAAACAGTATATATAAACACGACAACTTCGCCTCAGGCGAAGTTGTCCATAACTTCGCTTGTTCAACAAGTTCGCCTGAGCGAACTTGTTAACAACTTCGCTTGTTCAACAAGTTCGCCTAAGCGAACTTGTTGACAACTTCGCTCGTTACATAAACATAAACATAATCAAAAACATAATTACATTACAGACTCGATTACAAACGTTAGACTATGAACTACTGACATACATGTACCAACAGACTCCCCCTTGACAGTAGCTTCATATCTTTATCTTCAAAGCTTGAGTCTTGTAATCTTGTATCTTTACGCGTGTGCTCCTTCTCTAACACATACCGACACCACCCTTTGATATTTCCTTGCTTGATCCTTCCAAGCAGGAATGTAGAAGATCTTCTTTTCGTTGAGCATTTTCAGATCAGCTTGCGATAGATTAACAAGATGCATCGGGTCGTAAACCCTAAGCACTTCTTGTTCATCCTCATCTTCCATTACCGCCTCCGCTGTTTCACAATCCACGAACCACCATTTTAGGTCTTTGAGCACGTCCTTGGGCATAAGCTTCATCGGTACTTTTTTAAGGCACCGGATCGGTTTATACTTCATAACCATCCAAAGCTTTCCATCAGCTCTCAAACCTCTATCCTTGTCTTCGACAAGTTTCCCCTTTTGTGGTTTCAGCAGCTCAAACTTCTTCTCCTTAATGCTCTCTTTCCATACGATCTTTCCGATGACTCTAGCCATGTTATTGTCACTTCGATTTATCAACCCCAATCTGGCTAAGTCTTTAACCTCACATTCAGGCAGTGTGTTTAATGATCTCAAAGTTCTCCTGAAGTACTGAATCCCGTCATATCTTTTGATGACGAAGAGCCGCAGCTGCTCATCATATATCCAGCAGATAATACCTTTCTTTGCTTCAGCGTATCCCTTAATATTGTAACTCTTTTTGAACATTTTAGGGACCGCCGGTTTCTTCGTCTTTACGAACCATTGAGCACAACCTTCCTTCCAATTCGGCTGCTTTTCCCATTCAGTATCTTCCACAACTGTCTCATCACCCATATCGGGCATCTCCACCTCTGGAATCTCGTGTTCAATCTCTTCATTTACTATCTCCCCTTCTTCTATCATGTTTTCAACAATAATTTGCTCACCGATCTTCTCAATCTCATCACTCGGTAGCACATCTTCTTCAAGCATAAAATCATCATCATCATCTAGCTCTTTCAACGCGTCGATTACATCATCAACATCATCACCAGCATCCATATCTACCACATCATCACCAGCTGCGCTTGTAGACTCCCCCTCAGCTGTGGAAGTACTAACAGCTATAGAAGTTCTTGGCAGCTCACCACCTGCACCTTCGGGTGCATTGGGATCATCGTCATGATCTTCTCTCCGTTTTGTCCTCAACTCATCTCCCCTACAGCTCATCTCCCCCTGAGATGCCAAGAACGCCTTCATAGCGTCTATGATCTTCCCATGCTCGACCAGGAGGGAGGCCTGTAGTTGGTTTGCTTCCACTAGGCTTTGAATCGTCTTGGACTGCTCAGCTACGATCCGCTCTAGTGAAGCTATCCTTTCGGAGTCTGAAGTAGGCGTTGGAGTTGGCGGGACATCAGCAGCAGAAGTGACCGCAGGTGGTACACTTGGTAACCCTGCAGTAGTAGAAGTGACTGTAGACTCAACAAATCGTGCTACTACCACCGATGGAGTAAGCGATTGAGGTGGTAGAGACACAATTGTTGGAGTCGACGTCTCGACGGCAGTAACCTGTGCTGTAGAAGGAATAAGAGACATACCAGACAAGGCAGGTGGAGCAAAACGTACCAGCCTTGAAGTTTCTCCAGCTCCCGAACCCATACCTGTCCGTTCTCTTCTTGAACGTCTGAGCACTAGCTGAACTGCTTCTTCTTCATTATCTTCCTCGTCATCGTCATCAACCGTTCTCATCCTCTTTCCAATCGTTCTCTCCCTAGACACCATCAATCGTCTAGCTTCAGCAAATGTCTCATCAAGATCGGAGTCAGCTACCGAAGTAACTGCTCTAGTAACATCCATGGCCTGAGAACCCGAGACATCCATATCAAACAATCCTTGGCCGCTAAAAGCAGCATCAAGGTCGACGTCTTCAGCAGTAGGCACAGCAGGCGCAGCTGATACAGCATGAGGTGCTGCCGCCTGTTGTGGTCTTGGGTCTCTTAACTCGTCCCCACCAGCAGGAACATACTCCGGGTTGACAAGATACCCGAACAGTGGAGTATGCCTGGGACGCAGCTCAGGCTTGCTTCGTGCGCTAGAAGTGCGACACTGAGCAAAGATACGCTTCGTCACACATTCAACGTATCTAATAGGGCGTCTCTGAGGTAGCAACGGAGCCACATGATTGAGAATCATTTGTAAGAATCGAGGATACATAATAAATCTCTCACATGCCACAGCCCACCTCTGACGATCAATCTCGTAAAATATCAGCTGACTAAATGAATATCTTCTGTTGTAAGTCAGGGCAGTCATGGCAGACTGCATCGTCGCGCCCATTCCATCAGTTCCTGCCTTCCTCCCAGACATGCACACGATCAAGACGTGCATTAGGAAGCGCCACTGATCTAACAAAAATCCTTTTCTCCTCTGCGTGTCCCCCAACGGACCTGAATAACCCATCCTGAGATATGCCCCATCACAAAAAGGAGCGACGAACTCCGTTGGGTCATCCCTCGTTTCTTCTCCAAACTGCAAAGCCAACCATATATCTTCTGAAGAGAACTGCACAACATGACCATTTACGGTTGCTCGCATCACCGGGGGCTCAACCCGGCAATCATACTCTACCGACTGCCAAAAGTCTTCAATGTTAGGTAGTGAAATAGGCAGGGTATTCGTGATCGCATGGAAGATCCTTGAGCGCAGGAGAAATGTGATTATTTCCCTGTAGTCCTCCACGCCACTTGCGTCTGGGTCTAACATGATGTACTGGTTATGCGCTGGAAAGAACTGTCTTTGATCATTACCGTCATCACCACCAGCACCGCCAACAGCAGCCATATCTGCACTAAACGAACCAAGTTAGATAACTGTTAAGCAACTCACAAGTTCGCGTTATACCATGAGCGAAGTTGTGATTAAAACTGTGTAAGCGAACTTAAAGGTGAGGCGAAGTTGGGAACAACTTCGCTTCATCTGTAAGTTCGTCTAAATAACTGTTAAACGAATTGGTTTAGGCGAAGTTGAAGATAACTTCGCCTTATCACAACATCGCCTCAGGCAAAGATAAGTGTTAGGCGAAATTAAGCTACAGGCGAAGTTGTGGATAACTTCGCCTTAAGCGAAATTAAGCCCCAGGCGAAGTTGTGGATAACTTCGCCTAAACCCTAACTTCGCCTGAACTTAATCGGCGACTGTTAGGATTCCAACACCGGAAATCCGGAGTTTTCGGCTAAGTTCGACGATCAAGGACATCAATACACATGATATTAAGGATGTTTAGATGAGAAGCCTGTCCATGCACACGTTAACACAAGTTTTTAAGATTTCGGTTTTGAAGGTCCGACGACCCGAGGTCTCGAACCGGGTAAAAACGATCAAGAACGAACAAGTTTGTGAGAGATATCGACAACACATACCCTCAATGATAATAGAAACTAGAAGCAAAGATCGAAAACGGAGATAAATCAAGTTCGCCGGAAAATCTCAAGTTCGCCGGAAAGAACAATTTCGCTGATATTATTATGAATTTTACTGTTTAGAAATCACCTTATATAGAGTCAGAGTTGGTCAGGCGAAGTTAAGGATAACTTCGCCTAGGCGAAGTTAAGCACAAGTTCGCCTGATTCAACAACTTCGCCTATATTTTCAGAATCAACCCTTTAAGTTTGAACATTTTGCAATTAACATTTGAAAGTTTCATAAAGAGTTAAACAAAAATGATAAAGTCTAAGTAACCAGATATAAAATATAAAATAATACAACTACAAAAATAGAAAAACTTATAAAAATTTAACGAAATAAGGGATCAAATTTCAGTCTAGTCAGGGACCACTATGTTTTTAGAAAAGATCCTAACAGGAATCACACTCACTACGTGACTGTCATATAGATCCGTGTTTAGCCGTATTATGACATAGAGAAACAGGTTGTAAGCATGTAAATAACTTAAATGGTTTTCATCGTTTCTGTGATACGGATTAAGGTTCAATTTAGCTCAAAATTTAAGTGGGCAACAACTCAGAGATAATGAAGCCTTCTATCTATTCTCAAAGCGTATTTGGCTATACCCAAGTCACCCCGAATTGACTTCGACCCATAGTGTCTGATTAACTTGTAGATACTCGTTGTCTGCTTCCCGTTCTCTTCTTACTCCAGAATTGAGAAGTCTTGATTGTTACAATAACTCATAAGTACTTAATTTTTTTTTTTTTTTTTTTTTTTAACCACACATACTTATAGACTTCGGAGTACTAAACCACTGCAAGTCCCGAATCTGGATCACTGCAGTGTCTTGAAATGCTTTCTTCACGGGAATCAGAACACTTACGGGCTCATGTATGACTGGGTAGTCGCTTTTCTGCCTATCATTCGGAAAGAAATGCATGAAGACATTCAAAACTCTTAAGGAGTTTCCACGTAAAATCGAGTAATTTAAGTTAATATCACATACACTTTTACGCACCATAAAAATTACCATGACATACAATGACTGTCCTAAAGTCTTTTAAGCCTAATAACTTCACTAGTTAAGCACACACAATCAGTATATATATCATTTTCCAAGGTTGGATCAACTTTCTGTTAAACATAGCACATTTACTTCATACGAAGTAATAGACTTGAAAAGTAATTTCATTTCCCAAAAAAAATTTTGACTTCAGTCACCCCAATCAAATCAAAGTCTTCAGGTAAACGGCAATCCTGAAGATCCAATGGATCAACTGGACCGACCACATACAAATATGTGTCCTTCTAACTATGTATGAACGACTAATTTTCAGCAACAGAAAGAAAACACATCATAACTGCCCCGGTCACTTTCAGTCATCTGGTTAATGGCGACCCTCATTTTCTAAGTAGAAACGAGGACCAAAACATATCCGTGGATATGTCCATCAAACTGAGGTAACCGACTAATTTTAAGCAATAGTGATTTTTTTTTTTTTTTTTTTTTTTTAAATAAACACAAAAACATGGTTACTCGGGATTGATCATCCCGTTCAGCTCAATTAGGTTTTGAAATCTGGATTTATCAAACGCTTTTGTAAATAAATCAGCGAAATTCTCGAGCGTATCGACTTTTTCGATACTTAATCAGTTTCTTCTCAGCACAATCCCGTATAAAATGATGACGAATGTCAATATGTTTGGTTTTACTATGTTTCACGGGATTGTTAATTACTGAGATGGCTGCAGTGTTATCAATTAAAATAGGAGTGAGTAAGAAATTCAGACCATAGTCGCGCAATTGTTGCTGAATCCACAAAACCTGTGAACAGCAGTTGGATGCTGCCATATATTCAGCTTCACATGTTGATATTGCAACTGACGTCTGTTTCTTGCACTGCCAGGAAACTAATCTTCCACCGAGAAACTGACATCCTCCTGTTGTCGACTTCCGACTCTGATTGCATCCTCCATAATCAGAATCAGTACAAGCAACCAGTTCCACGTCTCCTCCCTTCGGGTACGACAACCCTAGCTTCGGCTTGCCCTTGAGATACCGTAGTATCCTCTTTGCACCTTTCAAATGAGATTCTTTCGGATTTGCCTGAAAACGTGCACAAAGACAAACAGCAAACATTTTATCAGGCCTAGAAGCAGTTAAATACATTAATGAACCTATTATCGCCCGATACAGAGTTGGGTCCACATCTGCGTCACTATCTGATTCAGCGCCCAATTTGTGATTGACGCAGATTGGAGTGTCATATGGAGAACTGTCCTCCATCTTGAATGGCTTGAGCACATCATGAACGTACTTCGTCTGATGAATGAACATCCCGTCCTTCTTCTGATCAACCTGCAATCCTAGAAAGAAAGTTAGTTCACCCATAGCACTCATTTCGAACCTTTTCTTCATGACATCCTCAAAATCTTGACACATGGAGACTCTTGATGCAGCAAATATAATGTCATCCACGTAGACTTGAACTAGTAGGAAGTCGCTTCCTTCTCTCTTCACGAACAGTGTGCTGTCAATTAAACCCCTTTCAAAACCATTCTCGAGCAAGTAGTCCGATAACGTTGAATACCAGGCACGAGGTGCCTGATGTAATCCATACAGCGCCTTGCTCAACTTGTATACGTGATCTGGGAAGTCTGGGTCAGGAAAACCAGGAGGTTGCTCAACATACACAACCTCATCCACTTCCCCATTGAGGAACGCACTCTTCACATCTAGCTGAAAGACTTTCATCTTTTTAAACGCAGCAAACGCCAAAAACAATCGTATCGCTTCCAACCTGGCGACAGGAGCGAACACCTCATTGTAATCAATACCCTCTTGCTGATTAAAACCTTTAACAACCAGCCTTGCCTTGTTTCTAATGATAATCCCCTTTTCATCCCTCTTGCACTTGAACACCCATTTTGTGCCTATAGCATGCACATTCCTTGGTTTTTCAACCAAAGTCCAGACTTCCATCTTCTCGAATTGAGCCAACTCTTCTTGCATGGCCTCGACCCACGAGCTGTCCTTAAGAGCCATTTGATAATTTTTCGGTTCAATCTGGCTAATAAAGCAGGAGTACAAACATTCGTTCATTATACCCGTTTCTTTAATGCTTGTATAAACACAGGTGTGCTCATTCAAGCTACTTCTGGTTTGTATACTGGAGGACACATCACCTATAATATTCTCCAATGGGTGATCTTTGTGAATTCTCGTGGTCGGAACAGCACCGACATGCAAATTATCTTCCAAATTTGAAGAGATCTCATCAATGGTTGTTTCTGGCTGAGAGTGAAATGGATTGATAAACTCATCTTCAGGTAAGGCAGCAGGGGTATCAATAGTGTTTGATGTAGAAGGTTGACTTTTCTCAATAAGCTGTCGTTGCAATAGATTCTCTTCCTCATCAAGTATCATCTTCGACGCAATTCTTTCTTCTTCTTCAGAAATTTCCAAATTAGGAATGTTAAATGACTTAAACAGCTTAACATAGTCGAAAAGCTCAGCAGGTCCATTGCTTGGTTTTGGCGATTGGTAACTCGTAATGTCGGTGTTACACACCACCTCCACCTTGCAAGTCGACGTAATGAAGACCCGTCTGTTGGGAGTCCCAACAACATAACCGACTAAGATTCCTTCATCGGCTACTTCACCAAATTTCGAATTAGTCTTCAAAATCGAACAAGGAGACCCGAATGGTTCAAGACCGCTCAAGTTGGGCTTCCTTCCATGCATAAGCTCGTAACATGTTTTTCCAAGTCTCTTAACGGTTAACACCCTATTCAGAACATAGCAGGCTGTAGCAACTGCTTCAGCCCAGAATATCACAGGAAGTTTTGAATCTGCCAGCATTGTTCTGGCTCCTTCAATTAAAGTTCGGTTCTTCCTTTCAGCCACTCCATTCTGTTGCGGAGTATACGGAGCGCTGTATTGATGTTCAATTCCTTTCTGAAGACAGAAGATTTCCATTTCAAAGTTCTTGAACTCTGTTCCATTGTCACTTCTGATGTATTTAACTGATTTACTCATGACGTTCTCAACTTTTGTAATTAGATTCTTCACCATTTGAGCCGTCTCATCTTTCGATTTCAGAAAATATACCCACGAATATCGCGAGTAGTCATCAGTGATCACCAAGCAGTAAGAAGTACCTCCTAGACTTTTTACATTCACGGGACCGAAGAGATCCATGTGAAGTAGTTCTAGAGTACCGGCAATAGAGTTGACCTTCTTGGTGAGATGGGATTTCTTGTGTTGCTTTCCCTTCTTGCATGCTATACATTTGTCTTCAAAGTTAAAACCTTTTAAGGGAACGCCCATCACAAGCCCATTCTTGACAATGAAGTTCATCTTCCGAAGATGAATGTGCCCCATTCTCCTGTGCCACAATTCAGATTCTGATTCGCTTGCTTTCGTCATTAAACAAGATTCTCCCGTGGCCATTTCAGTAGACCTCATATCCATCACATATGTATTTGTTTCACGTGGAGCTTTCATTACTATCCACTCGTCTGGTATCTGGAAACCAGGCCTCAATACAATCGCTTCATTCTTCGTGAAATGGACAGTGTAATCTTTATCACAAATCTGCGACACACTCAGCAGATTGTGCTTCAATTCCTCCACAAAATTCACATTCTCAAGTGTCATCCTTCCATTTGACACTGTACCTCTACCAGTAATCCTTCCTCCGCTTTCACCAGCAAAACTAACTCTCGCTCCCTGAACAGGTTTTAAGTCTTGCAACAAGTGTTTGTTGCCCGTCATGTGCCGGGAACAGCCGCTATCTACAATCCAAAGACTGTGGGCAGCCCTGTTCAACTGTTCCTGCACAATAAAACAGAGAATTAGAATCTTGGGACCCAAGACCAATTGGTCTTGGATCGATACGTCCCGTACCCTGGCTTTCCAAAGTTAGCATCAGGATAATTCCTGTAAGTCCTGTTAGGAAATCTCCTTGAAGATTGAGTGTGATGCCTTCCAAACCTATGTGAATTGAAAGTGTTATATTTTGTGGTTTGGTTGAAAAACTGAGGTTTGTTTTTATGAAAACTTGAATTAGTTACATTTTGGCATTTTGAAAAGTTTTCATTTTTAGCAGTATCAAACCGATGCTTATTCTCAGTTTTATTTGGCCTCACACCTCTGTATCTCGGCGTCAGAGGGCAATCTGCAACAAGATGTCCTAATTTATTACATCTAAAGCAACACCTACTCTCCATTTTCTTTTCAAATGTTGGTTTGGATGTAGAGGCAGTGTTACCAGCCGTTCGTCTCACATAAGGTGGGACATACGGGTTGAGTGGAGTACTCTTTTTAGAAGATTTATTTTTATCTCCACCGGTGGGTAACACTACCTCCTCTTTCGTCTTACCTGATTCGGACAACTTATCCGAATCCAATGAGACTGGACTCATAACAGAAATATTTACACTAGAAACAGGCGAACTCGTTTCGCCATTACTACCAGTTGGTTCTTTACATGTAACCTTGATGGGAACTGTCTGAGGAACTTCAAACTCAGCAGATTTCTGTACACTAGGGTTGAAAGTGTAGTTGTGGTTATAAGGTGGTGGCACCTCGTGATAACCAATTCCTCCTCTCTTTGGAGAGGTACCTTGATCACTAACAAGGTGATCAAGAATAGCTGAGGAATTTCGGAACTGCTCGAGTTTTCGGTTCAGTTCCACCACTTTCACCTGGTGGTCAGCAATCTGCTTTTCACGATCAGCGATAAGTTTAGTCTTTTCTTTTAAAACCTCATAACTTAGGTCAATTACATCAATTTTTTCAGCAAGTTTAGTTTTTAAGCTTTTGACATCTTTTTCACATGCTTTTATTTTAATTTTATAACTGTTTTTTCTTACCTTAGTAAAATGATGATCTTCTTTAAGATTTTTAAATTCAGCATCTAAACGAACATACTGATCAGTTATGGTCGCAAGTTGCTCAGACAAATTCTCACATTTTGTACAAACAGGTTTAGGACTTACCTCGGAGGGTTGACCATCGTTATCTGCCATGAAAGCTTTCTCCTCACCAGTAGCTTTCTCCTCTCCAGTCATCTTCTCACAATCTTCATTTTCTACCTTAGCCATATTCGCCTGCTCACCAGTTTCATTCGCATGCAGGTTCCAGTTGTATTCACCGGCTTCTCTAGACAACATGGCATTGACTTCTTTACTAATCCCAGTAGGCTGTGCAGACCGGCCTTGACCCCGTTCAACTCTCTCGTTTCTGCATTCTTTAGCAAAGTGCCCATACTGTTGACAGTTATAGCACCTCACTTTAGACTTGTCGAATCCGGGCCTACCGCCAACAAACTTTCTCCCTGTCTTATTCATGAAACACTTGACTCGCCTCACTATCATGGCCATTTGCCATTGCAAATCCATCTCCTCCAGATCATCAGCATCGATCTGGTCATAATCCTCATCCAAAACAGCAGGGTCCACAATCTTCCCTTGTATGTAGTTCTCATATGAAGCAATAAAAGATGCATAGACTGCAAACTGCTCTTCAGCAGATTTGACACTCATTGGCATCTTGGAATAGTTATTGCTTGAGGCACTGGGTGAGAAACTACTGTTGGATGTTTGAGGTTTCGTAGCACTTGAACCTCCAGCAACGAAGCAAACATCACCGTTCATGTTTACTGAAACGTTTCCTTCATGAGAAGAGCTAGAACCTGACTCTCCTTTGGAGTAGTAAGCAGCAGATTCAGGCTTCGAACTTGAGCCTGAGTTAAGTTTGGCACCATACATACCAGGGTCTTGAATCTGATCTGTTGGTGTCTCTTTACGTACCATATTAAGCTCAAAGGTTCTGAGCTTGTTTACTGCTGTCTCCAATTCACAATTAGGAAAGTCTCTGTCTTCCCTCATCAGAACTGTGTACATTTCCCACTTCGGTGGGAGAGCATCGAGAAGCTTTTCAACTATCTCCTCTTCTCTGTAAGCAATCGAATAGTTGTTTAGCTCTGTCATTAGATGATAATATCGAGTGATAATATCATCCAGAGATTCGTTCTTCAAATATTTGAAGACAGAGAACTGAGTCTTCAACAGTTTAATCTTCGAGGCACGAATGCCTACGTTCCCTTCGAATCTATTTTCAAGAGCATCCCAAAGCTCTCGAGCCGATGTATACTTTCTGAAAGTATGAAGGATCTCCTGTGGAAGAGCCATAGTGATAGCTGCGTGAGCCTTGCTTTCGGCTTCGTACATCTTCTTCTCCTCTTCATCCATCTTACTCTACTTCTTAACCACATCACGACCTTCGTATACCATGGTCGGTGGGATATATCCATCCTGGATGCACACCCACATCTTTGCATCCTGATATTTAATATACTGAATAAATCGATCCTTCCATGCAACAAAGTCGGTTCCTTTTAACAGCCTTGGGGCCTTAGTGGCTGACCCCGCTTCGACTTCCATTTTCACCAATTCAGAGATGTTAATTTGCGACATCTTCTCAAAAACCCAAAAAATTCAAAAATTTGTCCAAACAGTACTAAAGGCGAAGTTAAGAATAACTTCGCTTAAGTGTTAACTTCGCTGGAAAAATTCTTAAATTCCTGTGACTCGGCGAAGTTGAGAATAACTTCGCTTAAGGCAAGCGAACTTAGCAGGTCAGCGAAGTTGAGGATAACTTCGCTCAGGCGAACTTATGAGGCAGGCGAAGTTGTGAATAACTTCGCTTAACCTTATATCTTCGCCGAAACCCTACTTTCAGTGACGGCAACTTCGCCTGAATAACAGTAACTTCGCCCGATGAACACTGAAAATATTCAGATCTGATGTCGATGATTCTGCAGTTTCCGGTCGTTGTAAAGGCTTGAAAATGACAGTATATTGTGATTAGAACTCAATACGAACAAAAACTCGTCCCGTGAATAGGTCAAACGAGACGTTTTCTACACCCGAGTGAAATCCCGAACCTCACAATCGAGCCGATGGCTCTGATACCAATTGTAGGCTCCTAGACGGATCGTACACGGGATGTCGCTATCTGCGCAGGTGCGGAATCCCTGCGTAGGTAGATACGAGCGTAGAATACGTATAAAACAAACACACGAGCAATAACCGAAACACGTTATATTGATAACCCGAACACGAGACACTAGGTCACTATTACAGACTCTCACACGTAACTCTCGAACTGAAACAAACTGAAACTAACCTCGCGAACTCCTCTAACTGTTACAGTGAACAGTATATATAAACACGACAACTTCGCCTCAGGCGAAGTTGTCCATAACTTCGCTTGTTCAACAAGTTTGCCTGAGCGAACTTGTTAACAACTTCGCTTGTTCAACAAGTTCGCCTAAGCGAACTTGTTGACAACTTCGCTCGTTACATAAACATAAACATAATCAAAAACATAATTACATTACAGACTCGATTACAAACGTTAGACTATGAACTACTGACATACATGTACCAACAATCCGTTTTAAATTTAAAGCTTAGTTGTGAGTCCCGTAAAAAGAAGTACTCATTAGACACACATCAGTAACAAGAAACAACTTCAGGAATAATATCATTTCCTCTATCTTGAACTAAAATACTGGCATCATCTGCAATTTTATTAAATAAATACATATATTAGACGCTCATGAAACTCTCATACAAATAGCATCATGTTAACTACATTCGTAAAACACTCATACCAAACTTATATTACTATCATGTTAACTACACTCTTAAAACGCTCACAACCTAAACTAAAATAAACTATCATGTTATGCTCCTAAAATGCTCAATTACTAAACTTCACTTACTATAATGTTAAAACACTCATAAAATGAATATAAACCTCAACACTATCGTGTTACGCTCGTAAAACGCTCATAATCTAAACTTCAAAAGCTATCATGTTAACACGCTCGTAATAGGATCATATTCTAAACATCAAAAGCTATCATGTTAACACAGTCGTAATACGCTCACAAACTAAACTAATATATTATAATGTGATTGTTATTTACGTTTGTAAACGCTCAAAAAATCTAAAATCATAGAATACTAACATGCAGAAGCATGTCCGATTGAACCATAATATACAACTAATGTAAATTATTTCAAACAGAGAAAAAACTTACATTCACGATAATCTTCCATTTCAAAACCCTAGATAAAAAACGGTCCAAAATTGTTTCGTAAACTCAATTGATTTATTTTGGTTCAAAAATTGGTTCGTAAAAAAGAAATTGATTTGATTAAGTTATATACCAGGACACGCGTAACCGTTAATACGCAAATGTAAGGCCCCGATCCGGGTGCCCTACATTGGCGTTGGATTTACTCATAAAGACAGTTTTAAATATCAGAGTTAATTAAAACTTATCGCGGAATATAAAACTTCAACCATATATTACATAACCATTCAAATCTTTCCATAATAAACAAACTTTTGTCTTTAAACATAAAATAAAAAGTCATATTAAAACATCACATCACTCATCTAAAGATGCTAGCAACTTCAGTCCAATGTCATGTGTCTTCATTCAATCTAGCTGCCTTATTCTATTCAACCGCGTGCATACTAAAAGTCAGCTACTGTAACACCCCTGACCGCAGCGGAAACGTAAACGGGATGCGACAGACACCTCTGATATCAACCACATTGTTTATAAAGAAAACTGAATACATTAATATACTTCAAAATTTCATTATCTCATCTTTCATTACCGTCTAGGTGATACACACATCATACAATACGATTCGTAATTCTATCTGTTTTAATGTATCCTAACATCCCGCACACAAATCTTACACGCATCAAGCACTTAGCACGTAAGCAATCACTTCATCTAATTTGTACCTGAAAAGCATGTGAGAAAACGGGTCAACTACGAATAGTTGGTGAGTATCACAATTTTAGTAAACCATGATAAATCCATATCATAATATAATATTATCTGGGGACACTGTTAACCCATAAATACATTTAATAACCTCTGGGGACACTGTTAACCCAGAACTTCCAATAACCTCTGGGGACACTGTTAACCCAGAACACTTCCACTAACCTCTGGGGACACTGTTAACCCAGAACACTGTTGCGGGACCTTACAATATTAGCAACTCAAACAATTACCATTTTAATACATTACCGTACGATTCCCGTACAATAAACATTATATAAATACATTCATTTCCATGCGTTCAGCATGTACTTAATCATTTTGATAGAAACATGCTTTCCGCCCCGGGAAAATATATAAAACATTTCAGTAAAAAGGGGCTCGTGAAACTCACCTTAGCACATGCAAGCAGGTAACAACAATCATTATCAATTAACACGTCCAATCTGTAATATGATCCCTACGATCGTTATTATACAATTATTGTTTATATAATCTTTAACCTTATCAATCGGTACATCTGGGGACACTGTTAACCCAGGACTGTACCTGTTCCGGGGGCAATGTTAACCCAGAAATACTTCTCCGGACTCAGATTGTGATGTCGTTTAGAGTTCCATGGTCACAATTTCTGTTAATCGTTTTCTCGTTTTGCATGCCTAGCACGAATATCCGTTTTATGTTTCAAAAATGAGTTTGGTCACACACGACTCGAAAATAGTGGTTGTCTGATAATTTAATTTAAAATGTGAAATTATAGCTCGGTTTAGACGTCCCGATTGGCCGCGGGACCCGTTTCCGTCTTTGGCGTACCGGAAACTGTTAAATCGGTTAAAAATACCCAAATCATTCGACTTATTTTCGGATGATTCATTTTTACTTGTTTAACTCAATTATATGAAAATAGTCCATTTTTAAGGTTTTTATACACCAGTCAGCTCGCTTAAGCGAACTTCACCGGTTTACGCGTTTTAACTTTAAAAGTTTGATAATTAGCACGATTAATTATCCGTTTACTCTCGGATCTTGAAATTTTGCACAAATCACTTTTTAATAGTGGGGAATTTTATAAAAATATTTCCAGAATTAATTCTTATATTTAAAATTTATTTATCTATTTTTAAACACCATTTAAACACTAAATATGTCGTAAATACCAAACGACCTTAGAAAAATCCCAAATTTTTCCTGGAAGTCCCCTGCCATCCACATAGTCCAATGTAATTTTTCCAGAACCAAAATCTTCTTTTACATGCCCTTTTTCCAAAACCGAGCTAGAAATCCCTAGAACTCGTTTAACCAAAAAGCCTACTTAGACCTCTCCAACGGACCTAAAATTTTGTGTGTGACTTATACATGATATGAAAAGCTTATATGAAATTTTCCAGAATTTTTCATGATATTTAACTATTTTTCACCATTTTTGGCCAAAACCGAGCATTAAATTCACCAAATATTCATCCTTTATCCAAAAATTACCAAAAATTCACAGAACTCATATTTTCATGTGTTTAACACCTCTGTAAAATTTCATGACCTAACTCTAAAGCATCAACAATCTGTCCAAATTTCCCATAACCGAACATAACCGAATATACCTTTCATTTTCCGCCACCACAAGCTACAAACTCATCTTTCCGCCTTATCTACCACTAAATACAGAGCCTACAAACAACATACCACAATACCAAGCAAGTTACACTCACGATCAAGCCATTTCTTTCATGGTTACGGTTATGATACTAAAACAAAGATTTAACCGTAAAAATTCGTTTTTGATTCGTTTAACTCATTTCTTGGACCAAGATCCCTTGTATAACCCGTATACATCACTTGATCATGCAAGAATCGGTTTTCATCTTTGAAACCTCATTTTCTTGAAAACAAACTCAAGAAACGAAGATGGAAACGTATATAATTCGATCTTTACCTTGGTTTTTCTTGTTAAAAGTCTCGGTTTTTGATCAAGGAGTTGAGAGGATTTGATGAAGTTTGTGGATTGTTGATTGAAAAAAGAAAAAAAAGAAAATGAAGGCCATGGGAGGCCGATCGGAACCCATAAGGGTGGGGTGGGACCCACAAATTCATTCTTGGCCACTCATTTGGATTTCCGTAATCTAGATAATGTTTTGGATAATCTGATTCAGTTCGTTTCTCGGTTAAACGTTTAATTCGGCTTAAAACGAGGCCAAAACGGTTGTTTTTCGGCTAAAAAATGAAATTTATATAAAACCGATTTAAAACTTAAACCATGACATTTATTAACTTAAAACGTCATATTATTAGTTATTACGCATCTTTTCGGCTTGATCGATCGTCTCTTGCTCGGTTTGGTATTAAAGGTTTCGTTTAACGTACCGACGTACTATTAAATCAAAATCCTTTTTCTGTGCTTTAATCCACTTACCCCGAAGCTTTAATACTTCGTAACATCACTAAATATCATATATCTCGTCTATAATTGAACCCTCGATTCATTCGGGTTTCAATAACTATCGATCGTTTGATCGCATATTCAATACGGTGAGTTATATATTCACATACAATCAATACAATGAACCATGTATTCTCGTATAATTACCATGGTAACTCATGTACCCGACATTACATATGACGTAACTAACGTCTACCGGTTAGGGTATACCTGGTTTCGTCGGAATCGTTACATTCTCCCCCCGTTAAGAAATTTCGTCCTCGAAATTTTACACGCCCACAATCTCCCTTCGAGAAAAAGGTGGGGGGTTTTTCCTTCAGAATTCACCCTCGCGTTACCAAGTATAATCTGGTCCTCGCTGTGAATTTCCACTTAATCTTAATTAATAACGCTTGGTATGTCCAAACTATTTAGTTTTCCCGTCTACTATCTTTACGGGATTAATTATGATATCAAGTATGTCCTCTATGAGTACCTCTATTACTAGTACTCTCGTTGCCTCATCGCTTAGGCACTTTTCAATCCGTATACATGGCAAAATATCATGTATAGTACTTAGCCCCTGGAGTACTTTAATTGATAGACTAAATGACCAACCATGGAGATAGTTCTCATGGGGTCCAATATATTAAGAAGCTATTTTCGGTTTTGCCAAACCTCATATCACCTCTCTCTAAGGTGATGCTTTAAAATGCCTTGTCACCTCTATTTAGTGACAATGGTTTCCTTTGAACGTTGACATAAATCCTTTGCCAATCCTCGCGCTACTTTCGACTTCTCTTAAACATTATAAACCCGATTGGTTGTTTCTCGGATCAATTCAAATCTTATGGCTTGATCGACGCTCATTTTCAATTTAACTAATTGGTGATAACTACTTCACCCAGAGAAAGCTTCAAGCTCTCGATGCTTCCTTCCCCTCCTTCCAATAATGAAAGTAGGATGACTATTTCGATCTGAGATCATTGAAAATGGTACTCCACGACGAGTTACCATTTCAACATCATGAATTTGGGCGAGAATTCATTGTGGCAATCGTCATAGATTGGGATGAAATGCGAGGACTGGTTAATCGATCCGCGATTACCTAATTTACCTCATGCCTTTGATATATCATGGGAATTTGCGTCCCGAAATCCATTGTAATTTATTCCCACTATCATTGGCGAATTTTTCTGTCGTTGTGGCGTTCCCTAGTGTTTTCGGTGTGCAGCCTTATCTCTTGCATAACTCAGTATTCACCAACACACGTGACCATATCTTTCTCCAAACTCCATCATTAATAAAAATCCTTTCAGATACCCGTATCATCAATAGTCGAATCCGATCCCGGGTGTATGGATTATTTCGATCTATGCGCTTCGTCAATGATTAATTCACGAAGGTCATAGAGAGTCGGGATCCAAACCCAATTTTTGAAGTAGAAAATTTCGTCCACGCGTTGTTCGAAATTCTTCTCATTGCCGTAAAGTTCCTCCTTTTTCAATTGTCCCTCTTTTAACGCCTCACGTTGAGCGACTCGACTCAGATCCGAAAAGTTCGACTGGACTATCATCCCCAACGCCCTCATTCGCAATGGCTTAACCCGATCTTTCCTACTCAAGGCCTCGGTTACGACGTTAGCCTTGCCGGGTGGTAACGGATGTCACAGTTATAATTGTTTAACAACTCAACCCATCTTCGTTGCCTCATATTTAGTTCTTTCTGATCGAATATGTGATGCAAACTTTTATGATCGGTGAAGATGGTGCACTTCGTATCGTAGAGGCAATGTCTCCACATTTTAAGTGCATAGATAACCCCTCCCAGTTCTAAGTCGTGAGTAGTGTAATTTTACTCGTGTACTTTTAACTGTCGGGAAGCATAGACTATAACCTTAATATACTGCGTCAACACGCATTCTAACCCTTTACGCGATGCGTCACAATACGCGGCAAAACCATCGTCTCCATCGGGGAGACTTAAAATCGGCGCTTGGCACAATTTTAATGGTTTCTATCTTATTTGGATCTTTGTGAAATCCTTGTTGCTTTACAACATGACCAAGGGATTATGCATTCTTTATTCAAAATCACATTTTGAAAACTTCGCGTACAACTCCCCTTGCTTTAACACTTCCACAATTTTCCTTAACCGTCGATCGTGCTCTTCTTTACGTTGCGAATATATTAAAATATCATCAATGAATGTTATGACAAATTTGTCAAAATAAAGTTACAGACTCGGTTCATGAGTTCCATGAATGCTGCCGGCGCATTTGTTAGCCCGAAAGGCATAACTAAGAATTCATAATGGCCGTAGCCAGTCCGAAACACTGTTGTTGCAACGTCTTCCTCTTGGATCTCTCATTTGGTGATAACTATATCTAAGATCAATTTTTCTAAAAAAATAAGTCGTCCCTTGCAGTTGGTTAAACAGATCATTCACTTCGAAGAAGTGAGCACCTACTCTTGATCGTCACTTTATTCAATTCTCCCTAATCATCACATATCCTAACACTTCCGACCTTCATTTCCCAATTAAAACTGGTGCACCCCATGGTGACTAACTAGGTTGTATAAAACCTTATCCAACAATTCTTGTAACTGATTGGATAATTCTTGCATCTCGGATGGTGCAAGTCGGCAGGATGCTTTAGCAACAGGGCCAGCTTGAGACATTAAATCGATTCTGAATTCGACCTGTCGGGCTGGCGGTAATCCAGGGAGTTCTTCTGGGAAAACTTGTGGAAATTTGCGCACCACCGGGATATCTTCTATATGTTTTCTTTTAAATACTTAGGCAATCACGTTTGTTAAATACACCACGTCTTCTTGTCGTAAATATTATAACATCTCAAGATGAGATTTGAGTGGCAACATAATACCGTACACTTTTCTCTGTATTTAATCGCTTCATCGTCCGAAAGAGAGCTTCTAATCATCTTCTTTTCATATTTGATTTCTGCTTCATGTTGAGTTAGCCAATCCATGCTAACTATTACGTCAAAACTTCTTTGCTTTACTGTTCGTAGGTCAATAAGGAAAGGTTAATCGTTCAGAATATTAGGACAATTCCGTACAATTTAGTTAACCATTAGGGATTTACCGTTAGCGATTCTACAGTATAGGGTTCTATAGTTTCACTAATCGGTATCTTTCCAAAGGGTAGGAGGTTAGCAGGAACTAACTTCTATCGACGACCGTAAAAATATCACTGAAGCCTATTGATTTAAAACTACAACGTACTTAATACTACTTTTGGATCATGACGTGCTTTATTTGAATTACTCACAAAAGCACGGCTCCTTGCTTGATCAGAGGTTGATGCTTGTCATGAGGTTCGTCTTCCAATGACACCTTGGTTCAATTTTGGGCAATTTCTCTTGAAACGTTCTGTACTGCCACATTCATAGCAAGTACAAATGTTTGGCATAATTTGGTTTCTTTGAATGGATTGTTATTGAAGTTGTTGGGTTCGGAGTGGTTGTACCCGAATGGGTTGGGGGTTGCTGGTTCACATGGCTTCAATTGATTCTACAATTAAGGCACTACGTCCATCTTTACCACACCCGTGGCCTACTATCACTCGACATTCTTTTTCCTGCCGATGACCATATTTTTCACATTCAGGGAAGGACCCTTCATGCGGTTCATGTTTTCACACCAGAACTAGTCTTTGTATAATTCTGGGTTGTAGGACGTGCCTACTTATTCAAAAGTCTATCTTGCACTATACCTTTATCACTTCTCTTCTTTATTACTCGACGTCTCGCCTAACGTCCTTCCAGTCCGCTTCCCATAGAGTCAAATATATCAATGCTGGCTTGTGACACAACCCTTCCAAAGGTTGTATATTTTACAGGATTGACTATGCTCCTTATCGATGGAGTTAGTCCCCAATATTGCGCTTACTTCGCTTAGTTTCAGGAGTAATTAGCCATGTTACCAGACATGACAATTCCTTCAAACGATTAGCGTTTTCTAAGTGATCAGCATACAACATTTCTGTCTTCCATAGCTCAGTTTCCAATATCTGAACTTAATTACTCGAATAAAAGTGCTCTAATAAAAGAATTTTAAATCCTAACCATATCATCTGAGCAATAATTTTCTAACTATAATTTTGTACCATCGTGTTCCATCACGATACAACATAATCTACCAACATATCTGTAGCATAATTCACTACACAATGTTCTAGACTCATACCAATATCCTTAACCATTTCGATCTTTTCTATCCACTCGCTAATCTATTCCTCCCTTTACCATCAGTAACTATTAATAATTTCCTTACCACAATCAACAGACATATCCTTCATACCGGATCTAATTCATTACGACTACTATTCATGTTTAGTTAATAACTAATACTTGTAGTCATAATAGTATTCGGTGGAACATTATCACCTTTAGTAATACCACCAAGAATTGAAATATTCATATTCACGTGATTGCTCGATCTACAATCTTGCGATCACATTTGCATCAACACTAGCAGTGATCTATGATACGACATTCGGTATCATCATCTGCTATCTTTGAGCAATCAACTGAATCATATCTATCTCTATCATTGGAGTTACTCTTTTTATGTCATTCTGCCGTACTCATCCCGTACGCAGTATTCAATACTAATCTCACCGTATAACTCGTTACCAGCTCAATCATGACAGCAGGTACACATACACACCAAATATTATCATACATATTACACATATCAGTATCTAATATATATGACCCACAAATATAATAATATATGGACTTAACCTGACGTCGGTTAACGTTTTAATATGTTTCATAACCCTTGTCACCAACTGACATATAGATCTTTCTCAATAAGGATTAATGTTTAACATACTTGATTTCAATATCCTTCTGCATATCAGCAAAACCGATACATGCTCACCGTGAGCACCAAACGATTACGTACCACGGAGTTATAATATCCGTGTTTATTCGTATATCCGGCATACACAGTATACCACCTACGAACGAACAACCAACTATGCTATAATGATTCCGACACTTCTTTGTGTATAGGTAATCATTCTATTCGAGCATACTGGGTGTAGACATCTAACGAATGTAAGGATAACATAGGGAGTTGCAAGGTTCAAGGTAATTGCGCAACATGGGTTGCCTTCAAATATTATTAATTACTATTATGGGAAACTCTACACTTGCTCAGTCAATGTCCTCAGGCGTTCTAGGTTTGCTAAAATCAGTAATTCTCGATCTGGAGGTGGTATGACTCATATGTTTGAGAGTGAGAAATACATATATATATTTCTATATATTATTTTTATCTGCTGATTTATTATCAAATTTATTATTATTATTATTTTATTTATTTATTTAACTTAATGGAATAAGAATGGGTTCAGGTACGGATCCGTCCGTACGTGAGGGTCGACGGTTCGGGTGAACATCTGGGGTTATTAGGATATACGGTACCGGTGTTGGTAGGGTATGAGATTTATCAATTTTGGTTGGGAGTGACGGTTACTAGATATTTCTGGTTAATGTCACACGGGAGGTCTAACTTGGTGCTATCATAGCTGTGACCCGATAAGTCAGACTTATCATCAACCGATGCTCTAAGAATTCCAGCATCCTCGGTACTTTTATTATTTCATCCCCCGGTTCCTTATCCCGTTCCCATTTCTCAATACATATACCCACAAGATATGTACATACATATATATACACATTAGCACGTATAAATAATATCATATACTTTACACATATGTTGCCATTTTTACCTATTAATGTCCCCAATGACTTCCCCTGAATTCCCTCGTGCGGACAAGTCTGTTATTATGTTCCGGACCATAATAACTCACTTGTCCATTCAAGTTCATCCAGATCCCGTCACTATATATTATTAGTTGATATTCAGATCCTATAATACTTGAGCTACTGGTTATATTTTAGGTATCTTTTAAAGACATCCTAATTCTTTTATAACCAATGGCTCTGATACCAAGTTCTGTAACACCACGTGACAGCAGCGGAAACGTAAACGGGATGCGACAGACACCTCTGATATCAACCACATTGTTTATAAAGAAAACTGAATGCATTAATATACTTCAAAATTTCATTATCTCATCTTTCATTACCGTCTAGGTGATACACACATCATACAATACGATTCGTAATTCTATCTGTTTTAATGTATCCTAACATCCCGCACACAAATCTTACACGCATCAAGCACTTAGCACGTAAGCAATCACTTCATCTAATTTGTACCTGAAAAGCATGTGAGAAAACGGGTCAACTACGAATAGTTGGTGAGTATCACAATTTTAGTAAACCATGATAAATCCATATCATAATATAATATTATCTGGGGACACTGTTAACCCATAAATACATTTAATAACCTCTGGGGACACTGTTAACCCAGAACTTCCAATAACCTCTGGGGACACTGTTAACCCAGAACACTTCCACTAACCTCTGGGGACACTGTTAACCCAGAACACTGTTGCGGGACCTTACAATATTAGCAACTCAAACAATTACCATTTTAATACATTACCGTACGATTCCCGTACAATAAACATTATATAAATACATTCATTTCCATGCGTTCAGCATGTACTTAATCGTTTTGATAGAAACATGCTTTCCGCCCCGGGAAAATATATAAAACATTTCAGTAAAAAGGGGCTCGTGAAACTCACCTTAGCACATGCAAGCAGGTAACAACAATCATTATCAATTAACACGTCCAATCTGTAATATGATCCCTACGATCGTTATTATACAATTATTGTTTATATAATCTTTAACCTTATCAATCGGTACATCTGGGGACACTGTTAACCCAGGACTGTACCTGTTCCGGGGGCAATGTTAACCCAGAAATACTTCTCCGGACTCAGATTGTGATGTCGTTTAGAGTTCCATGGTCACAATTTCTATAAATCGTTTTCTCGTTTTGCGTGCCTAGCACGAATATCCGTTTTATGTTTCAAAAATGAGTTTGGTCACACACGACTCGAAAATAGTGGTTGTCTGATAATTTAATTTAAAATGTGAAATTATAGCTCGGTTTTGACGTCCCGATTGGCCGCGGGACCCGTTTTCGTCTTTGGCGTACCGGAAACTATTAAATCGGTTAAAAATACCCAAATCATTCGACTTATTTTCGGATGATTCATTTTTACTTGTTTAACTCAATTATATGAAAATAGTCCATTTTTAAGGTTTTTATACACCAGTCAGCTCGCTTAAGCGAACTTCACCGGTTTACGCGTTTTAACTTTAAAAGTTTGATAATTAGCACGATTAATTATCCGTTTACTCTCGGATCTTGAAATTTTGCACAAATCACTTTTTAATAGTGGGGAATTTTATAAAAATATTTCCAGAATTAATTCTTATATTTAAAATTTATTTATCTATTTTTAAACACCATTTAAACACTAAATATGTCGTAAATACCAAACGACCTTAGAAAAATCCCAAATTTTTCCTGGATGTCCCCTGCCATCCACATAGTCCCCTGTAATTTTTCCAGAACCAAAATCTTCTTTTACATGCCCTTTTTCCAAAACCGAGCTAGAAATCCCTAGAACTCGTTTAACCAAAAAGCCTACTTAGACCTCTCCAACGGACATAAAATTTTGTGTGTGACTTATACATGATATGAAAAGCTTATCTGAAATTTTCCAGAATTTTTCATGATATTTAACTATTTTTCACCATTTTTGGCCAAAACCGAGCATTAAATTCACCAAATATTCATCCTTTATCCAAAAATTACCAAAAATTCACAGAACTCATATTTTCATGTGTTTAACACCTCTGTAAAATTTCATGACCTAACTCTAAAGCATCAACAATCTGTCCAAATTTCCCATAACCGAACATAACCGAATATACCTTTCGTTTTCCGCCACTACAAGCTACAAACTCATCTTTCCGCCTTATCTACCACTAAATACAGAGCCTACAAACAACATACCACAATACCAAGCAAGTTACACTCACGATCAAGCCATTTCTTTCATGGTTACGGTTATGATACTAAAACAAAGATTTAACCGTAAAAATTCGTTTTTGATTCGTTTAACTCCTTTCTTGGACCAAGATCCCTTGTATAACCTGTATACATCACTTGATCATGCAAGAATCGGTTTTCATCTTTGAAACCTCATTTTCTTGCAAACAAACTCAAGAAACGAAGATGGAAACGTATATAATTCGATCTTTACCTTGGTTTTTCTTGTTAAAAGTCTCGGTTTTTGATCAAGGAGTTGAGAGGATTTGATGAAGTTTGTGGATTGTTGATTGGAAAAAGAAAAAAAAGAAAATGAAGGCCATGGGAGGCCGATCGGAACCCATAAGGGTGGGGTGGGACCCACAAATTCATTCTTGGCCACTCATTTGGATTTCCGTAATCTGGATAATGTTTTGGATAATCTGATTCAGTTCGTTTCTCGGTTAAACGTTTAATTCGGCTTAAAACGAGGCCAAAACGGTTGTTTTTCGGCTAAAAAATGAAATTTATATAAAACCGATTTAAAAACTTAAACCATGACATTTATTAACTTAAAACGTCATATTATTAGTTATTACGCATCATTTTCGGCTTGATCGATCGTCTCTTGCTCGGTTTGGTATTAAAGGTTTCGTTTAACGTACCGACGTACTATTAAATCGAAATCCTTTTTCTGTGCTTTAATCCACTTACACCGAAGCTTTAATACTTCGTAACATCACTAAATATCATATATCTCGTCTATAATTGAACCCTCGATTCATTCGGGTTTCAATAACTATCGATCGTTTGATCGCATATTCAATACGGTCAATTATATATTCACATACAATCAATACAATGAACCATGTATTCTCGTATAATTACCATGGTAACTCATGTACCCAACATTACATATGACGTAACTAACGTCTACCGGTTAGGGTATACCTGGTTTCGTCGGAATCGTTACAGCTACGCTGAGTGAGTTCTAGTTAATCAGATAATATATTTTACATTCACATATACATACCCAAAGATACGTATTCCATGCTTAACCTATATCATTCTTCCATATATACATACATTCATTCTTTCATACTTTCTTTTTTTTTTAATGTACACAGTACTTGCATAACTATCCTTACATTATAAAGAGCATTTTTCCCTACGTACTTTGGATATTATTAGGGTACGGTGCCCTTCATCATCGGAAATTATTAGGGTCCGGTGCCTGTCATCCTTGGATATTATTAGGGTCCGGTGCCTGTCATCCTCGGATATTATTAGGGTCCGGTGCCCTTCATTCCATACAACCATCTAATCATATATTCATTTCATTACTTTTATATTTATATAATTTCGTACATACTCCTAACATTTTCTATATCATTCATAGAACATTCATAACACCTTCACATATCATACACTTACCAATTAAGGTAAGTGTATTAACTAATCACATCGAGTATGCACACAACCCCGAAAACATAACAAGGAAATGGGGCTAGAAACTCACTTGTGTCCTGTGCTTCTCAGAGTTAATCGTAATACCCATCCTTAGTTGTGCACGGATAACTGTGTAATAATTATAAGTATTAATTAATTACTTCTACTATGTCATATTTCTATGTTATTATAACCCCTAGCTACGGGGGTCCGGAGGCAGCACCCCTAGCAACGGGGTGGTCTAGGGGCAGCAGCCCCTAACAGAGTCCAAGGGGCAGAGCCCCTGGCTGGGGTCGAGCTTCTAGGTTAGCTTGGAAATTTTTTTTACTAAAAATTCATTAGAAAAACTTAAGTTTGAACCAATCTAATCAAATGAAAATTCTAATCGAATGAAAATTCTAATCGAATGAAAATTCTAATCGAATGGAAGTTCTAATCGAATGAAAATTCTAATCGAATGGAAATTCTAATTGAATCGAATTACCCGTTCGATTCGATTACTTTTCACATTTGATTCGATTACTTTTTGGCCCATTAGATTCGATTACTTTTCTCATGCGTTTTGATTACTTTTCTCATGCGATTCGATTACTTTTTTGGCCCATTCGTTTCGATTACTTTTCTCATGCGATTCGATTACTTTTTGTATGAATTTGATTCTATTCCCCTTCACTTTCCAGCCTTACTTTTCTACTTGTTTTGCCCGTCTTGCATGATAAATGAGCCTATGACTTTAACCATATTGTTTCCTTGTACTAACTGGTCCAAACGTTACCCGTTTGTCCCGTTTCATTCAAAACATCTCGTTTACATTAAAATTTGTATTTTTCTTGCATAATAATGTTTGATTTGCCTTAATATCAAATATTAGGGCAAACCAACGTTAAAAACGTAATCTTTAATCTAAAACATACCTTTTTGGCTCACCTCTAGTAATAGTTTGACTCACACGTGACTATGGAAGTTTTTCTTGTTTGTATGATTAAGATCTAGCATAAACCCTTCTTGGTTTGGATTCAAATCTTGATCCTTAACAGAAGTAGAGTGTGTGTGTTTGTTTTTGAGTGTGTAGGGATGCAAAGTTGGTGAAATGAAGGTTTTAGGGAGATTTAAGGGAGTTTACATACCCTTAAGCCCATGGACCTAAGGCCCATAACCATCCCTTATTCCATCCTTTATTGTCCAAGCCTACACTCTATTATTTTTATTTAACTTAGCTAAATAATAACACACTATTGAATAAATGAAATTTCTTATATTTATTATTATCATCAAAAGTAGGATGCTACAAGTCTACCCTCCTTAAAAGAGGTTTCGTCCCCGAAAACTAACTATTACTTAAACAAATCTGGATAATACTTGCGCATCTCTTCTTCAACTTCCCAAGTAACATCCCATCCATTACGATTCTTCCATATCATTTCCACCAAGGGGATAACTTTACGACGAAACTGTTTTTCTTTGTGGCAGATTATCTCTACAGGCTGTTCAATATAGTTTAACTGTTCGTCAACCTCGATGTGTACCAATGGCACATGAGATGTCTTGTCAGCGAGACATTTTCTCAAATGAGAAACACGAAAGGTAGAGTGAATCCCTTATAACTCTTGAGGTAAATCTTGCTTGTAATCCACTTCACCCACGCCATCTACAATGTTAAACGAACCAATGTACCTTGGACTTAACTTTCCTCTAATTCTGAAACGAATTATTCCCTTCCAAGGCGAGACCTGAGCATTACATTGTCACCAATGCCAAACTTAATCGGTCATCGCCACTTATCAGCATAGAACTTCTGGCGATCTTGAGCAAATTTCATTCTTGTCTTGATCTAATCAAACCTCGAAGAGGTTTCTTGCAAAACTTCTAAACTCCCAATCTCTTTTTGACCAATCTCAACCCAACATACTAGAATTCTACAACGTCTACCATATAGCATTTCAAACGACAACATACCAATACTTGAGTGGTAGCTGTCTTTATAAGAGAATTCTGCCAGACGCATATGATCATCCCAACTTCCTCCAAAGTCCAAAACACAAGAATATAGCATATCATCAAGGGTTTGGATGGTCCTTTCAGACTGCCCATCTGTTTGAGGATGATACGCCGTACTGATGTTCAGTCTTGTTCCCATAGCTTCATGGAACTTCTTCCAGAATCTCGAAGTAAAGCGAGTGTCTCTATCAGACACAATCGACATCAACACTCCATGCTTAGCCACAACCTCTTTTATGAACACATTTGCTAATGTTTCTGACGAGATGGCATCTCGTATTGGCAGAAAGTGAGCACTTTCGTTAAACGATCCACTATCACCCAAATGGTGTCATGATGTTTAGCTGTACGCAGTAGCGTAGTTATGAAATCCATGGTGATGTGTTCCCATTTACATTCTGGTATATCCAAAGGCTGCATCTTCCCATAAGGTTTCTAGTGTTCTGCTTTGACTTGCAAGCAAGTTAAGCACATACTGACATAATCTACTACATCGTTCTTCATACCCGACCACCATGTAACACCCCGTCTAAAGCGGAATATGCATGAGTGTGACGTATAGATTTCTCAAAAACACATGTGACACTATTAAGTGATAATATTACCATTAACTGATTTAAACAACAAGTACACAAGTTTGGAAGTAAAAGAAATACAAAGAAACACACGTATTAAAGTATCCTGTTCATTTGTTTGAATATCCTTAGTACTAATGTCTTTTTCTCGTATTATCTTCTGATGGATGTGCCTGTAGCATATATATAAAATAAAGTCAACTAAATGAATAGTTGGTGAGTTCACACAAGTTTTGATATAAGTACATAAAAACCATACAATTCCATGAATAAGTGTAAATGAGCAAGTAAGGTCCTTTCCAGTTGGGATTGTGCACCAATGTACTCGGATAAGCGCAAGTAAGGTCCTTTCCAGTTGGGATTGCGCACAAATGTACTCGGATAATGAGGCCCTTTTCCACTCATAACAACAAATGTCTTGAGCGCAAAGAGGGGCGCATGATCATACTATATTGAAGAAATCAACGTGCAAGTAATTTTGAGCAAGTAACAAGTAAATACACAAGTCCATGTAGCGAATTATAGTTTGTAAATAATGAATAAACGAAACTGTAATTTGGATAGGATATATATGCTAACCCCAAAAGTAGTAAAAGAGTAAAAAGTGGGTGTGAGAAACTCACCTTTGAGATTGAAGACAACTTGAAATAATAACCGAAAGCGCCTTTAAGGAAAATGAAATGATAGAACCTCACAAACTATAATTAAAAAGGAAATACAAAATTTAAAGACTAACTATCGGGATTATAAAAGTTAAATAATATTACTTTTATAAATTATGCATTATTTTAATATCTATTTCATTAACTTATGGCAAATGGGGACTTGGGGATTTTTAATGAGTTTAACAAAAATGAATAAAGTTTATATAAATCATTTAAATTTAATATTTATTAGTTGAAGAATGATTTGTAGATAACATAATTATAACTTATTAATATAAGATTAAATAACAATATTAATAACAATTTATGATCAAACGTTTAACATATTTAATTAATTTACTAATTAATTAACTTAAATGTTTTGCATGAATTCTTTTAAGGAAATAATAAATTTTAGTTTATGTTGAAAGATAATAAACAATAATTAATTTACTCAATTATTAATTTAAATGTATGAAGTATGTTATATCAATTGTAAAATATTTCAAATAAAAGAAATTTTTATAAATCATCTTATTTAAAAGAAAGTTTTTAAGTTTATGATGATCAACAAATTATAAGATTTAGATAAATATATATTCATGCTTGTTCTTGCAAAATAACTAGGTTTGACCCAAGATTTAGAAAAATCAAAGTGTGTATCTCGGATATCCATGATCATAATGATTCTTAAAACCAAAATATAAGATTTTTATGATAAAAGTAACATGATCATGAAGAACAACTTATGAACAAGTATGAACATTCAAGATAAATATCAAACAAAAGCGATAAAATGCATGAAATGGTAAAAACTTACTTGTCAGTGCTCTTAAGCTTAAAAAATAATGTTTTGAGGTGTTAAAAAGATGGAGAATTAGTCCTCCTTTTATAGTGAATTTTAGAGTGGTTATGTTTTATAAAATTTAAGAAATTAAATCATGTTTAATATAATTAAAATACAAATTAAAAATAGTTTAATAGGGTATTCAAAAGGTTTAACTATTTTAATAAATTTTATTTAATTAAAAAATTCATTAGTTTTTATTAATTAAGTAACATATGAAAAGATGATGATGATGATGATGATGATGATGATGATGATGATAGTAGTAGTGGTAGTGGTAGTGGTAGTGGTAGTGGTAGTGGTAGTGGTAGTGGTAGTGGTAGTAGTGGTAGTGGTAGAAGTGGTAGTCGTGGTAGTGGTAGTCGTGGTAGTGGTAGTCGTGGTAGTGGTGGTAGTGGTAGTGGTAGTGGTCGTAGTGGTAGTGGTGGTAGTGGTGGTAGTGGTCGTGGAAGTGGTCGTGGTAGTCGTGGTGGTAGTGGTGGTGGTAGTGGAGGTGGTGGAGGTGGTGGTGGTAGTGGTAGTGGTAGTGGTAGTGGTAGTAGTAGTTAAATCATAATTCTAGTAAATTGAATGAGACATGTACATAAATATTTGATCTTGATTATGAATGTTTTAAATGAATATGTAATACTACAAGGGTGGTGAAAAGTATAATTGCATAGAAATGATCTTATAAAATACATTAACGATAGTTGAGATTAACTAATAACAATATTATAAAAATATATAAATTTAAATAGAAACAAGACCAAAAGTTTAAAACGGGTCGGGTTTTCGGTTTTGAAAATTAACGAATGTTACACACTAATAGTCTCTCTTTAAGTCTTGATACATCTTGGTGGATCCTAGATGAATCGAGTATCTTGACTTATGAGCTATCTAGGATTCGACCTCTAAAATCTACATGACGTGGAATCCACATACGGTCAAACCTAGTCTTCACACCATGAGTGTTTTCCATCAGCTCGTATTGCTGTTCGAAGATTCTTTCCTTTTTCAATAGCCCTTCATCTATAAGCACCTCAGACTGTACCTTGATGATCTCTTCAAAGAGAACTGAGTTAATGATCAACTTATACGACTTACCTGTTGCGATGACTTCTTCATTCTTACAGCTTAGTGCGTCAGCAACCACATTAGCTTTACCAGGATAGTATTTGATATCACAGTCGTAATTCTTTATCAACTCTAACCATCTCCTCAGTCCCATATTCAGCTCTTTCTACTCGAAGAAATACTTCAAACTCTTATGACCGGTGTAGATAGTACACTTGGTAACATATAGGTAGTGTCTCCAAATCTTGAGAGCATGCACTACTGATGCTATCTCTAAGTCATGTGTCGGGTACGTACTCTCATGAACTTTCAACTGTCCGGATGCATAAGCTATTACCTTTTCTCGTTGCATTAACACGCTACCTAACCCATGATGCGAGGCATCAGTACGAACAACCAAATCCTCATCACCATCGAGTAGAGCAAGGATTGGAGCTCATGTGAGTTTTTTCTTCAATTCCTCAAAAGCTTCCTCCTGGTACTTACCGCAATTGAATACTATAGACTTTCATATCATACCGGTCAACGGTGTGGCTATCTTAGAGAAGCCTTCAATGAACTTCCTATAATAGCCAGCCAACCCTAAGAAGCTTCATATATCAGTCGGGTTTTGAGGAGTCTTCTAATTCATTACTTTCTCAATCTTAACTTGGTCCACAGTAATCTCTTTCAGATTGATTATGTGACCTGTACCTCACGCAACCAGAATGCGCACTTCGAAAACTTAGTATACAACTTCTCTTCCTTCAAAATATCCAATACTTCTCTTATATGATCGGCATGGTCAGACTCTCTCTTTGAATAACTCAATATATCATCAATGAAAACGACAATTGACTTGTCTAACATCGGCCGACATACCCTATTCATCATATCCATAAATGCTACGGGAGCATTCTTGAGACCGAACGACATAACGAGGAACTCGTAGTATCCATACCGCGTCCGAAACTCTGTTTTAGGGATGTCTGCATCTTTCACCTTCAGCTGATGATAGCCTGATCTAAGGTCTATTCGTGAGAACCGACTCGCACCTTGTAGTTGATCAAACAAATCGTCAATCCATGGCAACGAATATTTGTACTTCACCGTCAGCTTATTCAACTCACGATAGTCTATGCACATTCTCATACTTCCATCCTTCTTCTTAACAAATAACATCGGTGCGGCCCACGAGGAAACACTCGACATTATAAAACATTTGTTGAGGAGTTCTTGTAGTTGGGATATCAATTCCTTCATCTCGGACGGCGCCGTGCGGTAAGGTGCTTTCGTGACGGGTTGTGCTCCTGATATTAAGTCTATCTGAAATTTTACCTCTCGCTCCGGTGGCTACCCGGGAAATTCCTCAGGGAACACTTCTGGGTAGTCGCACACAACAGGAACATCTTTCACTTCTTTCATCTTGGCTGTAGCTTTGAAAACATACGCCAGGTAGGCACCGCACCCTCGCCTTAACAAACCCTCGGATTTTATCATCGAAATGGCATTAAGAACTGAACTTTCTTTATCACCATAAACCATCAGCGTACCACCATCCAAGGACTTTAACCTTATCAACCTACTCTTACACACTATCTAAGCCTCAAACTCAGATAGACAATCCATTCCCAGACCACATCGAACCCTCCTAAGTTCATAACATACTTGGTAACAGGGAACTCACGTCCCTCTAACTCTATCTTACAATCCTTAACCATTCTCATCAACCTAACGGAGGTTTCACTAGCGGTTTCTACTATAAAAGTTTTAGGCACACGACAACATTTCATTTTTGCTAACTTACTACATGGTGTAACTACGAAACTTGTATTCGCACCCGAATCAAACAATACAGAAGCAAAAATACCGTTTTCTAGAAACGTACCTGTCACAGCAACTGGGATTTGCTTGGCCTCCTCCTGAGTTAGCGTGTAGGCCCCGGTCCTTGGCCTAGACTGGTCAGTATCCTTCCTTGCGCTTCCCCAACTTCACCATTAGTGCACTCCCTTGCCATATAACATGTCTTACCACATTTGTAACACACGGGCTTTGCATTGCATTCATTGGCATAGTGCCTTTCTTTCCACACTTATAACAGGCATTTGTCCCAGCCTGCATTCTCCACCATGAGCTTTCCCACACTTGTGGCGCACATCGGAACCTGTACTCCACTTGCACTCACTGCCATGCACCTGCCCATAAGTCTTGCATGTATTTCTCTCCCACACTTTCTACTTCTTATCCTTAGGGTTCCATGACCAAGTACCGGGTCGTTTAGCAGGAGTAACCCATTTGTTTTCCTTTTTCTCTTCCACAACCACTTCGTCCACCGCTAGGTCATCGTAAACCATATTTGCGAGTTCGACAGCAGAGTCAAAAGTATCATGTTAACTTGCCCTGACTAAGGTACGGGAGTTCTGTGGAAGTTCTCTGATATAGCACTTGATCCTTTTTTGTTAAGTATTGACCATGTTGGATACCAACTTAGACATGCGGTTAAATTTGGTGGTATACACGCAGTTTGTCATCTTACCCGCCATCAGATTCAGAAATTCTTCTCAGCAGTCCTTGCATGGCTTTCAGCAGACTTACTAGTATGCAAATCTTCACTACAGCAGCTACAGCTTGAGCAACGGCGGCTTGAACAGTAGGATCAAGTTGATACCCTTCATTGTTGCTCTTATCTCGCATAGTCGCACTTCATTCTTCTCCTGTGTTAGTAACTGGTTCTTCAGAAGGTTCCCGGACCATACATGGCCTACCACGACGTCCCGTACGAGCTCCTTGACTAGTAGCTCTCTTTTCTCCAGCCATTCGTATTCTATAAGGAAATACAAATGTCATCACTCAAGGAATCGTTTAGTACAAGGATATTAAGGCTAGCTGGTAATAACAGTGTCCAACTGTGATTATCTGATCACGTTACTTTCCATATCCTCTACACTTCCCTTTGTGAGTCCACTTGTGCTAGTTCTACTTTTAAACAGTTAGAAAATCAAATAGTTCACATTATCATATACTCCTATATCTAGCAATTAAGATAACTTACTTACACATTCTTACGTTACACATGAAATTAATCATGTACTTTACCTTTACCAAGCTTGCTTGAGTAACACATGGCTTTCTTGAACAGGCATATTCTTTCTTTTCTTATTTAAGTCCCATTATCTATTCAAGTCTATTCATATAGGATGCTTATTTATCTCGAACTTATGTTATGATACCAACTTGTAAGGTCCTGGTCCCGGTGCCCTACATTGGCGTTGGATTTACTCATTAACACAGTTCTAAATATCAGAGTTAATTAAAACTTTTCGCGGATTTTAATACTTCAACCATATATTACATAACCATTCAAATCTTTTCATAGTAAACAAACTTTTATCTTTTAACATAATATAAAAGTCATATCAAAACATCACAACATTCTTCTAAAGATGCCAACCTCTTCTGTCCAATGCCATGCGTCTTCATTCAAGCTAGCTGCCTTAGCCTATTTACCTGCGTGCTTAATAAAAGTCAGCTACGCTGAGTGAGTTCTAGTTAATCAGGTAATATACTTTACATTCACATATACTTATTCGAAGGTATGTATGCCATACTTAACCTGTTTATCATTCTTCCATATATACATACATTCATTATTTTATACTTTCTTTCTTTAACGTACACAATACTTGCATAACTACCCTTACATTATAAAGAGCATTTCATCCCATACCTCGGATATTATTAGGGTCTGGTGCCCTTCATCATCGGATATTATTAGGGTCCGGTACCCTTCATCCTCGGATATTATTAGGGTTTGGTGCCCTTCATTTTGTACAACCGTACAATCATACATTAATTTCATTACTTTTATATTTATATAATTTCATACATACTCCTAACATTTTCTATATCATTCATACATCATTCATAACACATTCAAATATCATACACTTACCACTTAAGGTAAGTGTATTAACTAATCACATCGAGTATGCACACAACCCCGAAACATAACAAGGAAATGGGGTTAGAAACTCACATGTGTCCTGTGCTTCTCAGAGTTAATCGTAATACCCCTCATTAGCTGTGCACGACTAACTGTGTAACAATTGTAAGTATTAATTAACTTCTTCTACTATATCATATTTCTATTTTATTGTACCCTTAGCTATGGGGGTCTGGGGAAGCGCCCCTGGCAGCGGGGTCTATGGGCAGCAGCCCCTAGAAGGGTCCAAGAGGTAGAGCCCCTAGCTGGGGTCGAGCTGGCAGGTTAGCTTGGAAAAATTTTATTTTCATTGACAGTACTTTACTAAAAATTCATCAGAAAAACTTAAGTTTGAACCAATTTAATCGAATGGAATTTCTAATCGAATGGAAATTCTAATCGAATCGAATTACCCATTCAATTCGATTACTTTTCCATTTGATTCGATTACTTTTTGGACCATTTGATTTGATTACTTTTCTCATGCGATGCGATTACTTTTTTGGCACATTCGATTTGATTACTTTTCTCATGCGATTCGACTACTTTTTGTACGAATTTGACCCCTTCGCTTTCCAGCCTTGCTTTTCGACGTGTTTTGCCCGTCTTGCATGAAAAATGAGCCTAGGACTTGAAACCATATTGCTTCCTTTCACTAACCCGGTCCAAACGTTACCTGTTTGTCCTGTTTCATTCAAATCATATCGTTTACGTTCAAGTTTGTATTTTTCTTGCATAATTATGCCCGATTTTCCTTAATATCAAATCTTAGGGCAAACCAACCTAAAAAATGTAATCTTTAACAAAAATGTACCTTTTTGGCTCATTTGTAGTTACGATTTGACTTAACACGTGACTATAGACATTTTTCTCGTTTGTATGATGAATATCTAGCACAAACCCTTCTTGGTTCGAATTCAAATCTCGATTCGTATTGGAAGATAAGTGTTTTTGTTTGTTTTCGAGTGTGTAGGGATGCAAATTTGGTGAAATGAGGGTTTTAGGATTTTTAGGGAGGTTTAAGGGAGTTTATATACCCTTAAGCCCATGGACCTAATGCCCATCACCGTCCCTTATTCCATCCTTTATTTTCAAAGCCCACACTCTATTATTTTTATTTAACTAAAATTAAATAATAACACGTTATTTAATAAACGAAATTTCTTTTATTTATTATTATCAAAAGTATAATGTTCCAACAAATTACTTAATTTAGATAATCTATTATTGTATTCCATCTTTTCTCTATTAAATTATTATGAATTAATAGGGGTATATATGATACTTTAATTATGTTTATAAGGGTATATATGATATTTCAGTTACTTCGTAAGGGTATATATATATATATATATATATATATTAAGTTTTTCTTGGGTATATATGATATTTGTGAGTTTTGTAAAGATATATATGAAATTAATCCAAAAATCTATTACTAATTTGATAATTGATCTATACAGATGAGTAAAAATGATTTTTTTCCTGTTAAATCATTCGGCCAGCAAAAGAATTACAACATTTATTTAAATAAATGTCGGTTAAATCACGATTAATTTTAAATAAAGAATTAGACGAACCCCGTAAAATGCATATTATTTTCAAACGGTTATGTGAGAGTTTATCTCACTCTATTTCTAATTTTCAAATATGAACTATCTACAATTGTATTATATAGTTTTTAAATTTCTTACTTAATTTACTTTTGTGCTAGAAGTCACCACATATAATAACACATACTTTAGATGAAGCTAAATAACAAAAATATGTTCTAACTCTTATTACATATATAGCTATTAATTTATAAGTACATTAAAATGGCATGTAGATGATTATGAATATTGAATACCACATGTTTGCATTTTTGAACATGTAAATATACCAAATCTACGTCATACTTCTTTCTTAGGAATCATGTTATTTGTTTACATTTGTTAGCTTGTATAATAGGCTTTGGTATTAATATCGGTGTAGTAAATTAGATTGGTAATTTGGTGTACTTGACACCTAAAATGAAATATCCAAAATAGCTAATGAGCAAGCCAATGTGGCAATTTTGGGGCTAGTCCATTCAACAAAGACGCATGTTTCTTAAAGGGGAGATCTAAGGTTTTGGGTTAGAGATTAGTTTAAAATTGTTAGTGTAAAATAAAATAGGAGTCAGATTTGTCGGTAAAAAAATAGTCATTGATGACCCATTGGTAAAAAATAAAGTCTTTAAAAATCTAGGTTTGAAGGTATTGAATTCAAGTCTCGTAGAAAAAAGGGTCAAAAAAAATTCGCTGTTAAATAAAATTATGTAAAGTTTAGGTCTTGCATATTATATATATATATATAATCATCCAAAAGGAGTGACACATTGTCACACCCCAACCTAAGGCGGAAATATCGGGGCGCAAACTGATTGTTCACAACTCTCAAGGTACTATTAAGCAATAATTAAAAGTGACAATTTCTATTAAATCCAATTAAATATTCCAAATAGTTCATATACAACATCTTGAAATAAAGGCAACAATAAGAATACAAATTTAAAATTTAGATAAATCTTGATTAATTCTTCTAGCGTAATCATTCCTAAGTTTTTCACCAATCTTGCAATCAAAACAATCTAAAACCTGCATATGCGTATAAAATAGAGATAGATTTGTCTACACAATGTTGAGTGAGTAAAGCACAAGTCAGTTCAATATAATATAATATAATATAAATGAGTAAACTGTCCTTGTGAGTTATACAATCAAGCCAACTCAATGCAATACTGTAAGCAAATAATGATGAGCGGCCTAAACCGTTTCCATGCGAATCGGGCGTTGGTTACCATAATTGAGTTGTCGGTGAAACCATTGTTATGCAATCGGACGCTGGTACTACGACAGTCGTATGATCATACTAATATGTGAATATGATGGACCTCTCCGCATGCGTTCAAATAAACATATCAGTAACTAGTAAGTTAGGCACAAAATTAATAGCACACAAGGCTAACAGTTGCTAATGTGATTACTCAAATGTTTGAAAAACAAGTAAAAAATAAAGGGAGTGATTACTCACCTTATCAATAAGAGAAGGGTTGAATATGATAAGAATAATGAATACTACACATCACACTCGCCGAGTATTAGCAAAGACAAATCCTAAGCAAGAGTAATAATCGAAAATACTACGAGTGATGTTAGGTTGTCTCTATCTAGTAAAAAACAATTAAATCAAGTTCCTAATCACCTATGCATGATAGGGTAAGTAGGGTGTCGAACCACGAGGAGTATGTGGTAAGTGTAACGTGTAACAGATTTCTAATATTATGAAGTAACAGATTGTAGTGCTAATCACGCAAGCAAATAATTTGGTTTAAATATTGATTAAGCAAATTCACGAATTCAAGCAATTAACAAAGAAAACTCATCCCAGGGTTTCAGGAATGTAAACAAACATTTTCTCATGCAACCTAACAGTTTAATTATCATAGACTGACTAAAGACTGGTTAACAAGTTAAACCTTAGGCACCAATAATCGCTAACACATGACACTGGTTATCAAACGGTCCCTGCCAGTGTGACTCAACTAAGGGCAATTGTGTGCTTCATTGTATTCATACTTAATTAAACAACCCTATGAGCAATTACTATAGCAACCAATAAATCAATCATTCTAATCAACGTAAACCTAAACCGATTAAATGCACAGAAATACTAAATATCAATACTCATAGATCAATCAAAGACAATTACAAATAGTATGTTCTTGGTTACAATCAAAACTGAAATAAATACAAACTCTACATCTCGGGAACGAATCGGAGAGATTAGCCGAGCCTAGACACCATAGAATCGTCAATAATGATGTTATGGAGCATAAACAAGGTCTCGCGTATCGCGATGGACCCTTGGTCGACATTTCATTAAACATCCCATCACGATACGCGATGGGTCCTCAAGCAATCCCATCACGAAACGCAATGGGTCTTGTCACCAACAATCATCTTCAATTTTTATCGTAATGCTTGCTGGACGTCTTGAGTCTTCAAACGTGCATCAGCAGGTCTAAATTAAGTACTTTAATGTATGTGACCTGAAATACAATAAACACGTATGAAGTATCGGAGTTCCTATAATAAACGATTAAAACTAGTAAGTAAACGAACTAAAACGCATTCAAATTAATCAACCATCATATCCCCACAATTATCTTTTGCTTGCCCTTAAGCAAACTCTAAAGCAAACATCATCGTTTATTTACTAGTTTTAATCGTTTATTATAGGAACTTCGATACTTCATACGTGTTTATTGTATTTCAGGTCACAGACGTTAAAGTACCTCCATCATAGGTATGTAAATTATCGCCACTAATACTAGTAAGGTTTAAGGTCATACCCAGTTTCCCAAATTGACATTTTCTAGATTGACATCCCACAAATAAAGTTAAATGATATAATAAAAAAAATAGAGCCGCCCAGACGAGTGAACTTTGTTTCCGGTTAAGGCACACATGCTCATACCACTCATAATATAACATCTTTCCTCTCAGTTTTATATCAGGACTAGCAAAAGATGTGCTAGTATCACTCTGCTCTCAGTACCAAGTATCAACAATTGTCCACCCATATAATGCTTTGACACAAATGCAAAGCAAGAGGACTTAAAACGGGTTGTAACGGGGCTAGTTGTAAGGGTATGGAAGAGAATTTTTTCAAGTAGCTCAAATGATCCGATCCAGATTATTACAAAACAACTAAATAAACAATGATAACATAAACACTGATTACATCTTTTTTTATTTTTACTAAACACAAACAAACTTCTAATTACATAACTGAATACAAACATACATCTTTTTGGCTTTTTGCTATATTTTTTAATATAATAAACTTGATGCTTAAAACTAGAACAAATACAAATACAAAGAAACCTATTAAGCCGGATCGTCTCGCAATATAACATCGGGGTTAATCGAATGAAAGAACAGGTCCAAAAATGTTTTCTAAGGGAACCAACCTCCCGCCCCTCACATTACCCACGCTCATATATATAACGTATGAGGCCCAACCCCGAGTACCCACACTTTCAATCGTCCAGGTGAGGCTTATCCTAATTGCCTCAATCACTTTTGTATTCATGTCAAAATAAGATCTCGAAACCCATGAGACAACCAAATTACTCTCGGTGAAGGCACTCAAATGACATGTGTGTATACTATATATTATATGTGTATTATATATATGAGGCCAAACTCACACACGTACCAGAGGAATTAGGTTACCGACATAAACATGTGTACCTGTCCCCATGACTAGCTATCCCCGCCTCAACGACCCCATTTTCAACTTCTTGTTTTGAAAAAAATTGTGAGTAAGACTATCGAAAAGCTGAAAAACCAACCATGACCAGAAACCTATAACTTGGTATTAATGACAATAATTAACAGTTAACAACTTTGTTTTCCGAACACTCTTCGGGGTACTATCGGGCTAAAATTTTTCTAATTTCCCCCATCCCCACACTTTAGGTTTTCATTGTCCTCAATGTTAAAATATTTAAACAATTAATGAAAATTTGAGGGACAGGATTGAAATTGACTTTTTTAACAATTTAAAACACGGGGCTCTAATGTGATGGTTCTACTAGCAATTATACAATTACACTTTTAACATTTAAACTAATCAAAAAATAGATTATGAAACCGAAATCACCTAATATCAACTGGAATGGACCAGTCGGCTTGTGAACTCTCGTAAACACTTGTACACTCTCGTCTCAACCAATTACCAAAACTGACAACCGAACCTTCAAAATCTCGAGACGTGTAGAAGAAAGCTTCTCACAAATGTAAGACATAGGTCTTTAAGAGTTATGAAAATGATTTATGTTGATTTTATTAAAACAATTACTGAGCTGAATTAAGTCGTTTCATAATAAATTTCGTTAAACAAGTTAAAAATGTTAGAAGACCTAACTCACTTTCGTGGGAATCATGATTGCATTTAGCGTATGCAATAAGCACTTTAAACCCCCATGTATCCCGAGAGGACGAGTGAGGTCTCGTGAGGGTTTATAGTAAACAATACCCACAAAGTTCGGTTACAACATAATATACAAATAAATACTGTTAGTGCACGGTTTTGGTGTCCGTAGCAATCGATTAAGTTATAGATAGTCTAGTCTGTGTATTTAATGTATATTTATTGTAAATGAGCTTCGGCCTATAAATAGGTTGATCATGTCATAATTTAGGTGAGAGAGCTAGTGTACATATTTAGAGAGATCTAGATCTATATTATGCTCTCCATAAGTTATTTCCATCCACAATAATTTATTCTCACCATAATTATCAATAAACCTTATTTAAAGTATTCATCTCGTATTGTTTAATTGATGTATCGACGCGGCTAGATCCTTGGAAGGTTTCAACAATTGGTATCAGATCAGACGGCTGCTCTCGGTGCATCGTTTAAGTTATAGATCTGGACGGAATTCGTGTTTGTAGGTTCCCTGGATGGATCTGCACGGAATATCTCGATCTACGTAGGTGCGGAATCCCTGCGTAGGTCGTTACGAGCGTAGAAGACACGAATAGATCAAACACGATACGATAAACAAACACGTTATATTATAACCAAAACACGTGATACAATATCACTATTACAGACACGAACTCTCGTCCTCATGTTACAGCTCTCGTAACTTCGATAATGATCACACGAACTCCTTTTCTAAGCTAAGCCGTAACCTACATAAATACACGACAACTTCGCCTGGCATGTTCAGGCGAAGTTGTCCATAACTTCGCTTGACTAACAAGTTCGCCTAAACAGCGAACTTGTTAGTAACTTCGCTTAAGACATATAAAACATAATTAATCATTACAGACTCGATTACAGACACTAGACTATGAACTACTGACATTATGCACCAACAGACTCCCCCTTGGCAGTAGCTTCATGTCTTTATCTTTAAGCACTTGTCTTGTAATCTTCATTCTCTTGGTCTTCATGCATGTACTCCTTCTCTCACGCATACCGTGACTACTCGCTGATATTTCCTCGTTTCGTCTTTCCAAGAAGGAATATAAAATATCTTCTTTTCATTTAACACCTGCAGATCAGCTTTCGATAAATTAGCAAGATGCATCGGATCATACACTCTTAGAACTTCTTGTTCGTCTTCGTCTTCCATCACGGCTTCAGCAGTCTAGCAATCAACATACCACCATTTAAGATCTTTCAACACATCTTGAGGCATAGTCTTCATTGGAACCTCTTTCATGCATCGAATCGGTTTGTACTTCATTACCATCCATGGCTTGCCATCTGCTCTCATTCCTCTTTCCTTATCTACCACTAGCTTTCCCTTCTGTGGCTTTAATAACTCAAACTTCTTTTCTTTAATACTTTCTTTCCACACGATCTTCCCAATAACTCTGGCCATGTTGTCGTCGCTTCTATTAATCAACCCCAATCTAGCCAAATCCTTCACCTCACATTCAGGCAATGTATTGAGAGATCTCAACGTCCTCTTAAAGTATTGTATCCCATCATATCTTTTCACCACGAACACTTTTAACTGTTCGTCATATAGCCAACAGATAATTCCTTTCTTTGATTCAGCATAGCCTTTGATATTATAACTTTTCTTGAACATGGTTGGAACAGGAGGCTTCTTAGTTTTGATAAACCAATGAGCATAGCCTTCCTTCCATCTAGGCTGCTCCTCCCATTCTGTATCATCATCTACTGTATCTTGACATACATCTGACTTTTCAACTTCAGGGATCTCGTGTTCAACATTCTCCTCAACTATTTCACCTTCTTCAACATCATCTTCTATCACAATTTCTGCACCAATCTTTTCAATCTCTTCGACTGGTAGAACATCATCTTCACACATAAATTCATCATCCAACATATCATCATCCAACTCCTTCAAGGCATCGATCACATCATCTCCCATCTCCTCGTCATCTACCATCACCACCTCATTACCACCAGAACCGCCAGCTGCACCTGCAGACTCCCCTGAGCTGTGGAAGTCCCAAGAGCTTGAGTAGTTCTTGGCAACTCACCACCTACACCTTTCGATGCATTGGGATCATCGTCTCTGTCATTCTTCTTCTTTGTCCTGAGCTCGTCGCCTTTACAGCTCGTCTCCCCCTGAGATGCCAAGAACTCCTTCATAGCATCTATAATTTTTTCATGTTCAACCAGTAGGGACGACTGCAGCTGATTCTCTGTTACTAGGCGCTGAATAGCCTGGGTCTGGATAAGATTCACCCTTGATTGTTCTGCCACGACCCGTTCAAGTGCAGCTATTCTTTCCGAGTCTGATAGGGTTGGATCGAAATCGAACCTCATATATTATATGTCTTGAGTGTACTGAGGAGGGATTTCAAATGTAACCGGGAAATCAGAAGCAGGCGTAACCGCAGGTGGTATCATACCTGATAACCCTGCAGTTGCAACGACTGTCGACTCAACAAATTGAGCAACCACCTCTGAAGGAGTAAGAGTTGGAGGTGGTAAAGACACAATCTCCGGAGTCGTCAGCTGGAAAGTAGTGAGTGGGATGCCGAAAGAAGATGATGTAGCCACCACGGGAACATCCGCGGCGCTTAAACTTGTAACTTGTACTGATGTAGGGACAATCGACATACCGGACAGTGCGGGTGGAGCGAAACGTACTACTCTTGAACTCTCACCTGCTCCCATACCTGCACCTGTCCTGTCCCTTCTTGAACGTCTGATCAACTTATGAATGTCTTCTTCTTCTTCTGACTCACTGTCGTCATCTGTCCTCTTTCTCTTCCCATACGTCCTCTCTTGAGTCACCATCATACGTCTTGCCTCATCCATTACAGCATTAAAATCTGAGTCAGCCACCGTCGTAGCTGCTCTAGTAACATGCACAGTCGAAGCACGTTCAACCGGAACCTGAACGTTCTCTTCTGGATCCACCCGATCCATATAAAAGAATCCTTGACCACCAAATTCTGCGTCAAGGTCCACGTTCTCCTCCGGTGACACAACAGGAGCAGCAGGTATAGCTTGAGGTGCTCCTGCCTGTTGTGGTGCCGGGTCCCTAAACTCATCCCCTCGAGCAGGCACATACTCCGGGTTGATTAAGTACCCAAAGAGTGGAGTATGGCGAGGACGAAGTTCAGGCTTGCTCCTAGCACTCGAAGTTCTACATTGGGCGAAGATACGTTTGTTCACACTTTCCACGTATCTGATAGGGCGACGTTGAGGCAACGTGGGAGCCACAAAATTCAAGATCATTTGAAGAAATCTTGGATACATGAGGAATCTCTCACGTGCCATCGCCCTTCTCTGACGATCAATTTCATAGAAGACCATCTGACTAAAGCTATAGCGCTTATTATATATCAGAGCAGTCATTGCTGACTGCATGGTCGCGCCCATTCCGTCAGTGCCCGCCTTCCTCCCTGACATGCAGACAATCATTACGTGCATGAGGAAGCGCCACTGATCGAGCAAGAAACCTTTCCTTCTCTGAGTATCGCCTAATGGACCAGAATAGCCCATTCAGAGAAACGCTCCGTCACGGAAAGGAGCCACAAAGTCTGTAGGGTCATCCCTAGTCTCCTCTCCAAAACGTAAAGCCACCCGGATTTGTTCAGAAGAGAACTGAACTTCTTGATTGTTGACGGTTGCTCGCATAACCGGGGGCTCAACGCGGCAATCGTATTCCACCGTCTGCCAAAAATCCTCAATATTGGGTAAGGATATCGGCAGAGTAGTTGTGATCGCGTGGAATATCCGCGAGCGAAGGAGGAAAGTGATGATTTCGCTGGTAATCCTCCACACCACTCGCATCTGGGTCTAACGTAATATACATAATATGCCCAGGGAAGAATTGTCTCTGGTTATCTCCCCCGTCTTCGCCACCAGCACCTCCAGCACCAGCAACAGCAGCCATATCTGCAACAAACGAACCAAGTTAGATACACGTTAAGGCATAACACAAGTTCGCTTGTTACCATGAGCGAATTTGTGATAAAGTCTGTATAGGCGAAGTTAAATGTGGGGCGAAGTTGGGAACAACTTCGCTTCATCTTTAAGTTCGTCTAATAACTAATAAGTAAAAAGGTCCAGGCGAAGTTAATGATAACTTCGCCTCACCACAACATCGCCTAGGCGAAGTTAAACCTCAGGCGAAGTTGCGGATAACTTCGCCTAATCCTTAAGTTCGCCTGAATCTGAATCGGCGGTTGATAGGTTTATGAAACAATGTGCAGTTGGTGATTTCGTGATTAAGGAATCCGGAGGAAACATGATTTTATGGTTATCTAGACGATCAATGTGTGAACGACCACGTTAAAACAAGTTTGAAACCGGGGTTTAAGGATCGAACGTCCGAGGTCACTAACCGGGTGTCGAAACAACCTTGGATTAACAACATTGAACATCGATTATAAGATACAAGAACCCAAACACACCTTTAATTGGAAAAGAAATCGAAGAAAAAGAAATCAAAGATGAAGATCGAAAGACAAGATCGCCGAAATAGTTAAGTTCGCTGGAATTTCGGAATAAGTTCGCTGTGTTCTTGGAATAATGAAACGTTTGACTTTTAAAAACCTTTATATAGGGTCTGGGTTATACAGGCGAAGTTACGGTTAACTTCGCCTAGGCGAAGTTATTCACAAGTTCGCCTGTTTAACAACTTCGCCTATATTTACAAAATCAAACCTCATAATTTGAACATTTGCAATTAACTTTTAAAACTTCCTTAAAGAGTTACATGACACGATCAAGACTAAGTAACCAAGTATAAAATCAACAACTACATAAATAGGAAAAACTTTTAAAAATTAAAGTACAAGGGATCAAATTTCAGTCTCGACAGGGACTACTACGTTTTAGAAAAGATCCGAACAGGAATCATACTAATTACGTGACTGTCACATAGATCCGTGTTTAGCTGTATTATGACATAAAGAAACAGGTTTGTAAGCAGGTAAATAACTTAAGATGGTTTTCATCGTTTCTGTGATACGAGTTAGGTTCAATTATGCCTCAAAATTTAAGTGGGCAACAACTCAGAGATTATGATGCCTCCTATCTATTCTCAAAGCGTATTGGGCTTTCCCCAAGTCACCCCGAATTGACCTCGACCCATAGTGTCTGATTAAGTTGTAAGTATTCTTCGATCTTTAGACTCTGCTTCCCCGTTCTCTTTCTTACATCATGATTGACATTTTAAGTTAAAGAATGTCTCAATGACTTAATTTTTTTTTTTTTTTAACAAACACATAGAGAACAACTGCAAGTCCCGAATCTGGATCACTGCAGTCTCTTGACACGCTTTCTTCACGGGAATCAGAACACTAATAGGCTCGTGTATGACTGGGTAATCGCTTTTCTGCCTATCATTCGGAAAGATATATATGAAGACATGCAAAACTCTTAAGGAGTTTCCACATAAAATCGAGTAGATTTAGTTTGTATCACATCTACTTTTACGCACCATAAACAGCTACCATGACATACAATGACTGTTCTAAAGCCTTTGAAGCCTAATAACTTCACTAGTTAAGTACACAGAATCAGTATATCTATCATTTTCCAAGGTTGGGGAGCAATTTTCTGGTTAAACATAGCAAACGAACTTCTTACGAAGTAGTAGATTTGAAAAATAATTTCATTTCCCTTAAAGAAAAAATTAACTTCTATCGCCCCGACCAAATCAAAGTCTTCAGGTCAAAGGCTATCCCGAAGATCCAATGGATCAGCTGGACCGACCACATACTAGTATGTGTCCTTCTAACAAAGTATGATCGACTAATTTTAAGCGAAAGAATGAAAACTCATCATAAACCGCCCCGGTCACTTTCAGTCGTCTGGTTAATGGCTATCCTCATATTCTATAAGTAGAAATGAGGATCAAACATATCCTAAGACATGTCCCATCAAACTGAGGTAACCGACATTGTTCTAAGCGATAGTGACGTTTTTTTTTTTTTTTAATATGCACAAAAAGCATGGTTACTCGGGATTGATCATCCCATTCAGCTTGATAAGGTTTTGAAATCTTGTTTTGTCAAACGCTTTAGTATAAAGATCAGCTAAATTATCAAGGCGTATCCACATTTTTAAGCACAATCAGTTTCTTCTCAGCACAATCCCGTATAAAATGATGACGAATGTCAATTAGTGGTTTAGTTTTTACTGTGCTTCACGGGATTGTTAGTAAGAGTACGATAGCAGCTGTGTTATCAATGCAAATAGGAGTAACTGAGAAATTCAGAACATAGCTGTGCAACTGTTGTTGAATCCAAAGAACCTGGGAGCAGCAGTTGGATGCTGCCATGTATTCTGCCTCACATGTTGAAATGGCGACTGAAGTCTGCTTCTTGCATTGCCACGACACCAATCTGCCACCAAGAAACTGACATCCTCCAGTTGTTGACTTCCGACTCTGATTGCACCCTCCATAATCAGAATCTGTGTAAGCGACTAGCTCCAAGTCTCCTCCCTTCGCGTACCACAACCCCATCTTAGGTTTGCCTTTGAGATACCGCAAGATCCTCTTCACACCCTTCATGTGAGATTCCTTTGGGTTTGCCTGAAAACGAGCACAAAGACAAACTGCAAACATAATATCAGGCCTAGAAGCAGTTAAGTACATTAAAAAACCTATAATAGCCCGATACTGAGTTGGGTCCACATCTGCGTCATTGTCAGAATCAGCACCCAATTTATGGTTGACGCAGATTGGAGTATCGAATGAGTGCTGTCCTCCATCTTGAAGCGTTTGAGCACATCATGGACATACTTGATCTGATGAATGAACATCCCATCCTTCTTCTGATCAACCTGCAATCCTAAAAAGAAAGTTAGTTCACCCATATCACTCATTTCAAACCTTTTCTTCATGACGGCCTCAAACTCCTGACACATGGAGACTTTTGATGCAGCAAAGATAATGTCATCCACGTAGACTTGCACCAGCAGGAAGTCGCTTCCTTCTCTCTTGAAGAACAACGTGCTATCTATCTTCCCTCTTCAAACCCATTTTTAAGCAAGTAATCTGATAAAGTTGAGTACCAGGCACGAGGTGCCTGATGTAGTCCATACAACGCCTTACTTAGCTTGACACGTGATCAGGAAAGTCTAGGTCAGGAAAACCCGGAGGGTTGCTCAATGTACACAACCTCATCAACTTTCCCATTTAGGAACGCACTTTTCACGTCTAACTGAAATACCTTCATCTTCTTATAAGCAGCAAATGCCAAAAAACAATCTAATGGCTTCCCAATCTTGCCACAGGAGCGAACACTTCATTATAATCAATCCCCTCTTGTTGATTAAAACCTTTAACGACTATCCTCGCCTTGTTTCTTATAATAATCCCTTTCTCATCTCTCTTGCACTTAAAACCCCATTTTGTGCCTATCGCATGCACATTCTTTGGTTTTTCAACCAAAGTCCAAACTTCCATTTTCTTGAATTGAGCCAGCTCTTCTTGCATGGCCTCGACCCACGAGCTGTCCTTTAGAGCCATTTGGTAATTCTTTGGTTCAATCTGGCTGATAAAGCAGGTGTACAAGCATTCGTTGATTATGCTTGTCTCCTTAATGCTTGTGTAAACTCAGGTGTGCTCATTCAAGCTACGTCTTGTTTGTACACCGGAGGACACATCACCAATCACATTCTCCAAAGGGTGATCTTTATGAATTCTCGTGGTCGAAACAGAACCGACATGCAAATTGTCTTCCAAGTTAGAAGAGAGCTCGTCAATGGTTGTTTCTTGCTGAGTGTGAAACGGATTGAAAAATTCTTCTTCAGGAGAGGCAGCAGGGGTATCGATAGCATTTGATGAGGAAGGTTGACATTTATCAAACAGCTGTCTTTGCACTAGATTTTCTTCCTCATCAAGGATCATCTTCGTAGCAACTCTTTCTTCTTCTTCTACACTATCCAAATACGGTATGTTAAAAGACTTAAAAAGTCTATCATAGTCGAAAAAACACAGCAGGTCCGTTGCTTGGTTTTGGCGGTTTGTAACTTGTGATATCGGTGTTACACACCACCTCAACCTTGCTGGTCGATGTATTAAAGACACGTCTGTTGGGGAGTCCCAACAACATAAGCCGACTAAGATTCCTTCATCGGCTTCTTCACCAAATTTAGAATTTGTCTTTAAAATCGAACAAGGGGGACCCGAATGGTTCAAGACCACTCAAGTTGGGCTTCCTCCCATGCATAAGCTCATAACACGTTTTATTAAGTCTTTTAACAGTCAAGACTCTATTAAGGATATAGCAGGCTGTAGCAACAGCTTCAGCCCAAAACACCACAGGTAGCTTCGAATAAGCCAGCATAGTTCTGGCTCCTTCAATTAACGTTCTATTCTTCCTTTCAGCCACTCCATTCTGTTGTTGTGTATACGGAGCGCTGTATTGGTGTTCAATCCCTTTCTGAAGGCAGAAGATCTCCATCTCAAAATTTTTGAACTCAGTTCCATTGTCACTCCTGATGAACTTAACCCTTTTATCCATAACGTTCTCAACTTTGGTAATCAAATTCTTCACCATCTGAGCCGTTTCATCTTTTGATTTCAGGAAATATACCCACGAATATCGTGAGTAATCATCAGTGATCACTAAGCAATAAGAAGTACCTCCTAGACTTTTTGCATTCACGGGACCGAAGAGATCCATGTGAAGCAATTCTAGAGTACTGACAATAGAATTGACCTTCTTGGTGTGATGGAATTTCTTGTGCTGCTTTCCCTTCTTGCACGCTAGACATTTGTCTTCAAAGTTGAAACTTTTTGTAGGTTCCCTGACGGATCACACGAGATATCTCGGTCTACTCAGGTGCGGAATCCCTGCGTAGATCGTTACGAGCGTAGAAAGCAAATCAAACAAACACACACGAATAAACCGAAACACGTTATATATTAATAACTGAACTCACGTGATATGAATCACTGATACAGACTCTCGTCCTCACGTTACAATGAACTCAAACCAGCTTAGATCAACTCGATTCACTTTTTAACACTAAGCCATAACCTAGTATAAATACACGACAACTTCGCCTGATATGTTCAGGCGAAGTTGTCCATAACTTCGCTTGTTCAACAAGTTCGCCTAGGCGAACTTGTTAACAACTTCACTTAAACAAAAACATAAATAAATTACAGACTCGATTACAGACACTAGACTATGAACTACTGACATTTATGCACCAACAGACTCCCCTTGGCAGTAGCTTCATATCTTGATCTTTAAGCACTTGTCTTGTAATCTTCACGCATGCACTCCTTCTCTAACACATACCGCTGACTACTCGCTGATACTTCCTCGCTTCGTCTTTCCAAGCAGGAATATAGAATATCTTCTTTTCATTCAACACTTGCAGATCAGCTTTCGATAAGTTAACAAGATGCATCGGATCATACACCCTCAGCACTTCTTGTTCGTCTTCGCATTCCATCACAGCTTCAGCAGTCTGGCAATCAACATACCACCATTTAAGATTCTTCAACACATCTTGAGGCATAATCTTCATTGGAACCTCCTTAATGCATCGAATCGGTTTGTACTTCATTACCATCCATGGCTTGCCATCTGTTCTCATTCCCCTTTCTTTATCTTCCACTAGCTTTCCCTTCTGTGGCTTTAATAACTCAAACTTCTTCTCTTTTATGCTTTCTTTCCACACGATCTTCCCAATAACCATTGCCATGTTGTCGTCGCTTCTATTGATCAGCCCCAATCTAGCCAAATCCTTCACCTCACATTCAGAAATGTATTGAGAGATCTCAACGTTCTTTTAAAATACTGAATCCCATCAAAACGTTTCACCACAAACAACTTTATCTGTTCATCATATATCCAACAAATAATTCCTTTCTTCGACTCAGCATAGCCTTTGATATTATAACTCTTCTTGAACATGGTTGGAACAGCAGGCTTCTTAGTTTTAATAAACCAATGAGCACAGCCTTCCTTCCACCTAGGCTGCTCCTCCCACTCAGTCTCATCATTTTCCATCTCAGTACCCATATCGGCTTTCTCAACATCTGGGATCTCGTGTTCAACATTTTCTTCAATTATTTCACCTTCTTCAATCTCATCTTCAATCACAATCTGTGCTCCAATCTTCTCAATCTCCTCAATAGGCAGCACATCATCATCAAACATCACATCATCCTCTAGCATATCATCATCCAATTCTTTCAACGCATCGATCACATCATCATCATCATCAACCATCACCACCTCATCACCACCAACTGCACCTGCAGACTCCCCCTGAGCTGTGGAAGTCCCAAGAGCTTGAGTAGTTCTTGGCAACTCACCACCTGCATCTTTCAATGCATTGGGATCATCGTCTCTATCATTTCTCTTCTTTGTCCTTAACTCGTCGCCTCTACAGCCTGTCTCCCCCTGAGATGCCAAGAACTCCTTCATAGCATCTATAATTCGCCCATGTTCAACCAGGAGGGACGACTGTAGTTGATTCTCTGCTACAAGGCGCTGAATAGCCTGGGTCTGGATAAAGTTTATCCTCGATTGCTCTGCCACGACCAGTTCAAGTGCAGCTATTCTCTCCGAGTCTGAGAGGGTTGCATCGAAATCAAACCTCGTGTTAGATGTGTCTTGAGTATACTCAGCAAGGATCTCGAATGTAACCGGGACATCAGAAGCAGTTGTGGACGTAACCGCAGGTGGTATCGTGACCGACAACCCTGCAGTTGTAACGATGGTAGACTCTACAAATTGTGCCACCACCTCTGAAAGAATAAGCGTTGGAGGTGGTAACGACACAATCTCCGGAGTCGTCGTCTGTAGTGTGATGGATGGGATGCCGACAGCTGATGTAGCCACCACGGGAACATCCGCGGCTTGTAACCTGTACAGAAGTAGGTAACAATCGACATACCTGACAGTGCTGGAGGAGCAAAACGTACAACTCTTGAAGTCTCTCCAGCTCCCATACCTGCACCTGTCCTTTCACGTCTCGAACGTCTAATCAGCTTGTGAATATCCTCTTCTTCTTCTTCTGACTCAGTATCATCAACTGTCCTCTTCCTCTTCCCAATCGTCCTTTCTCGTCTCACCAACATCCTTCTCGCCTCATCCATAACATCATCAAGATCTGAGTCAGCCACCGTCGTAGCTGCTCTAGTAGCATTCACTTCCCGAACCTCTGCAGTAGAGACCTGCACCTCTTCTTGTGGATCAAAACGATCCATGTCGAAGAATCCTTGGCCGCCAAATGCAGCATCAAGGTCTACATCCTCCTCAGCCGACACCACAGGCACAGTAGGTACATCTCGAGTTGCTCCTGCCTGTTGTGGTTGAGGGTCTCTGAACTCATCCCCCCGAGGCTGGCACATACCCCGGGTTTATTAAGAACCCAAAGAGTGGAGTATGCCTTGGACGACGTTCAGGCTTGCTCCTCGCACTCGAAGTACGGCATTGAGCAAAGATACGTTTGCTCACACTCTCCACGTATCGTATTGGGCGTCGTTGAGGCAAATTTGGAGCCACATGGTCAAGATCATCTGGATGAATCTTGGATACATTATGAAACCGCTCACGAGCCATCGCCCTCCTCTGTCTGTCGATCTCATAAAAGACCATCTGACTAAAGCTATAACGTTTGTTATAAGTCAGAGCAGTCATTGCTGACTGCATGGTCGCACCCATTCCGTCAGTACCCGCCTTCCTCCAGACATACACACAATCATGACGTGCATGAGGAAGCGCCACTGATCGACCAGGAACCCCTTCCGTCTCTGGGTATCGCCCAAGGGACCAGAATATCCATTCGTAGGAATGCTCCATCACGAAACGGAGCCACAAAGTCAGTTGGGTTGTCCCGAGTCTCCTCTCCAAAACGTAACGCCACCCGTATTTGTTCAGACGAGAACTGAACTTCTTGGTTGTTGACGGTTGCTTGCATAACCGGGGGCTCAACACGGCAATCGTATTCCACCGTCTGCCAGCAATCCTCGATATTGGGTAAGGATATCGGCAGAGTCGTCCGTGATTGCGTGGAATATCCTCGAGCGAATGAGGAATGTGATGATCTCACGGTAGTCTTCAACTCCGCTCGCTTCCGGGTCTAAGGTGATGAACATGTTGTGACCCGGAAAAAATTGCCTCTGGTTATCTCCGTCATCGCCTCCAGCACCTCCAGCACCTGCTACTGCAGCCATATCTGCAACAAACGAACCAAGTTAGATACACGTTAAGGTTTAACACAAGTTCGCTTATTACCATGAGCGAAGTGGTGGATAACTTCTATATAGGCGAAGTTAAAGTTGGGGCGAAGTTAAGAACAACTTCGCTTCAGCTTTAGTTCGTCTGATAACTGATAAGTTAAAAGGTCCAGGCGAAGTTAATGATAACTTCGCCGCACCACAACATCGCCTCAGGCGAAGATAAGCATCAGGCGAAGTTACGGATAACTTCGCCGAAACCCTAAGTTCGCC